>NC_133650.1:148397345-148772104 GCF_009905375.1 Apium graveolens
AATATATTATAATGAGGATTATTATTATTATGTAGGATCTCGAGACGAGGGAAAACTTGCCATAAAAGTCGAGTGAAGCTCCAGTTGTTGCTCCTACCAGTCAGACCAGACCAGTCTATCTCAAGGCAAGTGATTCAACTTGACCTTCGCATTTACTGTAAACAGTTCATATATATATCGATGCAATTATCCTGAGTCATTTTGATATATTTAAATCAAGAGTATCTTTTGTTTATCTTTGAGTTACATAGAAATGCCATGAACCCTCGAGTACATATTGCAAGTAGTTCAAAAGTCTTTCATGATAGTTTAATGCCATGATAAATTAGAGATGCGTTATAATATCTTATTAATCCTTTTGTTTATCATGCTATTGATCCCTGAGAAATCTTGATGTTGCACCCTGATGCTTTGAATTCAACTCTTGAAATAACCTCGATAGAAACTTTATCTTGATACCTAAAAGCCAATCATTTCTTAATTACATTCATGATTGTTTGATAACCCTATCCTTACCCTAAAGCTTGATACCCTGTTAAATACTGAGCTGATGATCGCTTTCTTTATATTTTAACACCATTATCCTATTTGTACCAGTGATGCCTATCTTCTTGATGTTCCAATACCTATACCTTGTCTACAACCATTGCTTTAAGCCTAGTTTGGCATTACTCTTTCATCTTATCCAATAGCCTGGCTTAATTTCCTTGTCTAAGTTCTTGTTTATGGAAACCTCTCAACTACCCTAATATAGTAAAGTCTAGTAGATCATGGCCCTGAGATTTAGTGTCATATTTCCAGTATTTCAAGTTGATCTATAATCCCTTGATAAAAATAATTACAGTCAAAAGAGATTTTGTCATAAATCGGCATCAGTTTTTAAAATGATTAAAACGTGGATTTTTCAGTCCCAAAGGGGGACAAATGTTTTCTTGAATGGTGGATCTGGACTGAGACGCGAGTCCTTTCCACACTTATATTAGGCTTAAAAGTTGCCTAGGGATTCCCAATAATGTTTTAGAACCCAGCGAGGTTCGGGATTACTTCGCGGCTGATCACCGGCTGTAATCCGTAGCGTCATAAAATGATTTTGATTAAGAATGGTTTTAATTTGTTTTGATGCAAGCAAAATGATGCCAACTCACATAAGATTTATCTCTCGATTATCATTGATTATGTCATTCCATTGTCATTCCTAAAGGTATATCTCGATTTATGCTTTGCGTTGTATTGTTAGCACTTGTTGAGCTTTTGGCTCACTTCTTGCTTTACCCTGATATTACAGCTAGCAGCCATGGTTAGATTCAAGCAGACTGCCCGTAAGACCTGTGATGCGGATGCTTATGTTCGAGCCCAGGTAGAATAAGTAATAATAGCTGTGTGAGGACTCGGTATTTGTAATCAGATGTAATAGTTGATAGTGTTGGGCTGTTCCAAACCCTAAACTGTAAGATCTTGGATTTTGGTTGTGTAGTACTCATTAAAATGATGTAATAACTATAACTATTTTGCTATTTAAGTTGGGGGTGTGACATTGATTAAGTCCTCTGAAGATGTTAATAGATTCCTTTCGACTTAACGCGTCTGCTACTACATTGGCCTTGCCTGGATGATAATTGATTGTAACATCGTAATCCTTGATTAACACTAGCCAACATCGATGTCGCATGTTGAGTTCCTTCTGTGTGAAAATATACTTCAAGCTTTATGGTCCGTGTAAATCTCACATCTTTCGCCGTATAGATAGTGTCTCCAAAGCTTTAGTGCGAATACGATTGCTGCTAGTTCGAGATCGTGCATTACATATTTTTGTTCATGCGGCTTTAGTTGTCTAGAAGCATATGCGATCATGTTGCCATGTTGCATCAAAACACATCCTAGTCCACAATAAGAAGCGTCACTGTATATGACAAAATCTCCTTGAACATCTGGTAAAACAAGCACAGGTGCGGTTATTAATCGATTCTTCACTTCTTGGAAACTTACTTCGCATTTCTTGTTCCATTCAAACTTTTCATTCTTTCGTGTCAACTTCGTCAATAGGGTGGCTATCTTTGCAAAATCCTTAACAAATCTTCTGTAGTAACCAGCTAATCCCAAGAAACTTCGAACTTCCGTTGGAGTCTTTGGTCTTTCCCAATTTAAAATAGCTTCAATCTTCATTGGATCCACTTGAATTCCTTCAATAATAATTATGTGTCCTAAAAATTGCACTTCCTTCAACAAAAATTCACATTTCGAAAATTTCGCGTAGAGCCGTTCCTTTCGTAATATCTCCAATATTGTTCTTAAGTGTGTTGCATGTTCTTCTTCCGTTTTGTAATAAATTAAGATGTCATCAATAAATACAATGATAAACTTATCCAGGTACTTCTTGAATACTCGATTCATCAAATCCATAAATGCTGCAGGTGCATTCGTCAGTCCAAAAGCCATCACGAGAAATTCATAGTGTCCATACCTCGTTATGAACGCAGTCTTTGGAATATCTTCTGCCTTGATCTTTAGCTGATGGTAACCTGATCGTAAGTCGATTTTCGAAAACCATGCTGCTCCTTTAAGCTGATCAAATAAGTCATCGATGCGAGGCAAAGGATATTTATTCTTGATAATTAACTTGTTCAGCTCACGATAATCAATACATAGTCGTATGCTACCGTCCTTCTTTTTCACGAACAATACTGGTGCGCCCCATGGGGATACACTTGGCCTTATGATTCTTTTGTCGAGCAAATCCTGCAATTGCCTTGCTAATTCCTTCATTTCAATAGGTGCCATTTGATATGGAGCTTTCGAAATTGGTTCAGTCTTGGTGCCAAATCAATAGTGAACTCGATTTCTCGATCCGGTGGTAGTCCTGGAAGTTCATCTGGAAAGACGTCGGAAAACTCACAAACTACAGGAATATCTTCAATCGTCGGGCTTTCTTTGTCGGTATCCAACACATAAGCTAAGTAAGCTTGACATCTTTGACGTAGCAATCGTTTCATCTGCATCATTATTAAGAATCTCTGCTTTTGTTTCTCACCTTTTAATATTACCGTTGTATTTTCTTCGGTTTGCAATTTCACTTTCTTATTTGCGCAATCGATCTGAGCATTATTACTAGCTAGCCAATTTATTCCTAAAATAACATCAAATTCTCCTAACCTGAAAGGTATCAAGTCAACTGAGAAATGACATCTCCCTATCTCAATATCACAATCTGGACATACTCGATCTACCGTAACCTGATCATCAATTGCTAATTTTATAACTAGCACTTCATCTAACCACTGAACTTCACAATCTATCTTAGAAATAAAACTTTCAGAAATAAAAGATCTTGTAGCTCCTTAATCAATGAATACTTGAGCATTTACGGAATTCACAGGGAGCGTACCTGCAACCACATTAGGACTCTGTACAGCTTCCTTCATTAACATGTTGAAAGTCCCTGCCCTAGGATGATTTTGTGGTGGTAGTGGAGGTGGAGGTAATGCTAAAACCCTTGGAATACTAGCGGCCATTGCAACTCCTCTGCAGTCCTTGGCAATATGTCATTTTCTTCCGCACTGGAAACAAGTGACCTCTACTTTTCCCATCGGACATTCTCCAGAGTAGTGTCCCCTTTGCGTGCACTTGAAACACGTGACATTTGGCTTGTTGCAAATCCCAGTATGCTTTACACCACATATTCTACAATCAGGTATAGGCGGTTGGATAAGTCTTTGCTGATTTGGAGCTGGAAGTCGATTACCCATCCTCTGGCTGCCCTGTTCTGGTCTCTTGAAGTTTACCTTTCCCCGGGCTTGAAATCCCGGCCTTCTGTTGAAACGGTTCTGGGAATTTCCTAGTCCCTTTTCTTTCTGAGCTGCTTCACTTTCACCTTCAATGATCATGGCCTTCTGAACAACAGCCGTATAAGTCGTCAGCTCAAATACGGCTACCCGGCTACGAATCCATGGCTTCAGTACCTGCTGGAATCTCTTGGCCCGCTTTTCATCCGTATCCACTTGTTCATGAACAAACCTTGCCAACTGTGTGAACTTGGTTTCATAATCCGCGACCGATAAGTTATCTTGCTTCAGTTCCAGGAACTTGATCTCCATCCGATTCTTCATGTAGCGAGGAAAATATTTCTCCAGGAAAAGATCAGTGAATCTATACCAGGTCATCACACATTCACCTTCCAAAGCTTTCTTTGATTCCCACCAGTAATTAGCTTCGCCCTTCAGAAAGTAGATAGTAAAATCTGTCTTCTGTTCTTCCTCAACCTTAACCAACGCAAAAGTCTTTTCTATCTCCTTCAGCCAAGCTCTCGCCTTTGTAGGATCTATGGAACCGGCAAATTCTGGAGGCTTTACCGACTGAAATTGCTTGAAAGTAACTACAGGTGCTGCTGGTGGTACTTGATGTTCTGGATGAGCGGCTTGCTGTAGCATTTATTGTTGGAACTGCTGTTGTTGTTGCTGCATCTGTTGTTACATAATCAGCATCTGCTGTTGCATGAGATGAAACATCTGATCCATCTGGTTATTATCGTTTTGGCCCTCGATATTTCTGTTAGACGAGTCGGGTCGTACTTTTCTTTTGGGTGCCATATTTTTGACAATAAAACAATGGGTTCTTTTAATAACAATTTACTAAACAGGTGTTATGGAATAGAAACAGTCTTTATAATATTAAAACAGCGTTAAAACAGTTGATATGGGGAAGAAAACAATTTATTAAATATCTAAATAAATGAGTAAGAACAGTGCAATGTTTAAATAAATCATTTAAAATAATTTTAAATTTTGAAAACATAAAGGGTATAATATGATTGTAAATAAAACAACATTTTAAAATATACAACGGTATAACAGTAAAATAAATGTAAATGCTTAAATGACTGGAAAAAAAATAAAGAAAAGTGAGAAGGTTCATCTTATATATATATATAGGTAGGACATCAGCTGCAGGTGTCAATGCTTGATACAAAGTTCTATAATATGTCAGTCGTCCTGCTACTGCTATCAGTCAAAACTAGTAGCTACACTCATATAAACAAGTCATACAATACTACATTACATCTATCTACAGATAATATACAAGATACAACACTCCACTATCTGCTGAGATCAGAATCCCGGTGGCACACGGCTCAACTCCTCCTGCAAAGCCTCTAACACTGCCTCTGTGAGTCTCATCGCCCTGTGATACGCTACCTCGGTACTAATGTCCTGCTGCCTCAAGTCAGTAAACTCCTGAGAACCTGCCCTATGGATCTGGCGTAGTCTCTCTCTCAGGATGAAGTCTGGGTGAAGTGCTCGAACTGGACCGTCCTCATGTGTCTCAAATAACCGAAGGATATCTCTACATTGATCCTGCCATCTGACCCTCTCCTCTCTCTCTGACTGGTACCGCTGATATGAAACGGTGCGATGCTCATGAATATCTGTGCGGGAACCTCGAGAAGGCAATGGTAATGGCTGATCCACCACTACCTCATCCATAAACTCTGGCTGCGGGAACTGGTATACTCCGGGTACATGGACATAAATAGCTAGCGGTGTATGAAACAAAATAGGCTGCTCCATGGGTGCATATACAGGTGGCTCTAACTCTGGCTCCATCTGTGGAATCTCTGGAATCTCAAACTATGGCACAGGAACCTGTGGCTCTAAGTCCTCCCACTGTGGAATGTCAATCATATCAGGAACATCAAATATCGGAATCTCCAAAGGTGGAAAGTCAGGTATCTCCGACTCAAAATAAGGGAAATAATCAACAAAGTCTGGTACCTCTGGTGGAGGGGGTACCTCTGGTGCTGGTCCAGGTGGCAATGGTGGAGGTGGTGGTAATGGAGGAAAAATCTGCATTGATGTTGGGGCTAGTACTGGTGTTGCTACTGGGTCTGACTTAGTTCGCTCCGTAGATGACGACGAAGAAGCCATCTAATATACATAACAATAATAACACAAGAACAATCAAATCACAATCCTAAAACTGATAACTTCTAATCACATAAACAAACAACCCTAAAATTCCTACTTCTATCCTATATGACCTTCCTATCTTATCGTAACCCTAATGTTCTTATTTTCAAGGGTCAAAACCTATGCTCTCATGCCAACTATAACACCCTCCAAATCCGAGGTATAGATTTGGGGCATTATTAATATCAACTACAAACTAAATCTGCACAAGCGGAATATAAATATAATAATTACCCCGAACTACTGCTACTCAGGACCTTTTAAGGTTAAGAGTTGAAAACAAGAACGACGCACTAACTTTATTACAAACCCAAATAAAAACAATCTGTCTCAAGAACTCTCTTTATTACAAAACTTTATTCTATCTACATTCTCACCACACAACTTTTATTCAAACCAACATTACTAGTTATCTTGTTACACCTGATCTGGTAACTCAAAGCTCTCTTCTGGGATAGGGATGAACACTCTTGGTATAAGAGGGTCCCGCTGCTTGACTCGTTTCTTGACTATGCGGGTTTTGATGGGTTTCATTATCTACCTTAACTGTAAAACAATAGGAATAACAATAAAAGGGGATGAGCCAAAATTGCTCAACAAGCCTGCAACAATATTTATAGTATAAAGAGAAAAAAATAAATGAATCGATAGTCTGATGGTTTGAACAACCATTTGTATCTGTATAGAATAATAATTTACCAACACTGGCGAGTGCCAAATGAACAAGACTGGAAACAAGAACCAACATATGCACTATAACCTGTTGATCAGTCAGGATACAGTACAGATCTATACCCAACTGCATAGACCCAACCAACATAAGGAGTACTCAGGCAACTATGGCCTATTAATTAAAGGTCTGGGTAAAACCCAGCCAGTATCGTAACCATCCATTCCAAAGTTTAGCATCCGGAACAATCGGAATGCTTTTGATGTATCTCAACATCAGGATATATCAGAATATATGTAACAAGGGTAAAAGTATTGGAATATGAATAGGGAATTCAATAAATTGAGAGAAATCAAGAATCGAAATGAAATAGAAACAAGAATCAATAATTGTGTAACAGTGTATATGAATAATAATTATCAAAGTGTAACTGATATGGAAAATGGGGTATAATTCACTATTCTGGTTTTAGAATAGGGGAAAAACTTGCATTGCGCGTACTTAACCTGGTTCAATTCACCGCCTTCGGTCTCCTGCTTGATCTGCCTTGCTGATACTGAATCGATCATAGAAAGATAGTCATTTAGATAACTTACTACATACGTGTATCTCGAATTGATACTACGAACCCTATCAATCTACCCATGCGTTTCTATCTGACTCGCATATATGCATATATAATTATATAGCACATAAGGTTCACATAATCACGTAAGGCACATTGTACATAAAGCACATACTTGATTTTTGAACTTATAATTATTTTTAGAATCGATACTAGACTCATACCTGTATTAACTAACCGTATTAGATTTTATTATAATTTTCGGAATTTATTTGACTCGATTCTACCCCTATTAGGGCATATAAACAATTAAATATCACAATACGACTCTCTTTCAGAAGAAATTATGACTTACAATTATTTTTATTGGATTCGTTTCATTTTTCTGAGTCTAGGGGTCTTCGCTTCACTCAAATCGGACTAACGGTTTAATTACTATGAATTAAACAAGATTTAATTAATTAATAATTAATTATAGATAATTAATGATAATTAAATAATCCTTAATTATATTTTTAAATAATTAATTAATAATTATTGTATTTTAAAATAATTAATCCTTAATTATTTGGATTAACTACAATTTATTACAATTATTTATAAATTATTATTACTTACTCGATTAGATCGATTATTTACAAATAATCAATCGATACAATTAACTTATAGCTATTTATCGGATAAATAATTATTATTCGCACCATAATCTAACTCAACGATTGTCTACTCGTATAAATACGAGCTACTCGCATTCCTCGTATAATTATCGAACTATTATTATTATGATTATAACTTATACGATTAATTAATTAATTAATTATCTGTATTTAATTATTCGATACGAATAATCAATACGACACTCTTCGAATAAATTAATTATCGCTCGAATAATAATTCTAATTAACGAATCCATACTCGTATAGATACGAGTTACTCTCAATATTCAATTAATTAACGAAATATTATTCATATTATACAATCATTTTTAATCCTTTTTTATTAATTAGTTACCCAATTATTAAGTAATAGATAAATAAATAAATAATTTAGATAAATAATTAAATAATTAAATAAATAATTAAATTCGAATTTCTAAATTAATAAAATAATTTAGAAATTAATTATAAAAAAATTCAGAATTTAAAACTGATTTATAATTGATTTTTAGAATTTATAAAAACTAATTTTGATTTATTAAAATATAAATAAATAATTAATAATTCAAAAACATAATCAGGGAATTGGTTTTCAGGTTGTGGGGATCAAACTCGGGTCGATTTCCGGGTCGAACCCGGGTCGCGAAGAACACGTCGGCTGCCTGGACAGAACCCGACGCTGGCGGAGAAATTTCCGGCGAGTGCAATCGATCAAATCACAGCGTTTTGGTCACGTTTCTTCCACGAGTTTCGTTCCACAATCAACCACAACTGCTTCCCCACCTTCATCTTTCTCCTTTCATCGTCCTCGCCGTCGAAAACCCAGGAACACGACGGTGGCGGCGCCGTTTCCGGCGAGCTCGAAACCAACACCAAATCCTACGAAACCGGTGTCATTCGATCCTAAATTCGACGATCTACAAGCTTATGACAACGAAATCATCAAACAAACAACACATCAAGCAACCGAATTCGAATACTAAACCCGAAAATACGAAATTAAAATCGAGCAATTCAACAACAAAAATGATTACATAATCAGAAACTACGAATCACAAGCTTCAATTTGACTACTTACATGTTCGATTTGGTTAACAGAATCACCTTCAAAATCCGATTTGATTCTCTGCCCTGTTCTTCACCAACAAACCCTAGTTCTTCATTTTCTGAATTTTTATGATTATTTAACTAATTAAATAATAAAAATTCGGCTATTTATATTATGGAAAATAATACCCCTAAATAAAATTTAGGGGCTAATTACACATCTAATAAAAATATTTGGCCCCAATTTTTATAATTTTTGGGTATTAATTATGAATTTTTAAATATCCAATAAATAGAAAATAAATGCTAAAAATTCCAAAAAATTATGAATATTACAAAAATACAAAGAAAAATGAAGTATGATATTTTTATGATCATATAAAAATAAAAATGTGATTTTTTTGTGGGGTTTTTCATACCCGAAGGGGTCCGGAAAAGTCGTTTTTCGCGAAAAAGGTAAATTTGTAAAACGTCTAGGGGTTCAGAATAGTGATATGGTATAGGTTGTTTTTGGAAAATTAGGGCCAATGATATTGTTTGAAATATGGGCTTTTAAAACACTGTTTGAGTTGTACGGGGTTTAATATAAAACATAAAACTTACGATAAAACACTCAATAAATATCCAAAACACGTTCGGATCAAAACAGAAAATACGTAACACATAGCAATTAGGGTTTTACGACTCCACACATTTAATCACATAATAATATACATAATTTATCTTTATTATAATATAATACAAGCGTAATTTCTCGTTCGTTACACAACCACTTCATCCTCTCAACATGGTGGAGTGAGTAAAAAGAAGAGAAAACAGGCATCCTTAACGATTGTAAATGACACCGGTGAGGATCAAATCCTATTAGAGTCTAACCTAGTCTAGAAACCAAAGAAGACTAAAAAGATGAGTTGACCACTCAATTAGCCACCTATGCATCTTCCCAACAGGATGCAGTTGTAATAGAGAGATTTAAACAGACTCTAGGGGCACCTTATCAATAAGGTGTCTCTGTTGAACAAAGCACTCTCCCTAGTGCATCTTGTACAGAGTCTGCACCCCAGCTTGAGCATTCTCAAGTTTGTGAAAGAAGAAGTATGGGTGGCACACACATTGAAGGCACACCATTTGAAACTCCCTCTGTCACTCAGAGGGAGTTGCCAACACTTAATCAAAATATCACAAATCTTATATCTCAAATGTCTTCTACTTACAATGAAACACTTGAATCCCCTTCTCAAGTGTTTCCAAAATCAAATAACACAGTTCATGAAACTGTGCTCACCACCCAGGAATAACATTTAATTGGTGAGAGGCTAAATGTTGGGGTAGACCTTGATGACACCAACAAAAACACAGGGGTTTTATCAGTTTTCACTGAAGACCCTGTGGTAGTACCAAATGCACCTTCATCTGTAAATCAATCTTCACTAATTCAAAGGTTTGAGAGTAGTACTCCTGAGGCGGAGCTATCTAAATCCTCTCCAATTCAATTGGAAGTTTCTCAAGTAGGGACAACTCCCCTCAAAATCCTGGCTGAAATTACATTGCCAATAAAGCTGGGAGTATAATTGCCAATGATCCACCTATTGGGGAGGCAAGTATAGCACATTCAAGTGCAAGTTCTTTGCAAGAAGAACAAGGGTTGATGCCATGATACATGATGGTAACCTCGTCAACTCCCCTCCAATTCAAATGGAGGTTCCCATAGTTGGTGAACAACGCACTGTCACAACCATAGTTCCAACTGTTGAGTTCAACTGTGACTCCTATCACAGGGTTACCTACCTCAATACCCTCCACCTCAAACCAAACAGACATCCCATGCACCTCAAACACTACACCAAAACCTTCCCACCTTATATCTCAATGGATGCAGGATTCTCAAGCCCAACCTACTACAGTTGTAGATCTTCTGGTTGAGCAACTTGCAGACCTAACAAATATCTCTCAACAACTCCTTACCACAGATATGTCAAACCAAGACTATCAAGCAAATTTACTCTAGTACAAGGAGGATGTGAAGATCAACATAAGAAAATTACAGATGAAGAAGATGGTAATGTGGATGTATGGCTCTCAAAGGACTTCAAAATAACCATGGAGAAGGCCTTAGCAAAATTCAAAGAGGAATATATCATAATTTTGAGTAGTCATGCTAAGGTTCTCACTCCTCAAGAGGTGTATGATGCCGTGATAGAGGTGTATAAAGCTCAATTAAAGTCCTTTCATCATATTGGAAGAGCCATGGAAAGCACTCTGGTCAAGCATCAAAATGAAGTAAAGAAATTGATCAATGACATGATTGATGAGCTGATGCCCACATTTCAATACATCAAGACCAAGTTCAATAGATTCACAGACAAACTTCAAGCCCTCTCTCTCACTCCTATAGAAGAAAATAGGTCCAAGCTCAATAAATCTTTCATAGATCTACATGAAGTTATCCAGAAGCAAATCATTCAACACAATGACTCAAAGGTCAAGCTGGAAAAACATTACCAAGCTAGGTTTGAACCTTCAGCTTTAGTCATTGAGGAGGTGAAGAATGTTGTGCAGAATTCTGTTGGTTATGTGGCAGCATCAAGCTCAGTCCAACCCATGTCTACATCAACACACCTATAAATCCAAAATTTGCAATCTCAAATCTCATCCCTCCAATCTTTAAATACTTCTTTGACTACTCAAGTTTCCCATTTGACAGCTTTAGTGCAGACTCAACATCATGATATCAAGTCCCTAGTAGACTCCCACAAACACCTCCAAATGCAGAATTTTGTCTCTTTGGGAGCTATTATGGGTGCCTTAAATATTCCTCTACCTATCTTGCCAAAAGTTGTTAGGCCAGAAATCCCTAGTCCTCTACTCTTGCTTGCTACCAAGACTAGGGAGATAGAAACTAGACTACAAAAATCAAAATAAGATGGACTACAAAAACCAACATCACACTCGGGCCAAAGCTCCATTCAAATTAAACTTACTCAAGATGTTAGTAAAGACATACTCCAAAAAGCTGTAGAAGGACCTTGTCAGGACAAAGAGTTCAAGGACCTACTAACTGGCTGAGAGTCTCTCTTCATAATAACTACATCACCTATAAAAGAGCTTTGGTCAAAAATATTAACTTTCTGAGAGTGGTGCTTGTAAAAAATGGGAACTTTATGGAGAAAAGAATAGTTCCCAATGTCAATGATTATGGTTTAGATATATGTCTACAGGTGTCTCTCTCAAATCTTCAATCATAGAGAGCATCTAAGCTGAATGTCATCATTGATAGGGTCAATATAGTTATTCCAGAGGACAATGAATTGCTTGTAGAACTCAAAAATGCTCAAATAGTTACTTCTCCTGAAGCCTATATTTATCCAAGAGAGGGGGTGGCCTAAATCTGTTCTCAAACCAGGAAATGCAAATACTTCACAATCCCTAAAAATTGTGTTAGGGGTAATCTCAGAGTGATCATGACATTAGAAACAGATCTAAAGACCAAGAAAAAGAAGACAGCTGAAGATGAGGAAGAAATAAGGATTCTGGGAATATATATTTACATAATGATGAAACCATGTTACCAAATACACAATTTTATACCAAAGATGATTTGGATGATGATGAGCAGAAGAAGGATTAACACAAATCTTCTGGATCAAATCCAAGTCAATCTTCTCAGGCAATAGACAACAAGGTGTATGAGAAGAAAAAGGGGAGAGAAGAGAAGAAAGAAGATGGAAAGAAAATTAAAAGAGGTGGTGAAGGGGAGTCAAAGAAACAGAATGTCCAAGAAGTCAAAGTTTCACAAATCAAACCTACTTGAAACTCCAAGCCAAGCCAAATACAATCTCAACCAATCCTACCTCCAAAACCAAAATTCTTGTATAAACAAACTGCAAACACCTTACTCAAAATACCAATCACAACCATCCATGTCACACTAAAGAAAATCACAAACCTACCTTCATTCAAGCCTCCAATCAAAACTTATTTCAAGACTATTGGGAGAAAACCAAAGAAAATGTAAGCTAATGCTGGTGTTATTTGGAACTGTGTCAATCAAGATGATTTTCTGCCTTTAAATATGAGCATAACATATGATGGCTATTTCCAACAATTATCTGAAGAAATTGTCAAAGTTTGTGTTGTCTCTTTAGCAGAAGTAAGAATCTACTATTAGTATGGCTATTTCATTTTGCTTAGCAGGGAAATAATGGAAACATTTTCAACCACAAAATTGAAGAGGGTGATTAGCTTGATGAATGACAAGGATACAAGTACAAGGATGTAGAAGGCTGTGATGTCTGAGAGGCTGAGAGAAATAAATAAAAGTCGTGCAAGAATAAAGGATGAAAAGGAAGAGAGGTATATGAACTATGCCAAGGAGATAGAGATGTTTGAACAAAGGTCAAATGAACACAAGGCAAGGGGGCTGAGTAGAATCTCAAAAGATGGACATTTCCTGAATATTCAAACAGGCAGATTTTCAAGATTCAGAGTAAATCACCTCAATAGCTACTAACTGGATGATTGAATTAGAATGGTAGAAGCCTTAAGAGGGACAGAAATAATTGAAGAACTTCAAGTTCTAATAAATCCCAAGGACCTCATTAGGAAAGAACCAGGCTATGAGAAATTCACCTAATGTTTGTAATAGTTAAATTGATGTAACTACTTAATGCATAAATTTGTATTTGTTAATCTGTCAAGTTTTATGTATTTGATTTTAGCTTGGGGAGATTGTAACTACTCTTGTTATCAAGAATGAATTTGTATTAAGCAATCTTTTCACAAATTGGGGGAGATTGTTATGCAAGACATATCTGTACAATAACAAGACTAAGTCACATTGACAACCCTGAGATTTAGTTGTTTGATAATCAATTTTGTATTTTGTATTGTATTACTTGAGTCTGTAAAATGGTTAGAAGATTAGACTGGAGGATTTTTTCCGTGAACAGATTCAAGCTAAGGAATAAACTCTGGAAGAAGATCAAGTCATGATCATGCTTCAAAGAAAAGTGTAGAAGCTTGGAGTTGAATAAAACTATTCTATGAAAAATGTTCTAAGTCAAGATATCGACAAGTCACATATGAAGTTATATCGAGAAGTCATTCGAGAAGTCCGGATTGACTTATCGAGAAGTCCAAAAATGGTTATAGAGAAGTCTCAGAGATATCGACAAGTCAAATGAAGATGTAGAGAACTTGAGATATCGATAAGTCATTTCTGCATGTAGAGAACTCAAAGATATTGACAAGTCAAATGAAGATGTAAAAATCTCAGAGATATCGACAAGTCATTTCCACGTGTAGAGATCTCATACATATCGACAAGTCATTTCACATGCAAGAATCTAGAGAACTCAACAACTCAAGTATACCTATAGAGAACTCAGAGATCTCGATAAGTCATTATACTTATCGAGAAGTCACTTTTCTATAGAAAAAATTGGAGATCTCGACATGCCTCTCAAATACAGAATGCAGAAAAGTTCAAGATTCAAGATTATCAACAACAAATGATCTATCAACTAGATTGAAAAGTCTACAAAGCAGCTGGGAGAATACAATATCAAGGGGAAAATTAACTGGACAAAGGATGGTCACAGACCTGCAAGATTCTGCACAGATTTGCTAAGCTAGAAAGGGAAATAGAAAAAGGTTGCTTTCGAAAATAGTTTAGTACATTTTAGTGCAAGTCTTGAAAACCCGTGCTGCTAGTGTATAAAGCAGGCACTAGTCTTTAGTTCAGTAGTAACAAAACAAGTCAAATTTTCCTGTATTCTCTCAAGATAGAAGTTGTGTTCTTATTCTCTTAAGAACCCATAATTTTTAGCAAGACAAACTTAATTAATACAAATTAAGTGAGTTTTGAAATACCGTGCTTGTTGATTTATTTATGTAGCTACAATATCCCTACAAAATCTAAACTACTTTGTTCACCTAATATTCAAACAAGGTTAAAAAGGCTAAAAATCCAAGAAACACATTCACCCCATCCGTCTTGCACTCAATATCTAACAATATCTTGTCCTGATCAGCACGATATCGTGGTTTATGCCAAGGTTTTCCTCCTTCCAAAATTATTGGTTAATACAACTCTATTTATACTTTTAATAACATAGGTTTTTAAAGAGTGTATGAAAGAGATGTATATATACACTTATATATATATATGGACATAATGAAGTATCTCATAACTTCATTTCTTTTAAATGATACTTCAAAGATTGTTGTTATACAAGTTTTACCTTATAACTTCATCTTTTAAACTTAAATATAGTATGTGATTATCTTATGCATCAAAGATTTTTAGAAAAACCATCGATAAAGATATTTTGCATTATTATCATATTATACATGTTATTTTGGTGAGTTGTTTTGCTCACCCTTGCTTCATTTCTTCATCACACAACAACAGTTAGGAAGGATGGCCAGACTCAAGGAGACCCAATGCAAGAGTGTGTGAAGCGTCCCGTGTCTACCCGCTGATATCTTAGCCGCCATTGTTGTGGAGGTAGATCTATCTATAGTTTAGGCGTTCATATTTTGGGAATCAAAATATGTATAATTATAACTCGTGTTGGATAATAGAAAAGAACTATCAACCTATTAAGTAACCATTTTGGGTTGTAATAACTTTTAAGTTGTGGATTCAATGACTGTTACCTATTTTAATTTCATCTCTGAGACTATAACGTGTTGTGGAGTGTGTATTATTGTGGGGTCACATCATGCTGTTATGTATTTTTAAATTTAAGTTAAGTGATATTAATGGAAAGAAAGACAGTGACAACCCGGATTCCTGACTCCGGATCTAGGGGTGTTACATGAAACGCCTCAAAATTTTTGAAGAGACCTTTGTTACAAAATTTTATAACAAGACTAATGGGGAGAGATGAATGAAGTCAATGATAAGATGATAGAATGGGGAGAGATGAAGTCAATGAGTATAACAGAACACAAAATGATGAGAAGAAGCAATGGAAAGCAATAAAGCAGTGAAATCTGCAAATGGAGTATTAAAAGAAGAGGAAAACAAAAGTTGGAGAAATAGAAGGATCATAATGTTAACGCTGCCAAATGCAACCAAATACAGTTGTAGAACCAGTGTATGTACAACATAAACCAGTATCTGCGGGGAAGTCAAATTAAATCACTTGGAGACCATTAGTCATCACATATTTCATCCGATTAAAGGATTGCAGAAGAAGCCAAGCTTCAAAGATGTGAAACACTAGAAGTGATAAGGAGCACTGAAAGACCACATCAACATTAAGGTTAATCTCAAGAAAGATACAAGGGTGGAACCGTCAACTCTTGTAGGTATCCTAAAGATAAAAGTAAATTCATTGTACTTGAAACTTATACAGCTCTCATATGCATATCCTTTTATGTATGGTAGGCTTATTAGTAGATTTAAAATTGTGCCCAAGGATCTCACTCAGAATTTGGGGGAGATTATTAAGTACACGACATGTCTATACCATCATAACAAGTCTACTCAAGTTACAGTGTTAGTTTGCATAACCAAATGGAGTGTACCATTTGGATTAGTGATAGGTTTCAATGTGCTTGTCTTCTAGATAGCTCATAATATTAAAAGAGCTTAGGGAGTCTCATGCAACAATCTTGTGCATAATAGTTATAAAATAAATCAATTTGATAGAAGTTTAATGAAGGTTGTTCAAGCAACAAATTAAAGGATGAAGACTTCTGAAGTTAATAGGTTGCAAAAATTCTTCAAGTTCAATATCATGAAGTCTAGAAGAGCAATATCATGAAGTTTAGAAGAGCTATATCGTGAAGTCTATCAAAGCTGTATAGTAAAATCCAGTTTACATCTACACCATGAATTCCAAGTTTGGATAATATCGAGAAGTCCAAACTTGTTCTAGATTGTGAAGTCTAACTCTGCACCATACCGAGAAGTCCATAAAGATGACATACCATGAAGTCTAAAGTTATGCTACACCGAGAAGTCCAAAGTAAACTGGATAACATAGTCAAGCTAAACAGAGTTCACAATATTCTCACTCGGCTTATTACAAAAAGATAAATTAAGGTACAAATTACCAGAAATGAATAAATAGATCATTACAACATATTATGCATGAAGATGGTCCATGGACGTGTGTCAAACCTACATCCAAACTTGAAGAGAAAGAAAAAAATGTAGCAGCAAAAGATCAGTAGCGAATAACAAAATGAAGTGGTCCTCAAAAGGTTGCTACGTGTCCCCTATCAGAATAAGACTGCTTACTGTGTCGGTTCCCGAATGATGTTCTAAAGCATGAAGAATCCCGAAAGAAGTTCTTGCCTTAGCACCTCGCATACCATCTTTAAACCCACGAGGCACCCAGGAAAAGATAATATTGCCCATAAAAGCTAAATTGAAAGACACCACGTGCTCACAAATTTAACCAGAAAATAATGTAAAAGACCCCCAAAACCCCATTCAAATAAAAAGGAACAAAAGCAAGCAAAAGAAAATAAGGAAATACATGCATAAAAAGAAACTTTTGTCAAAAAGTGAATGAAGACATACCGATTTGAAGATGGTGAGTGTTAGGTCACACACACTGTAGAAGGGGGTTGAATACAGTGTTTAGGACAATCAAATCGAATATAAGAAATCAAGTAACAGGAAAACAGATTTTATTCAACACAATAAACTCTGTTACAATATGGAACTGTCCTCTCTCAGTGATGAACAAATTATCACGAGAGCTGCTAGAGTTACTAAGAATAATAACTTCGATAATCGTAACACTTATAGTTTAAACTTTATGCATATGTTTATATAATATACAGTTACAAGATAATCTTCTAATTGATATGGAATATAATTCTGCTTCCTAAAATATATCAACTAGTTATCTTTTCTTCCAAGTATTCTATTCTTCATAGAATTCCTTCTTCATGCACAATTCTTTCTGTCTTAGTCTCGATCTTCTTTCCTTTCAATCAGCCGCCTGCCTTATCTGAAAGTCATCTTAAGTCCTGATATTATCTCCTGATAAATATCTTCTGAATCTTAAGTTCTGATAACTTAAGTTCTGATATCTTAAGTTATGTCTTCAGTATAAGTGCTAATTTCCAGTTAAGTACTGATTTGTCCTGTTTAAGTAAGATCTGAAAACTAAACACAAATCATATTACACATGACATTATCAAATATATCTAACAATCTCCCCCAACTTGTAAATTAGCATAATATACAAGTTCAACAGATATTTGATGATGTCAAAAACATTAAGTACAAATGTATGAGAATTTTACTAAATAACTACAACTTACAGTCCTTTCAGCTTTACCATCTTTAACTTCTGATAAGAGCTTCAGTCTGTATACTCTTCAGAATTTAAGCAGTTGTAGATCTTTGACTTGGCTTCAATTTCTGATCTTTTTGATATCAAGAGTTGTCCTTAGATAGTTCTTCAACAAACATCTCTCAGCATATTCAAGTTCATTAACCATCCTCCTTTTAGCATTTATCAATTCAGCTATATCTTCACCAGTTTGAAAAATAGCTGCTCTGAGATCATTTATCTTAGCTTTTCTTATCTCCTGATCTAGTCTTATCAGATATGCCTTGTCAGACTCTAGATCGAATTCCACAGCCTTATAACCTAGAAAAGTAGTTATAATCTTAGCAGAGTTAGGCTTCATATCGACAATATCACTTTTGTCATCTCTGTACTTGGGACAGTATGTGCTGTCAGATTTTACAGAATAAAGCTTCTTCTGTCTTTGAATTTGAGACTTTAAATACCCTGCAGCACTATCTGTTAATCTGTCTTTCACTTGAAGTAGGAATATAACATGTTCCAGTTCCTCAAAATACTTCAGTGGTATAGCATTCTGCTTAATCTGTTATACCCTTCCATCTGTCATGAAATATAACAAGATATGTTCTTTCAAAAAGGTTTGGTAAACCATTTGTATAGATTCAAGTTGATTCAATCTTTCAGGAGTTGCTCCAACACCTGGTTCACTTAAGGAAGTTGGATCATTGGTAATGTTATGTACTCTTCTTTTATCAGAACTACCCAAACCAGATTTATCTCTTGCTTCCTTTCCTGTAACAACTCTTGCTTCAAAACCACTTGTTGCAGTCTTCAAAGGTTGAGCTTGTTTAGCTTTGGTGAATCCTGGTAGGAGTATCTTTGAAGGTTTAACATGAGCAATGTCAGAGGTTTCCTTTTCCTTATCTTCTGATATCAAGCCAACTTGAGCTAAGTCAGAGGTTGCTTGCTTCTTTGTCATATCAGAACTACATCTTGACTCTAAACAACATGAGCCATGTCAGAGGTTGTTTGAAAAATCTTCTTATGCATCAGAGTAAGATTAGCATCTTCTTCATCATCAATTATTTCTTCATCCATGACTGGCATATAAACCTTTACAGGTTCATTAACTTTTTCTTTGCCCTTGGACCTTGGATCAATTTCCATTTGTGATTTGGCTTTGATTGCCTCAGAATTTGTTCTTTCCTTTATCACAATACCCTTAGGTTTTGGAAATTTCTTTTCTTCAACAGAAGCTTTAGATTTTGTCTTGACACCTTCTGCTTTGAGTCTAGCTTCTTCTTCCTTTAGACTCTCAAAGTCCATTCCTGGATTTTCTTTAAGAAATAACTATTTTGAAATTTCTTCATCAAGTTCCAGATGTTCACCAGAACTTATCCTTTTACCAGTATCAGAACTCATTCTTCTCCCAGTATCAGAACTTGTTCCTTGACTTGTAATTCTAGCTTTACTTGATGAAAATCCTTTGCCTTGACCTTGACCTCTAACCTTATCAGATTTTTCCTGGTCATCATTTCCATCATCCTTTCCTTTCAGTGTCTGAATAGATTTGCATTTGGACTTAATCACTTTCTCCCCCTTTTTGGCATCAGCAGGTAAAAGAAGAGAGACAAGAAATTCCACTGAGGATTGGATCTCATTGAGTTGATTTTGGTGAGAAGCTTGATTCTTCAGAATTTCTTCAATTTGAGTTTGTTGCTTCTCCTGAGTTTTCTCAATATAGGCAATTTTGTCAAATACTGGCTTGAAAAATCTGTTCTTTTCAAGTTTCACATTCATATCTTGCTGGATCAAGTTTTCTTGAATTTTATTCACCTTGTCATGAGTTATTGAGTGTTGACCTTGAAGGTGCCTTGTACTCAATACAGTAACTCTCATCTGTGCCTTGAAATCATCATTTATCCGCATTTCATCAGCTTTTGCAAGATGCTCCGCAAGAATCTTTTCAGAAGGAACAAAACTAACTGAGTTCCAATCTTTAGTCCACTCCTTTCCTCTAGGAGTTTCACTCCAAGGTACTGGTGTTTCCCCTGTAACAAACTTCTTGACTTAATCAGCTTTAGAAAGTTTTTGTTGAGGTGCATGTCCTGATGGACCAGCTGCATCAGCATCTAAATTAGTAGCAGCTTCACCAGTAGTTTCTTCATTAGCAGCATCAGAACTTGTAGAACCTGCAGTATCAGCATCCTCTGGTAAAACAGCAGTATGTGAGGCTATAGAGGCTTCAACATCATCCTCTAAATTATGATCTGCAGCCAGGTTATGATCAACATCCAACATTGATGTTGTTGGTGGAGTGAGTTGAATTGGTGGTGCTTCCAAGTTCAAAACCTCAGGCACAATCAAGTTATGAATATCAATTTCAGCACTTGTACCTGGTTCTTCAGTATGTACTGGATCAACTATAGGTGACATAGGAAGTGTAGGTATTTTAGCTTGAGCAGTTTCTGGATGTGCAGAAGGAAGTGATTCTATAATAACTGGTTCTTTTGAGATCAGAGATTCCTGATCCCCTTCCTTATCTGCTTCCAATAAATCAGAATCTGACTCAACTATGTCCCTGTGAGCTCTCTATTTCTTTAATTTCTTCAAAGGTAGAGACACTATAGGAGCTTTATCATCGGAATTTAACTTTCTAAGCCTTTTAAGGGGCCTAGAACTCCCAGTTACAGTATCTTTCTGAGAAGAAACCTTCTCAGCTTCTACAACAACAGGTTCTGATATGGGAACCTGTTCCTCAGTTGTTTCCTCAAATCAACAGAATTTAATCAAAACATTCATCACAAAATTAAATTAAAAGTCGATGAAGTAAAGATTAATAAATTGCAATTAAACATGCACAGTCACATAATTTGAGAAACAAAGAACAAATCTTGCAATTAAAGAAAATTTCATTGATATATCAGATGATTACATTCGATGAATTTTAGCAATTACATGCAAAAATTACAAGATAGTCCTATTCTACGATTCCTAACATCAACAGCTTTAGTCCTAATCGAAGAATCCTGACAAAGCTGATGGTGAAGAGAAACGGATGGACAACAATTAATTCTCCATCCTACTTTCAACAAAGAGAACAGCAAGATGAATGATTTACTCCTGCTGTTTAAGAATATGAAGATGAGCTTCTCTTTGGAAAGACAACAGATCATTTTTGATGTTCTCTGGAAGTTGAATCCAGATGACGAATGGAATGTTGTTAATAGGATATGGAGTCGGAATTCCATTTCGAAAAATATGCACAGTTTATGTGCCATAAGAGTAAAACCAACTAAAATGTGCCATTATTTGAGTGAAGTGAACATATGTGGTTTTACTGATGAAAGCTCAGCCATTTAAATAGGCAATGGTTCACTAAGGGAGGCGAGGACTGGTTACACATTACAAGTAAAAATAATGATCCCTCGACTCCCTAGACTGAAGTATAATAATAACAGTCAGTAAAAGATCTAAATCCAGAGTTAATGGGCACGGGATATGATAATAATTACTGTGGGCATGCAGGTTTTCAAGACATACACGCTAACCACTAACCCATAATGATTATGATTTTTTTATTACACATTAACCAATATTCTGTAAAAATATTATCGTTCACATAATGACCAAAAATAAACCAAGTAAAGAAATATTGTCACGCCAGCATCAAAACTTGATTATTATCAGGATTTAAAAGTCATCAGAATATGGCTCCTTAACTCAAAAAGTGAATGTGTATTCTTGTAATTCTTCATACAAATACTGATATGGTTTCATCAGAACTTAATCATCTAAACTTCCATCAGAACTTGTCCTCAGAATTTATGCAATCTGACACATAGACTGTTCATCTAAAACAACATTGATCACCACAGTAATTTTCATCATTCATATGGAGTGTAAGTGTGTACATTAAGCTAAATATCAGACAAAGAGTAAAGTCTGATTCACTTCAGTACATCTTAGAAATAAGGCATAACTAAGAACTTTACTTAAAATCTGTCATTATTCTGAAGCCTACTATTGAATGAGTTCATGCATGAGTCCACCTCAACTATTTTGTGCTCATTTTATGCATCTTTTGAAATTCTATTTTACAGTGGCTTCTCAGTGTATGTGAGTCACGACTGCTTATCAGAATTTATGCTGCTATCAGAGTATTTCTCCAGTAATCATAGAGTGTGAAAAGTCACCAAGAAAATTTTATTTTGCTTTTCTAATGCATATTACTTAATACCAGCAATGCACTTGGGTCTTCCCTTCCACATTTTTACTCTAGATCTCAAAGGAGTACCTGATTTTTATTTCTTTTCTTTTTTTCTTTTGATAAGTGAGGCTTATCAGCACTTAGTACATCCACCAGATTTACTAACATCAGAACTTAACAGATAAGAAGCACTATTTTAGTTTTTGACTTAGTAATAAGATACACAAAGTAAACTTAACTAAGCTCAATATTAGAATTTGCATGTGTTAAAAGATTTCCACATAAACAATTACTTCAAATATGGGATCTTTAGTATATTAAAGACTACTAGGTCGGCATCTAGCACAGTTATCCTCATTGGATTGAATAGTCACAGAAACATTCATATCACTATCATAGTTTAGAAATTCACATCAGACAACAATCAGCACTTAAAAAATTTCTAATTAAGCACAGAATACCCAAAGATAGTAATATCTTTAAATACTGATCATAAAGTCTGATGTACCAGAACATAAACTAAGCAGATTTAGAGAAAGAACCTGAAACCATTCCAAGTTCATTTACCAATCTTGTAAAAGTAGCTTCACACAGTGGTTTTGTGAAGATATCTGCTAGTTGTTGATTTGTTGAAACAAAATGCAATTCCACTGTACCTTCATCCACATATTCCCGTATGAAGTGGTACCTAATGCTGATGTGCTTTATCATTGAGTGTTGAACTGGATTACCTGTCATAGCAATAGCACTTTGATTATCACAGTAAATAGGGATTTTAGAAAATTCTAACCCATAATCCAGTAACTGATTCTTCATCCAAAGAACTTGTGTACAACAGCTTCCTGCAGCAATGTATTATGCTTCTGCAGTTGATGTGGAAATTGACTTCTGTTTCTTGCTAAACCAAGAAACCAATCTGCCTCCAAGAAATTGGCAGCTTCCACTTGTGCTTTTCCTGTCAATTTTGCATCCTGCAAAATTTGCATCTGAGTAACCTATTAGCTTAAAGTCTGATTCTCTAGGATACCACAATCCCAGATCAGCTGTACCCTAAAGGTACTTGAAAATCCTTTTCACAGCTGTTAAGTGAGGTTCTCTTAAATCTGCTTGAAATCTTGCACAAAGACAGGTAGCATACATGATATCAGGTCTACTTGCAGTTAGATAGAGTAGAGAGCCAATCATACCTCTGTAATCAGTAATATCTACGGATTTACCAGTATCTTTATCCAATTTTGTTACAGTGGCCATAGGAGTGGATGCACTTGAACAATCCTGCATTCCAAATTTCTTCAACAAATTTCTGGTGTACTTAGATTGACAAATAAAAGTTCCTTCTTCATTCTGCTTGACTTGAAGGCCCAGAAAATAGTTAAGTTCTCCCATCATACTCATTTGATATCTTGACTGTATCAGCTTGGTAAACTTCTTACGTCTGTCATTTGTAGAACCAAAAATGATATCATCAACATATATTTGCACCAAAAGTAAGTCCTTTCCATGGTTGAGGTAGAACAATGTTTTGTCAATAGTTCCTCTGTTAAATCCACTTTCCAGAAGAAACTGAGCTAATGTCTCATACCATGCTCTTGGAGCTTGCTTAAGGCCATAAAGTGCTTTATCAAGCCTGTAGACATGATTGGGAAATTTGGGATCTTTAAAGTCTGGAGGTTGTTCAACATATACTTCCTCTCCCAATTCTCCATTAAGAATAACACTTTTCATATCCATTTGAAAGACTTTAAACTTCTTGTGAGCAGCATAAGCCAAAAATATCCTTATGGCTTCCAATCTAGCAATTGGGGCAAATGTTTCATCATAATCAATTCCCTCATGTTGAGAGTATCCTTTTGCAACCAACCTTGCTTTGTTCCTTGTAATTATGCCATCACTGTCAATTTTGTTTTTAAACACCCACTTTGTACCAACAACAGACCTGTTCTTTGGTCTTGGCACTAGGGCTCAGACTTTATTTCTTTTAAATTCATTTAACTTTTCTTGCATTGCTTGCACCCAATCAGCATCTTGAAGAGCTTCTTCCACTTTTTTTGGTTCAGTTTGAGAAAAAAAAGAATGATAGAGACATTCATTTGATGTAGTTGTTCTAGTTCTGACACCTGTATCAGGATTTCCAATAATTAAGTCAGGTGTATGTGCTTTAGTCTACTTCCTTGCAGATGGAAGGTTTTCTCTAGAACTGGATTCTCCCCCATGATCCATGCTGTCTCCATCAACATTTTCTGATGCTCCCCCTGAAATTATGCTCTCTGAGTTGGATCCTTCATTATTTGAGTTTACAGAAATATCAGAACATGAGTTTCCAGAATTATCAGAACTTGACCCATCAGAACTTGAAGAGTCTGTTATAGGTTCTGATGCTTCTTTAGATGTGGTTAGATCTTCAGTATGCTACCCCTGCACAGGTGCATTTTCCTTAGGCGTAGTCACCACAGTTTCAATAACATCAGAGCTTAATCCATCAGAGTTTGCAGTATCAGGATTTACAGAATCAGAATTTAAAACTTCATTTTCGAATCTCAGCTGATCATGATCATTGAAATATTTAAGTCCAGTAATCTTCTTATCATCAAAAGAGACATTGATAGATTCCATGACAACCCTTGTTCTTAAATTGTAGACTCTGAAGGCTTTTGTAGAAAGTGACTCTGAAGGCTTTTGTAGAAAGTGGATATCCAACAAAAATTCCTTCATCAGCTTTTAGATCAAATTTGGATAGCTGTTCGAGATGAGTCTTAAGAACAAAACACTTGCATCCAAATACATGAAAATACTTCAGATTTGGCTTCTTTTTCTTCACTATCTCATATGGTGTTTTTCCATGCTTGTTGATAAGTGTTGCATTCTGAGTAAAACAAGCAGTCTGCACAGGTTCAGCCCAAAAGTAAGTTGGCAACTTTGCTTCATCAAGCATAATTCATACAGCTTCAATAAGAGTTCTATTCTTTCTTTCAACAACTCCATTTTGCTGTGGAGTTCCAGGAGCAGAAAATTCATGTTTTATTCCATGGTCTTTGCAGAACTCTTCCATGATCAAATTCTTGAACTCAGCGCCATTATCACTTCTTATGATCTTCATAAAATCTTTGACCAATTTATCCAGTTGTTTGACATGATTAATCAAGATAGATGCAGTTTCACTTTTTGTGTGCAAGAAATACACCCATGTGTATCTGGTGAACTCATCCACTATGACCATAGCATATTTCTTCTTTGTAATGGACATGACATTAACTGGACCAAATAGATTAACATGTAGTAGGTGATAAGGCTCAAGAATTGATGATTTAGTCTTGCTCTTGAATGAAGATTTTCTTTATTTTGCCTTCTGATATGAATCACAAAGGCCATCAGGAGCAAATACTGATTTTGGCAGTCCTCTCACAAGATCTTTCTTGACTAGTTCATTTATATTGTTAAAATTTAAATGAGAGAGTTTCTTGTGCCAATCCCAGCTTTCTTCAATTGATGCTCTACTTAACAGACAGATTGCAGAACCATCAGTACTTGTTGAAAGCTTGGCTTCATAAATGTTACCATGCCTGTATCCTTTCAGAACAACTTTGCCTGCAGATTTTCTTACAACTTCACAGTGTTCTTCAAAGAAATCCACATGATAACCTCTATCACAGATTTCACTCACACTCGGCAGATTGTGTTTAAGTCCTGAGACCAGAGCTACTTTTTCAATGATGACATTCCCAAGATTGATATTGCCATATCCCAGAGTTTTTTCAATGTTGTCATCTTCATAAAAAATACATGGGCCAGCTTTCTCCACAAAGTATGATAGCAAGGCTTTATTTCTAGTCATATGTCCTGAACATCCACTGTCCAGAACTAGGATATTATTCCTGTTGCCCTGCAATCACAAAGACCACTAATGATTAGTTTTAAGGACCCAGACTTGCTTGGATCCTTTGGCCTTTTTAAGTTTGTTAACATTTGCAGCAGATTTAGCATCAGAGTTTATGTTAACAGTTTTCTTATCAGAATTTGCAATATCAGACTTTGCATTAGAACTTATACTAGAAGGAATAATGCTAACTTTCTTTACATAAGGTTTTATTTGATAATAATCATAGTACAAACTATGATATTCCTTACAAGTATAAATAGAATGCCATAAACTACCACAATGAAAACAAGGATTTTGTGGCTTATATCTAACAGACTGACTCTTAACTCCTTATTTTGAAGGTAAGGAGTTTATATTCTTATTCTTCCTGCAAAAAGAAGCCAGATGGTTAGAATTTCCACAGTTATGACATATTTTTCTAGGAGCATTAGGAACAGGCTTATAATTGTTACTTTTGTTCACACCTTCTTTCCATTCCTATTTTTCCTAGGTGGCTTTACCTTGTTTACATTCTTAACATCTTTCAGCTTATGCTTAAGCTACTTCTTCGTCATTAAGCCTATGTTAACTTCAGTTGGCTTATCCTGTTTAGGTTTGTCAGAAGTTACTTTCTCCTTAACTTCTGATTTCTCAATATCAGACTTTGCAGTTACAAACTTAACAGGATTTACCTTTGGTTTTTGTTTAACAACTATAGGCTCGGTTTCTACAGTTCCCTTACTGTTCTTATCATCTCCATAACCTAAGCCCTCTTTCCAGTTTCCACTACTAAGAATATCCTGAGTTGTTTTACCAGAGTTAGTCCAAGTCCTGATAATCTCTCTTTCCTTTTCTAACTCAGTTTTTAGAGATTCATTCATTTTTAACACTTCATCCCTAACATAAAAGGCATCATCTCTATCTTTCTGAGTTTGATGGAACATGACTAACTCTTTTTCTAAATAATCATTCCTCTTTTTATAAGCAAGATTTTCAGAAGTTAATCTTTCACATGTTAAAGTTTGATCTTTGTAACTAATGAACATGGTCTTAAGATATCTTCTCAACTCAGTAATATCATCAGTATGAAAGGCATAAGTAATTTGAGGTACCTTTAAGTCAGCAGTATCAGAACTGCTATCAGTATTTGCCATCAAGGCATAGTTTTCCTCATCCTCAGAATCTGAAGCATCTGACCAGCTTTTTTCTTCTTTGTGACAAGAGCCTTGCCTTTGTCACTTTTCCCTTTTCTGCAATTTGGAGATATGTGGCCTTTCTCACCACAGTTGTAGCATTTAATATTTGAGTAATCTCCTCTGTCAGACTTTCCTCCTCTGCCTTCAGATTTTTTGAAACCTTTCTTATCAGAACTTGCACCTTTCCAGGAAAACTTCTTTCCTCTCCTGAATTTCCTGTATGCAATCTTTGTGATTCCTTTTACCATAAGAGCACACAGCTTCATCATCTCCTTATCAGGGTCTATCTCAGATATACTTTCAGTTTCTGAGTCATCATCACTATCAGAACTTGATGACTCAGTATCAGACTTTGTGATGAGAGCCTTTCCCTTGCTTTCTTTGAGGCGGCTTCTTTGGGAATTTCCTCCTCAGCCATAAAAGCAATTGTCCTTGACTTTCTTCCATTCCTCTTGCTTCTTTGTTCCATCTCAAGTTCATGAGTCTTGAGCATCCCATAAATTTCATCAAGAGTTGTTTCATCAAGATTATAGTTGTCTCTTATTATTGTGGCCTTCAAATCCCATCTTTCAGGAAGAGCTAACAGAAATTTAAGATTTAAATCTTCAATATCATACTCTTTGTCAACTAGTGACAAATCATTCAAGAGTTTGACAAATTTGTCATATAAATCAGTTAATGACTCATCAGGCTTTGAGTCAAAGTGCTCATACTCTTGAGTAAACATAGTCTTCATGTTCTTCTTGATTGAATCAGTTCCCTGACACCTTGTTTCCAAAGCATCATATATCTCTTTTGCAGTCTTGCATTGAATTACCCTGTTTGACATGACTTTATCAATGGCACTATGCACCAAGTGTCTTACCTTTGCATCCTTCGCAATCGATGAGATATCTTCAGCAGTGTAATCACTTTTCTCCTTTGGTACAGATTTTGCTGGCTGACCTGCAACTTCCACACAGAGTTTGGTTTGCATATGTTGTCCTTCATAAATCTTGTCGAGATATTCTGGATCTGTAGCTTCCAGAAACATAGCCATCTTCACTTTCCATATGGAATACTCAGAAGGTTTCAACATGGGAACTCTTATAGTCTCATATCGACTATGGGTTATGGTTTTTGGAGGTTCTTCAGTTTTGGTGGACTTGGTTGGAGTTTCTTCTTCAGACATGATTGATTTTGGATCTTAAACTGTTTGTGTGTTAACAGATAGCTCTGATACCACTTGTTAGGTCACACACATTGTAGAAGGGGGTTGAATACAGTGTTTAGCACAATCAAATCGAATATAAGAACTCAAGTAACAGAAAAAATAGATTTTATTCAACACAATAAACTTTGTTACAATATGGAACTGTCCTCTCTCAGTGATGAACAAATTATCACGAGAGCTGCTAGAGTTACTAAGAATAATAACTTCGATAATTGTAACATTTATAGTGTAAACTCTATGCCTGTGTTTATATACTACACAGTTACAAGATAATCTTCTAATTGATATGGAATATAATTCTGCTTCCTAAAATATATCAACTAGTTATCTTTTCTTCCAAGTATTTTATTCTTCATAGAATTCCTTCTTCATGCACAATTCTTTTTGTCTTAGTCTCGATCTTCTTTCCTTTCAATCAGCCGCCTGCCTTATCTGAAAGTCATCTTAAGTCCTGATATTATCTCCTGATAAATATCTTCTGAATCTTAAGTTCTGATAACTTAAGTTCTGATATCTTAAGTTCTGTCTTCAGTATAAGTGCTGATTTCCAGTTAAGTACTGATTTGTCCTGTTTAAGTAAGATCTGAAAACTAAACACAAATCATATTACACATGACATTATCAAATATATCTAACAGTGAGTAATTGAGATGAGATGGTCTGGAAACACCAAGTTCACGCTACCCGTCTTGTTGCTGATTTTTGCTCTCCTGGGAAGTTTTTGTATAAAAGAAAGAGCGTGCTCGTTGCTAATAAAAAAGAAATGAGAACCCCAAAGTGGCACTTAAAAAGGCGCCTAAGAATTATTGAGTGAGTTCTAAAACGGAACTACCGGGTGTTTTAAAATGAATGGTGGAGATTAAAAATAGTTGGAATTTAATGGCCCTGATCAAAATGAAGATCTCGAGGTCATGACATCTATCATCAATGATAACTCCCACTTCTCCAAGTAACTATTGAGTGTCTCTAGGCATCTAGCCCCATGGGCGGAGAAGAACGACACAAAATATAGGGATTTTACCCAAAAATGAGCCGAGCCTTGTGTCTATCGCCTAGACTTTGGTCCGACTGAAAGAAATGGACATGTTAGCGAGTGTCCCATTTCAGGCCTAATAGCCGAAGGCCCATTTAATCGAAGGACCAAACGGAAGAAATGGACTGACCGTTTAAAAAAATCCTACCAAATATAAACGCTCCCCAACTCTTGCTCTAAAGTTCGTCCACATTTCATGCATAACGGACGAACAATAAATATAAAGGCTTGATGAATATAAATAGGATACCTGGAGTAAGACAACACAATTCTCTACACACCCTCAATATACACTTTGAAGCTCTTGGATTCTCAAACCCTTATTTTTCAGATAACCGATTCTCGCAACGGAGGTGAATCGGGGGGACAATCCCTCGCATTCTCTTTGTTTGCAAAATATTTGAAAGACGTTCCAGCCATTCCGATGAACATTCTACTCAGACAGAAATCTGGGTGTAACAGTATCTTTCTATCATCTAAAATAGGTTAAGGAAGAAATCTAAGATTTTGTTGAAGTTGTTCTAACTTTTCATCGATAACGGTAGCCATTGTTTCTTTTATAAATTTCTCCAATATCCACTACCGATATAAAAGTTAAGTTCTTTGGAGCCTTTTTTGGGAGTCATGGGGTCCATAAACATTCTGCAGTTAGAATAATGCATAAAATATTGCAAAACATAAAATTTTACGAATCATATTCCAACAAAAATCATAATTCTAAAAAAAATATTATAAATCTCAAATAATTTACAAGTAGAACACTACAAAACATAAAATTCTATAAAACAAGCTTAATTTGCAGAACGTACATGTCATGTTACAGAACATACATGTTATATTTGTAAAAATATATTAAATTTTTAAGATTTTGAATAAAATTGTGATGTACGTAGAACATAATTCACAATAAAATATGTTTTTCAAGATTTATCTTGTAGAACATATATGGATTTAAGGACTCCAATGAAAACAGGTACTCCATAGAACTTAACTGACCGATGTAATACTACCAGGATTCTTCGGTTCAATTTTAACCATTTTTTATGATTTAGAATTTTTAATATTTGAATTTTCATAAGATAATGATCTCATCAACCTATTAATTTTCCTACGAAACCAGTGAGTTAAAGGACACAATCGAGCTATCACTTTTTCAGTGTTTTTTAGAAATTATTAAATATATAATAATTCTATGTATCACATCTATTATTTGTTTGTGATTTAAACCATCAATTTTCCAATCTTAAATTGCTTTTCTTGAATAAAAATTCATATTAGGTTCAAATTCCTTTAGAAGGTTTTAAGGAGAAGTCTTTTTATAATAGTTTTTTCTAGAGGTTGATGTATAAATCAGATTTAATTAATTTTTGTTAATGCTCTGGTTAGCAAATATTGCTGCAAATTAATCTATATCACTTATTTGGTCCACATATTCAGAAGTTTTAGAAGGCCTAGACGGCTTTGAAGAATCTGCCAATAATAAAACTCTAAGATGGAAATCTTTATATTTGTTCAAGAATTTGAACAAAATCATCATTAATTTCCATTTTAGATCCTTTTATCAGGATTGTTGGTTAAACTATTGGAACATATGTTCGAGCAGAAGAAGACGCTTCTTGTTTATTTATTTGATCAATAATAAATTTTTATTGAATTGCTGGTTTTTCAATAGTGGATATTAAGAGAATAATATTTTTTCTAGTGAAATAAATTGATCACCTAAATATATTAAAAAATATATTTTGTATAATTTTGAGATGTAATAATAGAATTTAAATCTTTAATGGTTACTTGAGTATTTTCAACCTTTTGTAAGATTATAGAAGTAGTGATCGCTGTGTTTTTTCTACTATCTAAACAAATTGTTAGTTCAAATGAAAATAGTGAATTAATTACTTTATCTTTTGCCGATTGCGAAGCAAAGTTAGAATTTCTTGATTAATATTATTAATGTAAAATTTTACAGACCAAGTAAAAATATATATGTAATCATATATTTTTACTTGGTCTAGATCGTAGAGTCACAACTCAACAACAATAATCAAAACCTGGATATAGCATAAATATAAAGACTCTGCCCCTGACTTAACTCAGGATCCAAACAAGTAATGGTATGAAACAAGCAACTAACTATTCTAAAACTAAACCATTATTATTACAAACAAATCTCAAGTTATAAAAAAATAACTTTGAGATGAAGTTATACAAATAACTCAACCAGCTACAAGTTCTCAACTAAATCTATTACATCATTTATGTTAGGTTCGTAATCAACTGTAGAGGGGGGTGAATACAGTTTATACAAACAATTCGATACAACTTTAACAGAATCAACAATTTTTATATTAATCTGATAAAAACTGTTACACAAGTATTTTCTCAAAGGATGAACAATTATTCTTGAGAGCTGCTAGGTTATCTGAAAGATATTACAAATCATTTTTGCTTCTCTTAAAGAGTTAACCTAATTTGTGCTTATATAGTGCAAAGTTACACAATCAATAAGAAATCCTATTCTATTACAATAAGGAAACCTAATACATATCCATGTATGATTGTTTCTGAATAAAGTTCTTCACCTCCTTGGATTCTGCAATCATTTTCCTTCTCGAATATCTACTGAAGTGACTAAATCCTGATGACATCAATTGCTGATCTTCAACTACTGATAGACAAGTACTGATGACATCACCTTCAATAAATCCTGATATTAAGTCTTGATAGTTTATCTCCTAATATCATCAATTATATCTAACAATCTCCCCCAACTTGTGCATTATATAATTATGTACAAGTTCTAATTGATGATGTCAAAACTACCTAAATCCAGAATTCAAATAAACATATACAATCTTACACACAGTGATTATCAGACTTTATTCTTCATTTTGAACTCTAACACCGTCTGGAGCTTCTTCAAGAAACTTCCTCAGCAGATTATCTCCCCTTACATCCAAGTACCATTGCATCCTCTTTTTGTGTTCTTTTAGCTCATCTGTTGATTCATCATTCTGATAGATGGTAGCCCTCAGATCATATAGTTTTGAATTTCCAAGAGATAGATCATCCAGTTCCAGAAATCCAATCTTCTTTCCATCAGGATTAAAAGTTAAGACTTCCCTTCCTAGACTCATTTCTATATTAGCTCCTCCAATAGGCATATCAATATCATATTTAGTTTAATCAATGTACTTTGGAATGTATTTTGATTTGTAAGGCATTCCTCTCTACTTCAACTGTATCATGTTCTTTATAAATGCAGACCATTTAGCAGTTACAGGATTGGTTACCTTGAGAATTGTAGCAACAAGTTCTAATTCCTGCCATGGTTTGTCTTTCAACTGTTCTTGAGTCAACCTTAATCTTCTCACAGACTTCATAAAATAAATCATTTTCTCTCTAACAAGATCAATAACAATTTATGCTGATATGATCTTTTGTAAGTCTTCAAGCATTACATTATCTCCAATTTCTGTCAGATTAACATGCTTCCTTAGAATCAAAGCATCACCTAAAGATGGATCAACATTTAACCTTCCCAGAACACTTGTGATTCTAGGTTTTCTAGCATGAGAACTTCCACTATAAATTTTTTTTAATGTTTCAGAAGAATATCTTCTAGGTGCAAGTTTCTTGCTTCCCCATAGTAACTTCCTCTTCTCTTCAAAAGTAAGTTCTGGCTTATCAGAGTTTATGTTTTAAGAATCAGGATTTGATAACTCAGCTTGAATTGGGTTTGAAGAATCAACATGAGTAGTATCAAAGGTTGTGATTGGTTGAACAACAGCTTTTACTTCTTCATTAACTTGAGCAATGTCATAGGTTAACTTTAGTTTTTTAGCCCAGTTGTAACGCTCTCCAGACCCGGGGTATAAGTCTGGGGTTTACTAGCTAATATATATTCCTATACAACCTGTATAATAATTTAGCAGAGATATATCTAAACCTCTTTAATAGTAATCAGGATCTTTTTAGGTTGATGTATGAAAATAAGAACCATTATCTAACTTTATTACAAACCAAATTTAAAGTCTCATAAACTCTCTTTATTACAAGCCGTTGTCTAACAAGTTTTAAACTACTTTTCTCATTTATTTAAACACACTCATTAACTATCTACACTACACCTGCTCAGGCAACTCAAAGCTTTCTTCCTGGATTGGGATCAACACCTTTGGTATGAGAGGGTCCCGTGGCTTGACTCGCTTCTTTACCACTCGGGTCCTGATAGGTTTCATATTCCTTCTTAACTGAAAACAATAAGGTGAATAACAACAAGAAAATGGGTGAGTCATAAGTTGCTCAACAAGTTCGCAATATATCAATAATGTTATAGTAAGTTAAAAGAAACGGTAAGTTGATTACATCTGCAAAGAAATAATCTTGCAAGAAAAGAATGAAGGCCATTATTGGAAATTACAAACGAACTAAACTAGACACAAGTTTGCACCTATATTCTGCTGATCAGCCAGGATACAGTGCAGATCTATATCTCACTATATAGATCCGTTCGGGTACCCAGGCTTCACGGCCCAACTCAAAGATCCGGTTAAGTCCCGGTCCTTGAGATCAAGTGTACACTTAATCCCAATCGTCACTATCCAGTCCATAGAGGAGCAACCGGAACAATCGGTATGCTTTGATATATTCCAACACCAGAATATATCAATATATGTGTCTAGTTATTGGAATATGAATAGAAGATTCAATGAATTAAGAGATATCAGCAATCGAAATGAAATATGAACTAAGGAATAACAATTGTGTATTAGTGTTTGTGAACAGGAATCAAAAGTGTACAAGTGCGATAAGAATCTGAAGTAATTTCACTATTCTAAAATTAGAATAGGGGAAAAACTTGCCTTTCACATGATTTACTCCAATTACTTCATCGTCGTCTATCTCCGGCTCAACTTGCCTGGTTGGTTTTGCTTCTATCAAAGAAATAGACTTATTTAGTCATCCTGTATCTCAATCGCGTCTCAAATAGACTTCATATAGGACTTATCGTCTACCCATACGCGTATTACTAACCCGTATATCAAGTATTAATATATAAGACTCGATTAACCACGTAATACACATAAGCACATAAGCCACATAGCCATTCTAGGTTTAAAATAATTTTTGGAATTGAAATCGACTCGCTATTTGCTTAACTGATCATTCTCTGACTCGTTTCCTATTTTTCGGGATTTATCGGACTTATCTTTATACCTGATATGGCTTATAAGTAATAAAATATCAAAAGTCAACTAGTTTCTAAAAGAAATTAAAATTTAAAACTATTTTTTAATGAAAACATGTCATTTTTCTGAGTCAAAGAAAGGGCTTTCGTTTTGCTCGAATCGGATAAATGGTTCAATCATAATTCGATCATTACAAATAAATCAATTAATTATTCAATATAAATAATTATTACTAATTATTGAACCCTAAAAATATTTTTAAATAATTATTTGGGAAAAATAAGAATTAAAAAAATGTTTTTCCATAATTTTTGGAAATAAAATAAATTTATTATGATTTATTGAAATTATTTGATTAATTATCAAAATAATTAATCATTTTTAAATAATTAATAAATATTAAATAACTAAAGAAATAAATAAATCTGATTTTTAGAAAATATTTCAGAATTATTTATAATATAAATCAATTAATTAAATAATTAATTAATCAATTTATAAAGTAATTAAAACTGATTTTATAATTAATAAAAATAATAATAATAATAATAATAATAATTCCGAAACACTTGTCAGAAAATTGTTTCTTACAGAAACAGATCAAAAGCGGGTTGGAAATGGGTTGGAAACCGGGTTGCCAAGAACAATCCGGGTCGGGATGAACACACCGGAAAATTCCCAGATTTTGGTGGGTTCCCCGGACTCCGGTAACCTCTGATCTTGGTCAAAAATGTACCGTTTGGTACCGTTTTCGATCCTAAATCATTCTAAATCACTTCACCAACTTCAATCAACTGAGAAACAACCAGAATCATCCCTGAATCTGTAACTCCGGCCAAACCCAATTGAAACTCCGGCCAAATATCCATCTAACTATTCTGTACATGAAACTTCGTGTTCTATATCTAAAATCAAAGTTTAAAACCTATACAATAAAACCCCTAACCTCTAACATACCAAAGATTTTTCAAAATAAAAAATTGGGTATAAACCCTAATAATCGAATATCATTATTCAGGAATCGTTTGTTCAATTAAACACCATGAATCGATTGTAAATCATCAGATAAAGCTATATCAAACATCAAATCATCCTAATAACCCTAGAATCAAAAAGACCCAATTCGAACATAAACCCTAGAATTCGAAAATCAAAAACAACAAATTAAAACATGAAATTGCTGATAGAAATAGAAAGAACAGATGGGTACTTGAATCACACGAGTTGATGCATAAATCTGCTTGAAATCATGGTTTAATCTTCGACCCGACCCTGGAATACCCGGCCCGAATTTCAGAGAATTTTAATTATTTTTTTGATTTTCTATAACTAATTAATAATAAATAAATAAATATTAGGTTATTTATAGTAGTAAAATTAATACTCCTAATTAAAATTAAGGCCCTAATTATACATCTTTTAAAATTAATTGGCCCCTAATTTTATAATTTTTTAGTATTAAAATTTATTTTTTAAATATTTTATATATACAATATATGTGCCAAAAAATTCCCAAAAATTGTGAATAATTCAAAAATGAAAAGAAATGGTATAAATGAAAGTCCTATAATTTAATAAAAGTAAAAAATATGATTTTTGTGGGGGTTTTGACACCCAATGGGGTCCGGAAAAGTCATTTTTCGTGAAACGAGAAAATTTATAAAATATCTAGATGTTCAGAATAACGCAATGGTACAAGCGATTTTATGAAAAATAATGCCAATTATTTTATTTGAAATATCAGCTATAATATCATAGTTCGGGTCATATAACTTTTGATACGAAGGCTGTAACTACGAAATAAAATATCTGAAAAATACCCTAAATATACCCGGATAATATGAAATACACCTAGCACGTAACAGTTAGGGTTTTATAGCTAATTACACATAACTCACATATTAAAAAACAAAATTTTATCATTAATACGATATAATACAAACATAATTTTCCAGGCGTTACACTAGTCATCTCCATGAATCTGCCTTCTTTGATGAGCTTGACTGAGTTCTTCTTCTTCAACTCTTTCTTCGGTATCAAAAGCTTGAGCTACTGTATAGATTGAATCTATCAGTATTTGTGTTTTAGGTGCCTTAGATACTGATTTCTTCTTAGCAATAGCTTTGGCTTTAGGCTTTGGTGGCTTGGAATTCTTTCCTATCTTCTCTTTCCTCTTAAGACTTCTGTCAGCATTTAAGATTTCTTGAGACATCAGAGATCTTTCAGCATCTGATTGACTTGCCTCCCTTATGACTGCCCCTTTGGTTGGTCTGTTAGAAGGATCATCTTCACAAGGATCTTGAGATATAACAACATCAGTACTTGGTGTCTTCATAGAATTATTGAATTCTTCTACCATCTTCCTTAGCTATTCTTAAATCAACTCCACGATTTTCTTTTACAAAGATTCTTCTACTCACCTCAGAATCAAATGCTTGAATTTTTGGATCCTTGTAGAACAGAGTTGTCTTCCTTCCTTTTACTTTTAGAATTTGAAGATACTGACTTGCTTCTGCACTAGCTTCTATCTCCAGAATGCCTTGGTCATCATCAGCAGTTGTGACTTTCAGGGTCTGTTGAGTAGTTGTAGTAACAGTATGTTCCAGTGATTGTTGAATTATTCTCTCACTTTTCCTACTTTCTCCACCTTGTCTAGATTGAGTTCTAGTGGTTTTTGGTGAACCATTAGTCCCAACTAGATCTTCTCCTCATCTTTTCATAATCTCCTTCCTTACTCCCTTATCTCCACCATCAGGATTTGTGTCATCAACTCCTTTCAAAGTCAGCTGTTTGTATTTAGATTTAGCAATCTTCTCCCCCTTTTTGGCATCATCACCAATCAGTAGAGAAAGAATCAGCTCCATTGAATTTTGAATCTCATCAAGTTGTCTAGACATTTGCTCTTGTTTAGCTTCCAACCGAGCCTGATTGGCTTCAATCTTAGTCTGTCTGTCAAGAATTGGTCCAAGCTATTTATATATCTCCTGATGAGTAGTAAGCTTTGTAGCCATGAAAGATTATTTGATTTGATTGATTTGAGAAGTGTTGGCTTCCTGAGCCATATGCAGAGATCTGACTAGAAGAGTAGATGCTTTCAGATGATTAAGCATATCAGGATTCTGAATGGTCTTCTCAGCTATATCCAGATGATCAACAGCATAAGTCTTTGAAATAGGATAGTTAAAATCCTTCCATTTCTTGTTCCAGATATCATCAAAGAAATCCAATTTCTGTGACGGCCTAAACTCCGGGGTCAGGAGTTGACATCACCAACAACAATAACAACAATACAATTCAACTCAATATTAATACATAAGCACAACCCCTTTACCAAGATCTTTTCCAGGTTTAAGTATGACTTAGGTTACATAATTACTACAACCAAATCAATTTAATAAGTCTGCCACAACTAACTTAATACAGCAACTCAACAGACCACATCTGGTCTGACACAACTTTCATTGGACTTCCTTATCTGCCTTCACTTAAATTTAAATATTTAAGGAATGAATAAATTAATTATGTTATTAATTATATTAAGTATATTAATTACATTAAAAAAATAAACATTACAGAAAATACATAAATTCATAAGTTATTGTTGCCCAGTAGTAATACAATTATTTAACGGGGGTTAAATACAATTGTATAGATGTTTCGAACAAGTGTAAAAATATAACAGTTCTTTATATTTCTGATAAAAACTGTTACAAACTCTCTCAAGAAATACTGATGTTCCTAAGAGCTGCTAGGTCGTATGATACTCAAGCTTATCACTATGTGATGACCTAAACTGTGTTTATATAATACATAGCTGCTACAAATCAATCTAAGATATGCATTATCAATTACTAACAGAAAATGATACATATCTTTAACTGAATACATAAAGTCCTATCACTCAGAACGTAACAGATATCCATCCCTCAAAATAAGGAACAGAATCAATCTTCATAACAGACTGCCTTCAGATGCTGATGACATGCAAATACTGATGATGCACCAAATCCTGACGATACATCAAATACTGATGATATCTAAAACACAGTCAGATCCTGAGCTTCTTCTGATCATTGAGAATCAGCATGTAAAAATCTCCCCTAATTTATGCTTAATGTAATGAAACACAAATTTCATTCTCAATGATGCCAAAACCAATTACAAAATATACAAGGAGTAAAGCTTACTTCAGTATCCTAAAATAACTGACAGTTGTTTCCAGAAAGTTGTTCAACCTTTCTTCCTCCTTGTTTGAAGGACTTTAACAAGCTTTTTCTTCAACTCTCTCTTCTCTTCGGTATCTTCTCCAAGCTGATAAATGATTGATCTTAGTTTAGAATCGAGCTTTTAGTTATTTCAAGATCAACAAACAGCATAAAGCTTAAACAAACATCTTCATGACCAGGACTGAAGGATAACGGAAGATTGTTGAGAAAAACTTTTAGAATTGTAGCTCCCTTTTGCATCTTCATTTCTTAACCAGTATAAGTTCTATACATAGAACATAATCACCATTATATTTATCTTCTTTGTTCATGACTCTTCTTTTGATACTTTCAAGTATCATAGAAGACCAGTTTCAGGTGACATTGTTCTCAACTCTAAGAAGATAGTGAATGTATTTCAACTTTGTCACAGTCTTCATCAAGAGTTGCTGCAAGGTAAAACTTTTTACTTTACCAACTCTCAAAAAGTATAGAATATCCTCTCTAACATCATCAAAGTTTATCTTCCTATATACAATCTTCACGGCTTCAACTTTTTCAAGATGTGAGGAAGTAACTCTTTCAGCAAGATTGTCTGTCAGAATATTTGTGTCTAGTAAATCAGATCTCAGAATTTCCATTCCATAATAACCGATACATCCTCTGGTTCCAGTTTTGAAAAGCTTCAGCCTTCATTATGTTCCATCCAAGAAGGTTTCTTGATGGACTTGTCAACATCTTTCTGTTCTCAACCAGAATCTTCTAATCCTGCAGACACATATTTAACATGTTTGAACCCTTTAGGATAACTGAATGAACCAACATCATTCCATCTTCTATCTTGTTTTCTGATAGGAGCATAACTTTTAGGTAGATCATAAATCTTCCCTTTGGTTTTATGCCATAGATCTCTCTTTGAATTTAGAATTCTCTACACATAGTCATTACAAGCTTGATCAACTTTCCATCTGTCAACTCTTTCTTGTTCATCTACCTCTGAATTATGAGAAGTAACTACTGTAGTAAGAATTGACTCATTCAATGCTTTGATCACTTTTTCATCAGTGTCAAAATCAGCTATCAGGTTCACAGCATCAGGATCTGCTTTTTCCTCAAGATTTGTGTCTGCTTCAAGAGTTACATTCTGATTTATTATATCAGCTTGATCAATATCAGTGTCTGGTCTTTTCTTCCTTTGAACAATCAACTCTTCAGGCTTCTAAACTTCTTCTGCTAGTTCATGTCCTTGTACAGGAACATAACCTTCTCTGGATAGGATATTCAGAAATGTAGAATCAAATTCAACCATTTGACTTGGTTTAGAAATCCTTCCTCTTCCTCCTCTTCCTCTGGCTCTTGTAGATCTTCCACCTCTTTTTCCTCTTCCTTTAGAGGTTTTGACTTCAGCCTCAATTTGAGCCATTAACTCCTTCTGTTAAATAATTGCTTCTTCAGTTGTTAGATCAGGAAATTCTTCAGTTATCATTCAAAGAGCACTCCTAGCATTCTTTTGCTCAAACTTGTTATCTTTGTAGTACAAAACAATCTCTTCTCTTGTTTCCTTGTGTCTGTAAGGAAAGAATAACCCCTTAGCATCTGCTAAGTTAGAGATTGTAACATCACCAGTCTAAGGAGCATCATCAGTAGCCTTGTGCTTGGCTTCATGAGCACCAGTAGACTTTCCTTGTCCTGAAAAACAGATCTTTTCGAATGTTGAGGTTGTTGAGTCGTAGGAACAATTGGAACATTGGCAACCGGATTTTTATCACCATCACCATCGGTATTTTTATCTTTCAACTGAATAGAGTCAGGTGTACATTTTGTGACAACTATCTTCTCCTCCTTTTGGCATCAGTATTTGAAAGAAGAGAAAATATAGCATCCAGTTTATCAGCCATAGAAGATAGTTTATCTTCCAAGGAAGAAAATTGAGAATACATGCTTTGTTGAGATTGAACCACAGCTTTAACAGCATTTTTACACTTATGAGTTCAGCTGAAGAAAGTGGATTAATCATGAATGCATCAATCTTGTTCTTTAAACTAGCATGAGATTTATTCATATCAGCAAGTTCAGAATGAATTCCTTTCACAGAAATGGTAGAGGCCTTAAGATGCAATTTCATATCAGGATTTTGAAGTTCATCATAGGCCCTGTGAACATGTTGCATACCAACAACAGAGGAGATAGAAGTATGTGCATCTCTCCATGCAAAATCCCATTCAGTCTTTCAAAAGTGCTCAGCATCAGCATTGTAATAAGAAGGATTTACATTGAAAGGTGAAGAAGAACCAATATTAGACTTCTTAGATGCATCAATAGCAGTCTTAAGCTGAGCTGTGTCAGAATCAACATTATCACTATCATCATCAGAATCAGAACTAGACAGACCCTCAGAAGAATTAGCAGATCTAGGCAGAATTGGTTTGCCTTTAAAGGATATTTAACAATAGGTGTCTGTTCCTGATGAGATCCTAAAACATAAACAAGGTAACACCTAAATCTCTCTGTTCTTTTTAAGTGATCTCATCACTTCTCACACAATATATTACTTTTGAGAGTAATATTTTTCTCACTAAAGAAAATTTATAAGTAAAGAAACACTTATAAAATTATTTTCTCAAAGCTACCTCTCCTTTTGCCAGTACAGGAGACTGCCTCTTAAAAATTTTATTTTCTCTCATAATATTTTCACACAGTCTCACAGAAAAGCACAGTCACATTTTTTTAAAGAAATAAGAGATGGCTGAGATGAGTAGTATGCTTGTCATATACATAGAGGTAACCTCAAATAAGAGACTATTTATAATCATACAAACATGAGGAATAATGTAAGAGAGTAAGAAATACCTGAAGGTGAGTCCTCAAGTGGAAGTGATGATAGTGGAGGAACAAATAACACATCAGGATGCTTTAGCAAACTAGCCAGTAGCAAGGAATCATCAGTAGTAGCTGTTACAATGGAGGGTTGAATAGCATCAGGAATTGATATAACATCAGGAATTGACTTGTCAGGTGGATGAGATAGGACATCATCAGTACTTTGAACTGATGGTTCTTGTGGGGCCTGAGGAATATGAGCTGCTTCAGTAAGAGTTGGTGAAGGTTCTTGTGTACTCTCTTCAAAAATAGGATCATTGATAACTGCATCCATCTTTGACAATACATCCTGATGAGCCTTCTTTTCCTTCAGTAGTTGCTCAGAATCAGCAAAAAGGTCACCTTGAGTAAAGTCAACAATGATTTGTGCAACCTCTTGGTCTGCATCTTCCCTTTGAGAAGATGGTTCGTGTGTGACTGGAAGTGTCTCAGTTGATAAATCCCTTTGAGACTTAGGTTCTTGTGGACTGACATCCATAGCAGAGGACTGAGCCTTGTTCTTCTTTCTGATGTACCCAACTATTTTCCACCTTTTCTTTTCAAACTGCTCTTTTCAGCTGTCTTGGGAACTTCAGTTTCTTTGATCACTGGAATCTTTTTGAGTAGAGCACTAGTATTAGTAATTGGCCCATTGGTACCAGTAATGTCAACAGAGTCATCAAGAATTGCAACTGTTGATTTCTTCATCTTTAACCTAGACCCAATGGGCATCTGATCATCAGAGTTAGAATCATCTTGCATGATCAGTCTTCTTTTCCTGACCGGGAAACATTCTTTTTTCTTCTCACTCTCACTCAGTAAGGCCTGTAAAATTTTCTGTTCAGAGTTAACAGATTTATTAACTAGCCTTTTCTTTGTTACAACTGATGCCTTTTGGGAGACATCAGAGGAGGCTAATTTAGGAGCTGGATGAGAGTGTTGTTTAGGAGAAAGAATGCTTGGGTTAGAAACAAGATGGGAAGTGTCTTGTTCTACAGCATCAGGAAATTTTACAGAGGTGCCAGCATCAGGATTTGCAGGCACTTGTGAAGGAGTAGGTCTACTTCTCAACAGAAATTTCCTGACCTCACTAGGCAGAAAAGGAGGTCCTGGAAAATTATTCTTTTCATCCCTTTTAATGTGATCAGTGATAGTTTTTCAAAAATTTGAAACACCATGAGCAATTCATCATTATCAAATTCAGCATTAGGGCATAGAAAATTGAAAATTAATTGAAGAAATCTAGTATACCATATAACTCCTGATGTATCTGCTCTCCTAGCAATTATGAATTGAAGAATAGTATTTCCATAGTCAAAATTACCAGAGTAAAGGAGAGAGTACCCAATTTTCAGAAAAGTAGATGGAAGAGCATCAAAATTTGTTGTTTTATTCAAGAAGCACCTGCTGATGCAGTCAAAGAAGAAATTCCACTCTCTCTTCAATTTTGTCCTTGTCAGTTTACCAATGGTTGTGATTTCACCTTTATAGCTCAGGGTTCTTATCATATCAAACAGCTGCTCAATGGCATAGTTATCAGGAGCACCATCGCAAGCAGGCAATCTCAAGGCTTGAACCAGGACATCAGCATCAACCTCATATCTGCGTCCCTTATATTCAAAAAAGAAAGCAGTATTTGTCTCATTAACCAGAGCTGTATTCCATACCTGCATTACATCCCTGTATGATATCTTGGTAGGATTTGTAAGAGCATACCCAATTGGACAATGGAGTAAGAAATCCTGAATATCATGGAAAGATTTTGGAAATCGCTGATGTGTAAGCAGAGCCAAATAATTATTGGTGCCAAAGGTGTTTCCATGAATGATAGTGGTTTAGCTTAAGAAGGGTGAAACTTCAGAAGATGACATGATATGAGTAGGAATTAGGTATGGATATGGGTGTGATGTGGATAGTGAGGTTATGTGTATGATGATTTGTGTCACTGAAGTTTTTGTGTGTATATAAGTTTGCAAAGCTGAATTTTGTTTAACACACACACACGAAGAAGGAAGTTTAGTGAATTATACTTCTGACAAACGTCAATTACTGAGTAATAGGATTTAAAAGTGGAGTAAAGTGCGGATTTAGCAACAAAATATGCACAGCTCGTTCAAGAAATTACCGTGTGAATTTGTTTAAATGATAATACACTATTAATCAATAATTAAATAAGATATTCAATTTCAGCACAAAACAACTCATAAATTATTTAACAATAATATTCTAAATTAGAACATGCTGACCTGTCGTCAGTATTTGGAACCGCTTATCTGTCAGGATTTGATAATCTCAGGATTTGTCGATTCAGATTCAACAGTATTTGTCAAAAACACAAACTCATTAGAATACCACAATTTAATCTCAATAATCATGAAAATTTTGATAATAAGTGTATGATTTAGAGATTAGCAGGTTACAATTAAGAACAAGCACATGTACACACAACTAAAGAACATAGATTTGGTCTTGTAAACAAAAAAAATTCATTAATAGTTCAAGAGAGTACATTTCATAAGAGATTACAAGAGAATCCTAGTCTAGTAGAGACGAACTTCAAGCATCCTTGGTCTAAGAAGCCTGACAAAGCTGATGGTGAAGAGAAACAGCCAGAGGATGATCAGGGCTTCTTCCTGCTTTCAATAGAGAGAATAGCAAGACGAATAGTCCTCTCTTGCTAACGAAGGATGAGAGATGAAGGTCTCTCCGAAATCCCAGAAAGTCATTTTTGGTGACTTCAGGAAGTTGAATCCAAACATCATGTGGAATGGCATTGACATGATATTGAGTTTGCATCTCATCACGAAAGAGTGTCACAATATTAGTGCCATAGCAGTAGAACCAAGCAAAATTTTCCATTTTTTGAGAGAAGAAGAAGATGTGATAAATGAAAGTGATGTGAGCGATTTATGTCGGGGAAGATATGATTGGACTTGATGGTGAATGATGGTTTAAATAACCAAGAGAGAGAGAATATGAAAGGACTAGGGGTTTGGTTAATAATTAACTGGGGAGTTAATTGAATGATTTAACCAAAAAAAATGATATGCATCTCCCTAGACTGATTTGTAATGATGACAAAGTTATATGTTTGCATGCACATTTTAGCTAATAAATTACTCAATTGAACATGCATATAGAGTGATGCGTCATTAATTCTCAAGAAAAATATCTTTAAAAACATCCAGGACATCATCAACTAGTACAGAAAAGACCTAAGGTGTCAGTCAAAAAAGGCCTAAGGCGTCGGTTTTTTAGCGTAGTAAATGCAGGGGACGCTGTAGGTACATGCCTACAGCGTCGGTTAAATGGGTGACGCAAAAAATTGTTTAGCGTCGGTTAGATAACACACGCAGAAGGCAAGAAAACCGACGCTATAGGTTTACAAACAGCTTCGGTCAATTAAACAACCGACGCTATAGGTTTACAAACAGCGTCGGTCAATTAAACAACCGACGCTATAGGTTTACAAACAGCGTCGGTCAATTAAACAACCGACGCTAAATCTTAGACATGTTGTGTCGGTCTTCTTAAAATGTCGACGCCTTAGGTCTATAATTGCATTTTTTTTGCCTGATCAATTTTTTTTCCTGATCATTTTTAACCTGTTTACTACACATATTAAAAACAGAGGTACACCCAAAAATTAAAAAAGGTTCACAAATTATATTAAAATAAATTTGGAATTGTTCATAATTTTAGTTTACAACCCAATAATTACAAAAATTCATCCAAAACTAATGTTTTCATGATAAATCCCTCACACTAACTCGATTCTTGATGATATCTAGACTCCTTTTAATAGTTCTGCACTCTCTTCTTGTATCTCCAAGTACCATGCGCTGAAAAAAGAAGTTTATATTAGTACATAAAATCATATATGATGTAGAAGTACAAATTCAACATAAACAAAAACCCATCCTTACACCTTGAAAAACTACTCCTATATTTGTAGGAGAATATCCATTTCTTTATTGGTTAATGCAATAGGTTTAAAAGTTTGGCCTACAACATTTGCAGGAAAATACTTATCAATGAACCTTGCAAGAAGTCTAAGATCAACCGAGTAAAAGTTTGTCTACAAAATGATTAACCAAATACTACAAACTATGTTCTCAATAGGCACGTTTACTTACATTTTAACATCCACAACTGGATGCAAAATGGACAAAAATATCAGTGTTAGCAGGAGTTCCGGAGAGCACCTACACTACCATGACAAAAATTGCTTTCCATCTGTAAACTACTGTATACATAATCCCCTTTCACGAAGGTGAAAGCAAGACGGCTCATTAAGATTAGTAAAAGTGGATCAAACTGCATCATATAAATCATGAAATCGTGTAGTGATGATGTAGACAATACTTTACAACTTCATAAAATGAAATTACAATTCCAACAGATGGACCAGCCCGATCAACACGAGGACCAACACCGGTGAAAAGCCCCCTCATTCCTCCATCCCTAATTCAATGACCCCATAATTTAGAAAAAGAGGAACATAGCATGCGATATAACGAGTTCGTTTATATTAAAACTGACAACATAAATAAACATACTGCCACTGGCCCAACTTATAAAACAAAACAAAATCATGGGCTGAAAGAAGGGATTTCCTTGTGTAACATTGTGTCATTTAAGCTTCTAAATCATAATTAAGATATACACATAGTTAAATACTTATATTACCACAGTACGATAGTTTCAGGGTCAAAACACAAACCTAAATGAGTTCGCAGAAAGAACTGATGTAATAGATGGGGGAACAGAGGAACAGATGATTAAATTCTACTTTTTGCTTCTCTAACAGAAGTTAGAAGGCTTAACTTAAATGAGCTAATAGTGCCTTTAGTGAGGTAGTATTGCAGTATGCCGCAACCCGAGAAACGACCATACAGTTTTCCCTATAAACTACCTTCATAGCAGATTAATTTGCTTTATACAACTGCTGACTTTGATTATTATGACTAATTGACTATATATACGTACCTCCAAATCTCCACAAGAGTTTGCCTTGTCGTCATTCTCAATGCTCTGGTAGGGTCCTTCTGTAACAATACATATTTCTAAAGTTAAACTTGCAGGTAGCATAACAATGACACAGATAGAAAGTGCAACTAGATATATCTTTTATTGGCTTACTAAGACCTTATTTAAATAATGCATTTTATTACTATTTTCATTTATATAATGAAGGTAAATAAGAAATATTTTGGTTATTCCAGTACCTTCACTAACAATGAGTGAACCTAATATGTCATGCATACATGCTTCCATCTTCCTCGTTAATAAATACAAGAATCACATTGTTAGCCGAGACAAGTACCTATATTTATATATAAAGGGCAGGGGAGGTCTCAATAGTCATAGTGCTCATTTAATTATTTTTTGATACATTTATTGGGCGTTCCAGGCTTAGTCCATTAGACTTTTAAGGTTAATCCCTATAGGTGTCATAACCGCCATGTACTGAAACTATACTTGATTATAGTTCACTGGAATTGAGAACTTCACTTGTTACATAGACAGCAAAAAGAATATTAGATACTTTGTCTTGTATGTTTATAAACTGGAGGTGGGGGGTTTCTGCGGTTACAGAAGTTGACTTTAGTGGCATCTTTTCATGCTTCTGTTAATATGTATATAATAATAATTAAGTGTAGATCTTTCCCTGGATCAGATTAACTTCTAGAAGGCTTGCCTGTTGCAGAGAAAGGAGTAACTTTACGTAATATGCCTAACCATAGTCGTGTTCATACTTCACATACTTGGGTATAATAGTAATAGTTAGTTTGTTGAACACTGTAGTTGTGAGCAGATTGTTACTTTTACAAGTTTAATATATTAGATAGCAATATAGCATTATATACAATAATACACCTTAAGTATATGCTAGGGTTTTATATATAAATTACTTCTCGACGATTAACCGGACCACGTTCGACTGTGACATACCATCGTAACAACAACGATGAAAAGACATTATATGCATATTAACTGTAGTACGATCTATAAGCTACTTATCCAAACTTAAAGTCATATATGGATGATAAACTTCTATTTGTCTTCTCGTTTTTGCGACATCAAGTGGGCAGGTAGCAGCTGCAGCAAGACTTCCTACAACAAACCCGGCAGAGAAGTTTGCTCTAAGGATACCGATTGACTGGAATCCTCACCAACCAAGCTTAAGAGTCTCCTTCTGGTCTGCACAGTTTTGTTTAGATAACTACGTTAAAACAAATTTATTATATGCACAATTTCTTTAATAGAAATGTTAAAAAGCACTTACTAGTTCTAGGGTACCCCAGCAAATGGCAGAGAAAGGTACGTCGCGAGCAAGTTGAGCCCCAAGACCTGTCCAGAGTGCACGATAGTTCTGCACTGCTTGAAACAAAATAGACCAGTCTTAACAAGAAATAACATAAAAATTGCACAAATTAAATTTTAACAAAATATGCAAGAAAAATGATATTTAATCAACTATCTGACTGACAAAGATGGAATTGAAACATCAAAATTATCTTGGGCAGTATTTCAATATAGAAATATAACAGTCAAACATCATATAGATAATTCTTACAGCTTTGAAATGTACCTGCATTCGAGTTTTAGCAAGTTCAATAGGATAGAAACTTATGCATACTAATGAGCGAGCCAATGAACCGGCCAACAGAGGAGTATACAGTGTCATTATTGGAGCATTTTTTGCTGTAAATTCTTCTAAGTAGTTACGGAAAATGTCATAGCAAGGCAGGTAGATTCCAACCTGCATCAAATTCAATTAAAATCACAGATGGTGAGCAAGTGAAGGATCGAAAACCAATGATAAGAAAAAAATGACCTAGACAATAACAGTGAGATACAAGCATTCATGTGAGAATACTATTGAACATAACCAAAAATATCCCAAGGATTATCATTTTGCATCAAGTTCCAAATGACATAACAAAATAAACCATCAAAGATGAGAAATGTCAAATAAACTGGACAGAAGAAAAGTTTTAAATAAAAAATTGAAAACATAAGAAAATAAAGCATAAAACGCCAAAGCAAATTAACTTATAACAGTATGTAACAGAAAGTATTGTCCAACATAAATTACCTTGGCCAAGTCAAGCGGGTTAACACTAATCGCAGAAAGAAAAGCAGCTCCGGCAGCAGAAAAAGCTCTCTCAGTCAACCCTAAATTCCCACCAGAACTACTTTTATCAGTAACAACCTTATTCTGAGGCACACAAACTTCTTCACTTCCCTGTGTGCTCAACACCGAACCCGATATAAGTGAAACACAACTTCCATCAAATTTAACTCCTGAATATTTATTCGACTAGGACTCAATCCATAAATTTTGCAACCCCTTTGATTCCACTTCTTCTTTTACCATTCTCTTTATAATAATATGGAATAAATTATTCGACAAAACATGAATTAAATGCAATATTTATTGTGAACATGAATTAATTTAGCTTGCAATTGTATTTTATTTTACTTTTAATTTAATTTACTAGACACTGCACGATTATAAATCATATACTTATAAAATTTGAGCACACGAATGTTTCCGGGTATCAACAACGACCACTAACACTAGCTGTGTAACAGTTGAGTCATACGAATTATACTATTATACTTTCAAAATAACCTTTCAAAATTCCTGTACCAAGTCTCGCTACAGGGTCCAAAGAGAAGCAAAACAAAATTCCCGTGAGTAAGAAAAAACCTTTCAAAAGAGTTGAAAGAAGAAAATCCCGGCCAAAACCACAGAGTAAAAGAGACAAGAGAAAGGGGAAGATTCAAAATACCAAACGTTAATGGTTAACATATCTTTTATGCCTGTAAGTATTATACTGTTTCTGAAATCCCTTGGCAGTAGCTTTCCCGTAAACAAACGTATAACATTATAATTTAATTGCTTCAACTTGATAATTTAAATTATGAGTCCTCTTTATTCTAATATCAGCTCCTATAATGTCTTCACTGCTATCTTTTGAAGGTAGTTTGTTTGACCTATATTTATGTTCTGAGAGTCGATTTTATTTTTAATATTTTCCACACCTACCAGGTTACGTACCAAACTGGATATATAGAACGAACAGTTTTGGAAACTGTAATTTGAAAATTTTTAGAAGCTACAAGAACGAATAATTTCTTGAAACTTACAAAAAATGCGTCCTCCTAATTTCTATCTTCACAAACTTCTGTCAGAGTGTACTCAGGGAGGTTTAAGACGACAATATTAGAACACATAGCATTGTGATTAAGCGTAAATTGCATATGCGTAAATTGCATATTCTGTTAATTCAAATACAAGTGCATAATTAATTGGCTTTATGGCTAGTACTCAGAATGCACCACAATTCAGACAAACTAATATAACAGCAACTTTGATGTTGAACAACAGCACGGACCGGCAATTGAGACTGGAAAGAATCAATGAATTACAATTTGTAAGTCATTTTAATTAACTTGTCTAACAGCAACTCTGATGCTAATTAACTCTAAAGAGATTCAACTAATTCTAAAGCAAGGGCTAATAATTCACTAGATGGCATTGTGGGAAAAAAAAGGAAGAAGTCTCAAACCTCAATTAGAAACAGATAACAGATAACAATAACCCAATCATAACAGCACAGAACCCCAATTAGAAGGAAAAAAAGAAAGAAGTCTCAAACCTCACAATAACCCAATCGATTCCCCTCTTTGAAGCAGCACCCTCTTCGATTGTTTAAGCAGCAGCAGCCAAAACCCCACAATCGAATAAACCCAATCGATTCCCCTTTCTCAGAGCCAACAATCGAACCCTAGAAATCAATGGCCCTCTTTCTCAAAGCCATCGCAGAGTCACAATAGATTCACGCAATAGATTCAATTCACGCAGTAGAGCCAGTAGAGATGAAATCGCAGTTGAGATTGAAATTGCAGTTGTAATGAGAGCGTAATTGAGTAGAATAGTAGCTGAGATGAGTGAAATGAAAATTTTAGTCACCCGCGTATGTGTGTTAACCCCCGTTTGTTCTTTTTTTAAATTATTTCTTCTTACGTCGGTCAAAAAAAAACCGACACTGTATATTATCTTAATAGCGTCGGCTAAAAAAAATCGACACAATAGCAATACTAACAGCGTCGGTCGTTTGACCAACCGACACAGAAGACCAAACTAGCGACGGTATTCAACTTGACCGACGCTATTCTAACTCTACAGCGTCGGTTAATTGAAACGACCGATGCCTTTAGTTTTGAAAAATAGAAAAATGTGTCGGTTCTCTATTTAACCGACGCATTAGGCAATAAAGAGTGTCGGTTCTCTATAACCGACACTATAGGTGCGACTCCTAAAGTATCTTCTGTACTACTTGATCAATTTATATCAGGATTTGATCAAATATAAAATAATAGAAAATTATTTATCCCAACTAACAATACCAAGTTCATTGACAAGCTTTGTAAATGTTGCTTCAGGTAATGGCTTTGTGAAGATATCAGCTAGCTGTTGATCAGTAGGAACAAAATGAAGCTCAATTGTCCCTTCCATAACATGCTCTCTTATAAAGTGATATCTGATACTGATATGTTTAGTAAGAGAGTGTTAATCTGGGTTTCTTGTCATGGCAATAGCACTTTGATTATCACAATAAATAGGAATTTTAGAAAATGATAATCCATAGTCCATGACCCGATTCCTCATCCATAATAACTGAGCACAGCAGCTCCCAGGTGCAATATATTCAGCTTCAGCAGTTGAAGTAGAAATGGATTTCTGCTTCTTACTGAACCATGAGACTATTCTTCCTTCAAAAACTGACAGCTTCTTGATGTACTCTTCTTGTCTATCTTGCAGCCAGCAAAGTCAGCATCCGAATATCCACACAATCCAAAATCAGCTTCCCTTGCATACCATATACCAAGTGATGTAGTACCCTTGAGGTATCTAAAGATTCTCTTCACTGCAATAAGATGTGGCTCCCTAGGATTTGCCTGAAATCTTGCACACAAACAGGTGGCAAACATAATATTTGGCCTACTTGCAGTTAGGAACAAAAGAGAACCAATTATACCTCTATAGTTTATGACATCAACTGTTGTACCTTCATGAGGATCAAGTTTTGTAGCAGTTGCCATAGGAGTAGTTGCAGTTACACTTTCTTGCATATTAAACCTTTTCAACAGATTCTTTGTGTACTTTGACTGATTAATATAGATGCCATTGTCAGTCTGCTTAATTTGCAATCCCAAGAAATAGCTCATCTCGCCCATCATACTCATTTGATATCTTGATTGCATCAACTTTGAGAACTTATCACACAGTTTTTGATTAGTTGATCCAAAAATGATATCATCCACATAAATTTGAACTAAAAGCAGATATTTACCTTTATTCAAATAAAATAAAGTTTTATCTATTGTACCTCTTTTGAATCCACTTTCAAGCAGAAACTGAGCAAGGGCCTCATACCATGATCTATGTGATTGCTTTAGTCCATAGAGTGTTTTGTCAAGTCTATAAACATAGTCAGGATGTTTAGGATCCACAAAACTTGGTGGTTGTTCAACATAGACTTCTTCTTCAAGTTCTCCATTGAGAAATGCACTCTTGACATCCATCTGAAAACTTTGAACTTCTTGTGTACGGCATATGTCAAGAAAATTCCGATTGCTTCCAGCCTAGCAACAGGAGTAAAAGTTTCATCACAGTCAATGCCTTCCTGTTGTGAATATCCTTTAGCCACTAACCTTGTCTTGTTTCTGACAATGGTTCCATCAGAATCAGTTTTATTTCTGAAGACCCACTTTGTACCTATAATTGACATGTTCTTAGGTCTAGGCATCAGCTTCCATACTTCATTTATTTCAAACTCATTCAACTCTTCTTGCATAGCTATGACCCAATCTACATCTTTAAGTGCATCTTCTACTTTCTTTGGCTTTTCTTTTGAAAGTAGATTGTGATACAGACATTCATTTTGAGTTGCACTTATTATCTTTACACCTTCATCAGGATTTCCAAAGATCAGACAGGAGTGTGATCTTTGGTCCATTTTCTGGCATGAGGAAATGTCCTTCTTGAGCTAGATGCTCCCCCTTAATCATGTGCCTCATCAAATACATTTGAGGCTCCCTGTAACACCCCCAAATCCGGGGTCGGGGATCCGGGTTGTCACGAGTTCCATTTCCCTTAACAACACCCAATCTTAATAAATAATCAACTACTCTGTACTGTGACCCCACAATAAACACACACACCACAAGTTATAGTCTCAGAGATGAATATCCAAAAATAATCACAAGTCGTTTTATTCCACAATTATCTGCCAATACACCTTAAAAGGTTTTCTGAATAAATTTACATTTCTTTGCCATTATTACAATTCATAAATATAAATAAATCTGGTACATCAAAAGTTGAAAGCCTAGCCTATTGGTAATTCCTACCTCAGCTACGGCGGCATCAATGCTTCTAGAAAACTGCGGAACGTCTCCTAATCGCTTGCAAATCGGGAGCTTGGTTCTGTTCATCTTTTCTATCTGTTGTTGTGTGATGAAAGAAGAAAGCAAGGGTGAGCAGCAAGCCCACCAAAATAATATGTATAATGATTAATAGTATATGAGCCTTCTCATAGTACTCATGAAAGTCTTGGTCAAAAGAAATGAACCAAGTTGATATCTTAATGCGATGAAGTCGCAAAATATTCAGTATATATATACATATATACTTTTCAAAATATTGGAAGTCCTCTTCCATGCATAATACACACAGAGTTCCAGTGTATAACTGTATAAAAATATCGTTGCAAGGTGATCTCATATATCTAACCTTGTCACAACGTTTTTCTGAAAATCTTTGTCATGCATAAGATAATCATTTACTAGATATAAGTTTAAAAGATGAAGTTACAAGATACTCCAATATACTTATATCTTTTCCAAATACTACTTGAACTACCACCGTTCAAGTTATAATTAGTTTCAAAAGTTCATCACGTAGATGAGACTACAAGACCAGATTTGAATAGATTAAATCTTTAAAATATCATCAAAATAAAATGAAGTTACGAGATACTTCATTTGATGCAAACATCATTTTGAAAACTTGACCCTGCCAACACTCAACAATCGCCCAACCGTAGCCTTTCTATCGAAGTGCTCTGGGTAGTGTTGCAGAAATTATCCAATTGGATGATGAACTCATTACGAGAGTTTGCCGCGCCAGGAAGACCACTTACGATGATCAGTCGTAGTAGTACAACCCCACCATTTTCTACATGTAGAGGAGAACCCGTCGGATTTACTTGTCAACCGAACACTGAACTCCTAAGGAATGGACCGCCTTAGCGGAACTTCCAGGCCATTTGGGCCAATATAATAAGGCTGGGCCGGCGCTACTCGGCCACTTACGCCACTCCTAGTTCAGATGAAATCCATGACTCTGAAACGTAAAGCTTGTCCCCACTTTCCCCAAGTAGAAACTTGTTGATACGGCTCCACCAAGAAGTCGTATCTATTTGGAAAGGAGAACTCACCGATATTTCCCAGGCGATGCCTGTTAATGGATTAACTTGTTCCAAGAATTTTACTTCCCGAGTGTTGGGTAAGTAATCAATTCATTTATCAAAACAACAACCTTGTTGCGAATATAAAACATACCACAGAGCCGGATCCCTCAGGTTTTGAGCGAGTATTTAAATCCCCTTAAAAAGGAAGATCTTAAATATAAAAATGAGTTTTGGGATCCGCTCTAACTTTTAAAAATCATTTTGAAGACTTGAAAACACTTTATAGAGTGTTTGGAGTAAAGCTGATTTAATGAAGTAAATCAGTCCCCAGAATATTTAGAAAATGACTGAATATTATTATTTAAATAATATTCCCATAAAGAATAATCTTTATAAAAATAATTGAAGTAGAAGTATTACAACTTATACTTGAAATGGATATCAAATAACCAAAGATATACTTATATGAAAGTACTATCTTTATTTGAATAATCGAAAATAAGTTTGATTATTGACACCTTATTCTTTAATAAAATAAAGAATATATCTCAGCAAATAATCGGAGTCATAGATCCTCAAATGAATATTCAAATAATATTCATTAAATAATATAAACTGAGTCATAAGCCCTCGAATGAATATTCAAATAATATTCAGATAATAAAATAAAGCTAAAGTTATCGAATAAGCCTTATTCGATTAATAGTTTTGAAAACTATGACCATATATATATATATAAGTATATATATATATCCATATATACAAAACCTACTCGGGATCCTCGACTCCCGGTTTTAGAAAATATTTTCACCTTTGGGTCCCTATACTAAGGGTATATGCAAATTACCGCTATCCTCTAGCATAGGTATTATCAACTGAATCAATTGAATCAACAGATATATATCAAGATTATGAAACAGACATGCATATATACCATATCAGCATGCTCCAATATATCGCAAAATTTGCTAATTACAATCATGCACTTATCACAAGATAATGCATATACATATATTTACATCACAACAACAGTATAACGGGTAGAAAACTTGCCTGAGCGACTGGGGGTTACGAATGGCTCGGGATGAGTCTGGTAACCTATAAACAACAAGTAAGTTGGAATTAAACCAAAGTCACTTGTAAATCTATACTTTAACTAACTTAGACTCTAACGCTTGTTTTGCGCTTACTGATTCTCTTAAGTCACTCGAGTACCCTCGGCTCCACCATTTTTAATAATTTAACCTTTACGATTTTTAAGGCGATTCCTTCGCGAGTGTCTTACCAACTGCCTAACACACTTACCATAAATGTTTCATGCATTAATTAACCCTTTTTGGTCTTTAACCTATGTTTCAAAGTAAGGCGAGGGGAAAAGTTTCGTTCGCGAAACGCCGTTACTTGAAACGGTCGTTTCTCCTAAACCGTGCATCGGAATCGAACGAACTACATATCAAAACGAAGCTCGTAACATGAGCTATCTAAACATGGCAGTGGTCATAATCTAGCAGGGGGTTCTCGGATCCTAATGTTATGCACAAAAACAGTCCAAAGAAAATCGGACGTTACGACGGCTATGTTTACGCGATTACCAATGTTTAAACTACTCCAATTAACCACCAACCAACTCATAACCATCAATACAACAAAACTTCACCTAAACCATACCACATCAGTCCATAATCTCCAAGGTTTTCAACTCAAACAACCACAATCAAGACCTATGAACTATAATCAAGCTTCAATTACCAAAAACACTTCCAAATCAAACCAAACTACTAATAATCACAATCCATGCTTCTCATTTCACAACACCAACCATTAAACTTACTAACAAATAAAGTAAAGGCTAGGGTTTGAAGTTTATACCTTCCTTGGGAGGTGTTAAGTTGCTAGGAAGCCTTAGGGAGCCTCCTACAAGCTTGATCTTTCCAAAGAAATCAAGAACACAAAGTTAGGCTTTGAAGTTTCTAAAAGTCCGATTTAAAGAACTGTAATAATGAGGGTCTTACCATGATTATTTGGACGAGACTTGTGAACAAGAGTTGTAGGCCATCTCAATACCTTTCCAATGAGCTATAGAACACAATATTTGAGTGAGAAATGAAGGAGATACAGCAGTTTTAGTGTTCTGGTTCTGTTTTGGCCGAGAGCATGAAGAACAATGCCTTGGTTTCTTTTTGATTTTGATGAAAAATGATTTGCTTGGCTTGGTTGGTTTGATTTTTGTATTTGTTTTAGTAAATTACCTAGTTGCCCTTGATTTTGTGTGGTTAAAAAGCCACCACATCTCCTTCCTTCCCATGTCATGCTTGTGTCATCCTCATGATGTCATCCTCCCCTCCTTGTCCTCTTCTTATTGGTTGGGTGACATCATCCTCTCTAATCCCTTTGATTAACTTCCTAATTGTTTGCCTAATGACCGCTGATCTGTTATACGGTTCGCTTAACTTTCGTTTTCGTTTATCGTTTGAAGGATCATACCCGGGATCTTATTACTTAGGTTCCCTTAACCTTTCTCAATATATTATATTCCTTTTATGATCCTCTCCTATAATCCTTTAATTTAAATCATTTTTATCCTGTTACCTTTTTCTCAAATCTTTCCGTATCTAGTGTATTTCCGGGAAAAATCAAAGTGTTCGGATTTGGATTCTGACGATCTTTACATACACTTATATCCCATATAAAGTACTAATAAAATCTCAGAATATCCATATCAGAACCCCTACATAGTGTGGCATGAAAAGTTTTCTCATTCAGCAAAAACACTATTCATAAGGGTTTCAAAAATTTCCCAAAAATTGGGGTTATTACAGTCTCCCCTTCTTAAAAGGATTCCGTCCCGGAATCAGATAGAAAATGAATAGGGATACTCTCTTAGCATTGCACTTTCTAACTCTCGAGTAAATTTTCCCACATTGTGGTTCTACCATCAAACTCTTACTAGTTTGATAACCCTTCTCCTAAGCACTCGTTCCTTTTTACTCTATACCCTTCCTGGTTGCTCCATATAGGTTACGTCTGGTTGCATGTCTATGCGCTCATATGCCCCTATTTGTCTGGCATCCGAATTACACTTCCTTAACATTGATACGTGGAACACGTTATGAACTTGCTACAGGTTCGGGGGTAGGGCTAGCTCATTTGCTAACTTCCCAAATGTCTTAATATATCCAAGGGTCCAACAAATTGTAGACTTAGCTTTCCTTTCTTTCCGAACCTCATCAATCCTTTTTCAAGGGTTTCCAAGGGGATACCTATAACATTACTAGGCCCCCTATTTCATACTCTTTGTCCTTTTTGAGTCAAATCAGCATACCTCTTATGTCCATCTTGGGTTACTACCAGCCGTCCTCTGATTAGATCTATTATATCCCTGGTCCTTTGGACTACTGCGGGTCCGAGCATCTTGCGCTCTACAACTTCATCCTAACATAAGGGAGATCGACATTATCTTCCCTCAAGGATCTCATAAGGTGACACCTCGATAATGACATATGATCTATTGTCGTGATATAACTAAATCCGCGTTAAGTGATCATTCCAAATTTTTTCAAGTCTATTGCACAGACTCTCATTATAGCGTTTAGCATTAGAGCTTTTGCTTCTCAATACCCATTCTTTTCGAGTTCGTAATCGCTACTACCTTCCGTTCCTAATATTATACTGGTTATACTTTTGCTCGTTAGCGTTCTATAACCTTTTAATAACCACGTCAATCTTAGTATTACGAATGTGTTCCCATTCTGAATACCACCATAACTTTACTACTCCTTTTTCAGCTGTTTCTATTTTCGAAAGCTTAATCCTTCATATAGAAGTAAAGGAATTTATTGAGAGATCACTATGATCATGAACACTTGTTATCTCGCATAGTTAGTACAGAAGGTGGCCAGCCTTTAGTACTTGACAAGCAATTAAACAATAGTTGGTATCCTACTAGGCTTCTATCACACAGATAGACAGTCATTCGGCAATACCTCCCCTTCTGGAAGGGTTGTTCTTCTCAACTTACATGAAATGAAAAGAAGAGAAAAGAACGAACTGAAGAGAATTGTATATATAAAAAAAATATACTGCCACAAAATATCTGGCTTAGAACCTACCTCTGAACTATAGAGGTTTGTCATAGGAGAACAAAACATATACGTATTTATATCAGCATCAAGTATTATAGCATCGTATTTCCCATGCCTAAATATTTCTATTCCGTCCATCATTCTATGGACCCATGCTCTTCCTCGAGCTTATACACAATCACCTTTGAAACTCCCTCGATTTCGAAAATCGAACCTGGGATCTCATTTTAGACATCACCGTTACTAGAGTTCTATGCTTGCACCGCAACCTTCCTCATATAGTAATACGACTCTCTTTTCATAAGAGGGAATAAATATTCAATAGGTAGATACTCTACTTAATTAGTCTATCAATGATAACTTATACACTACCACGACCCGTTTAGTGGTACTCAATCTCAACATCCATTCCAATACAACTCTCACGGTTGTAATCAGCTCGTTACTCGCAGAATCATTGCTGCCTTACTATGGTCCACCACTGACCCACTGTCATCATTCACTTTCCATGAAATCTTAATAGCTAACCATACGGAGTCCATACATGTCGTATCAAATCCTTCTAAGGAGGTAACATAATCACCATTTCTGATTCATGAAGAACACTCCTGATCTCAAAGGTTCGTTTAGTCCTTTTGAAACATGGTCCAGGCTCATTCTCAAGATAGTACCTTCTAAGATAGATAGCCCGCTCATGGCGATTACACGAATTAAACCTTTACCAACTACTATTACGGCTGGGTATTGCACAGTCATCAGAAGGAATGTCAATCTTCCAAACCATAATACAACCTTCACAGTTTTAACCATCATCAATGTATTCTTTTGGCACAAGCGCCTATAATTATCCTCTTACCTTTAAAGTGTCGACCACCTCTTTGGCCTTTCCTGATAGTAAAATTTCCTTACAGTCAATGTCACTTTAACCATCTCCAAATAAATTTTCTACCTTATTTCAATCACAGCTTATGTGAAAATGCTTTCCTTAAAATCTGATGAGTAAAAAAAAATCACCATTTTTCCATAAGTTATTGCCTCAGTCTTTAGAGGTTAATCACTGTCATGACTGACTCTCAATCATAATTAGAACATCTTTTATCTTAAGTCCTAATTGCCCTGAATAATTTCGACCATTACTGGTTCGATCCATACTTTCTCGTGGTTTAACACGTGCCCCACTTGGCAACATTATAATTACGTCATATTTCCTTTATCAACATTTCTATTCTTGAAAATTTTGAATATTACCTTTCTCCTTGTAAAACCTCTAAGGTTATCCTTCAATCGTTCCTCCTGTATTCCCTAGATACAGGGCATATTAAAATACCATTTACTATTACTAGAACCATTGTCTATATACTTCTGAAAAATTTCTCCATTGATTCTTAAAGGTTGTTGCTACATTAACCCTTTCCAAATCATACTGTCAAAACTCATACTGTCCCTATTAAGGGTGAAATTCCAACCTTTATGCATTCCCCTAGGATTCATTTTAAGTTACCGATATTCTATCCTTAATTCCACCTTTAAAAGGTACCTGCATCCTTCCATGGATAAATCAAGTCATATATCCCTGATAAGGGTGTCTTATTCAATCATTCCCACCTCGATAGTCTATACCTAACTTCATAATAGCATCCTTATTCAAATTGAGGTCAATCCATATGGCCTCCAAAAGATAACAATGGTCATCCACTTTTCTTTCTTGATTTGGTAATGATAACATGGATGTTCTGGAAGATATTGGTCATGTTCAACGTGAACTTCTTCTTAATAATTCCTTATTTACTTTTGTTGTTTATCTCAACAGTCATCTCAATGTTGGGATATCTTTCATATCTGGCGTCTCCCTTTCTGGGTATCATGCCACCGGTCTTACACTTTACCTTCTTGAAGGTCACTTCCTTCACCCAATTTTCTTAATTTCTTACTTTCTTGTCTCCTCAGTCTATCCGCGTCTCATTATTTATCCTTCGAATTATCTCAAGGTTTCCTCGAATCTTCCCAACTTACAGGGGATAAAATATATGTATCTCTTATACCTTCAACCATCAATTTAACTCATGGTGAATCACTCTCATCCGGACGATTACCTACTTTTCTATTTCTATTTCTACGAGTCTTTAGGGTTTCCTCATACCCAACTCCCTTATCATTCCTCAAACTCTCTTGCCTTTATATTCCTTTCTCTTATCGTTATTTCATGAACCAACACAACATAAGCATTGATTTCAAACATCCCGTCATTCTGGATTCGTGTCTTCAGAACGAATCTTGATAACTTTTACAACTTAGATTCATAATTCATCATACTCGTCCGCCTTTGTTCTGGCTCTTAAGCTTTTACACTATCTCCATAACCTTGGGAAGTACTTTCCTGAAAACAATTGACTGAACTTAAATCAGTTTATTATAATCTCTTACTCCGTGCCTTCCTTGGCCTTTCACCAGCGGGTGGTCTCTCTCTTAGGAGGGTAAGTGACAAAACAGTCTTTTGTGGTTCGTCAATCATTTAGAATCTCAAATGATTCATCTATTTCCTTTAGCCAGGCTCTTGCCTCGACTGGGTCAGCTTGTTCCTTGGAACTCTGAGAGCTTAGCGACTTAAAGGTCATGAAAGAATTTCCCACCGCACTGTCTCCTCAGGGTGGTGGTTGGGGATAATAGTCTAAGTTCTCTTTAGACAGGTCCATGAATTGCCGTATAGGGGTACCATCTCGGGTCTCCTGTCCTTACTCGACTTTTGTTTCCTCAGTCTAAATATTTCTTCCTACTCCCCATAATTGGGGTCATCTTACATAATTTAAATCCTCATTTTCCACTTCATCATGTTATGGGTTCCTTTTGTCTTGGTGGCAACCTCCCTGACTATCACGTTCAGGGTTTGCTCTAACTCTTATTCCTCAAACTAGCTTTCATCTAAGATTTCATCTTTAAGCTCTTAAAACTTTGGAACCCAAATTCTATAGGAATACCTCATTATTCCCTTATCATCTCTCTCGGTATTAATCTCATACCTATTTGTTGGCTCTCTGCCTTCATTCATCACTTTTACTGGCACAATATGTTCTTTTCCAATACTTCGGGCTGTATTGCTATCTCAAACAGCTTTTCGGTACCGGCTCCGGTTACCTTCACTACTATTTCCATTTTCTCAAAATCTCTTATAAACTCTCCAAAAGACATTATCATCTTGAGTCTCTCCTTTTAACTAAGGGCATCAGCCACCATATTGGCTTTCCCCGAATGATAAAGAATCTCCCAATCATAATTCTTGATTAGCTCTAACCGCCTCCTCTGGCATATGTTGAGCTCTTTCTACGTAAAAATGTACTAGAGCTCCTATGGTTTGTGAATCTCACACTTCTCTCCATACAAGTAGTGCCTCAAATCTTTAGGGCAAAACTATTGCCACGAGCCCAAGCTCATGGGTGGGGATATCGAATTTTAAATTCCCTTAATTGTCTTGACGCAGACGTGATTATCTTGCTGTGCTATATAAGAAGCACCCTAATTCCTTATGCGAAGCGTCACTTACAAATAACAAAATCTCATTTTCCATCCGGCAACGCCAACATAGGGAACGTCACCAACCTTTGCTTCGGTTCTTAAAACTTATTCTCGCATTTCTCTGTCCATTCGAACTTCTCAGTCTTACGAGTAAGCCGCGTTAAAGGGGCTACTATCTTTACAAACTTGAACGAACCTCTGGTAGTGACCGGCCAATCCTACCTCTGGTAGTCGACCCAACCAGGGTCATCAATTCATCAGTGGTCCTTTATCCAATCTCGTCAGGATCCTCCATGGGATCCTCCTCAGCAACTATCCCTTCTAGGACAACATCCTCAACCGCTACATCCTCAATATCAACATCATCTGGTCCTGCGTTAGGACGCTCTATTGGATCCACAATCTGATCTCCAATTAGTAATAAAACATCATCACGTTGATGTTCCTCAACTTCAGGGTTCGGAGTCCCGCTACCATATACGATAACGAACTACACTTCTATCGCTACATTTATAAGGGTTCCCATAAGGGTTTTAACTGTCAGTACTACGTTAGGTAGTCCGACTATGAACTTGGCAAGAGTTCTTATTATCTTAGTGAACTTATTATCTTAACGTCCCATCATCTCTGAGGTTTATAACGCTTAGCTCTGATACCATTTCTGTAACACCCCCAAATCCGGGGTCGGGGATCCGGGTTGTCACGAGTTCCATTTCCCTTAACAACACCCAATCTTAATAAATAATCAACTACTCTGTACTGTGACCCCACAATAAACACACACACCACAAGTTATAGTCTCAGAGATGAATATCCAAAAATAATCACAAGTCGTTTTATTCCACAATTATCTGCCAATACACCTTAAAAGGTTTTCTGAATAAATTTACATTTCTTTGCCATTATTACAATTCATAAATATAAATAAATCTGGTACATCAAAAGTTGAAAGCCTAGCCTATTGGTAGTTCCTACCTCAGCTACGGCGGCATCAATGCTTCTAGAAAACTGCGGAACGTCTCCTAATCGCTTGCAAATCGGGAGCTTGGTTCTGTTCATCTTTTCTATCTGTTGTTGTGTGATGAAAGAAGAAAGCAAGGGTGAGCAGCAAGCCCACCAAAATAATATGTATAATGATTAATAGTATATGAGCCTTCTCATAGTACTCATGAAAGTCTTGGTCAAAAGAAATGAACCAAGTTGATATCTTAATGCGATGAAGTCGCAAAATATTCAGTATATATATACATATATACTTTTCAAAATATTGGAAGTCCTCTTCCATGCATAATACACACAGAGTTCCAGTGTATAACTGTATAAAAATATCGTTGCAAGGTGATCTCATATATCTAACCTTGTCACAACGTTTTTCTGAAAATCTTTGTCATGCATAAGATAATCATTTACTAGATATAAGTTTAAAAGATGAAGTTACAAGATACTCCAATATACTTATATCTTTTCCAAATACTACTTGAACTACCACCGTTCAAGTTATAATTAGTTTCAAAAGTTCATCACGTAGATGAGACTACAAGACCAGATTTGAATAGATTAAATCTTTAAAATATCATCAAAATAAAATGAAGTTACGAGATACTTCATTTGATGCAAACATCATTTTGAAAACTTGACCCTGCCAACACTCAACAATCGCCCAACCGTAGCCTTTCTATCGAAGTGCTCTGGGTAGTGTTGCAGAAATTATCCAATTGGATGATGAACTCATTACGGGAGTTTGCCGCGCCAGGAAGACCACTTACGATGATCAGTCGTAGTAGTACAACCCCACCATTTTCTACATGTAGAGGAGAACCCGTCGGATTTACTTGTCAACCGAACACTGAACTCCTAAGGAATGGACCGCCTTAGCGGAACTTCCAGGCCATTTGGGCCAATATAATAAGGCTGGGCCGGCGCTACTCGGCCACTTACGCCACTCCTAGTTCAGATGAAATCCATGACTCTGAAACGTAAAGCTTGTCCCCACTTTCCCCAAGTAGAAACTTGTTGATACGGCTCCACCAAGAAGTCGTATCTATTTGGAAAGGAGAACTCACCGATATTTCCCAGGCGATGCCTGTTAATGGATTAACTTGTTCCAAGAATTTTACTTCCCGAGTGTTGGGTAAGTAATCAATTCATTTATCAAAACAACAACCTTGTTGCGAATATAAAACATACCACAGAGCCGGATCCCTCAGGTTTTGAGCGAGTATTTAAATCCCCTTAAAAAGGAAGATCTTAAATATAAAAATGAGTTTTGGGATCCGCTCTAACTTTTAAAAATCATTTTGAAGACTTGAAAACACTTTATAGAGTGTTTGGAGTAAAGCTGATTTAATGAAGTAAATCAGTCCCCAGAATATTTAGAAAATGACTGAATATTATTATTTAAATAATATTCCCATAAAGAATAATCTTTATAAAAATAATTGAAGTAGAAGTATTACAACTTATACTTGAAATGGATATCAAATAACCAAAGATATACTTATATGAAAGTACTATCTTTATTTGAATAATCGAAAATAAGTTTGATTATTGACACCTTATTCTTTAATAAAATAAAGAATATATCTCAGCAAATAATCGGAGTCATAGATCCTCAAATGAATATTCAAATAATATTCATTAAATAATATAAACTGAGTCATAAGCCCTCGAATGAATATTCAAATAATATTCAGATAATAAAATAAAGCTAAAGTTATCGAATAAGCCTTATTCGATTAATAGTTTTGAAAACTATGACCATATATATATATATAAGTATATATATATATCCATATATACAAAACCTACTCGGGATCCTCGACTCCCGGTTTTAGAAAATATTTTCACCTTTGGGTCCCTATACTAAGGGTATATGCAAATTACCGCTATCCTCTAGCATAGGTATTATCAACTGAATCAATTGAATCAACAGATATATATCAAGATTACGAAACAGACATGCATATATACCATATCAGCATGCTCCAATATATCGCAAAATTTGCTAATTACAATCATGCACTTATCACAAGATAATGCATATACATATATTTACATCACAACAACAGTATAACGGGTAGAAAACTTGCCTGAGCGACTGGGGGTTACGAATGGCTCGGGATGAGTCTGGTAACCTATAAACAACAAGTAAGTTGGAATTAAACCAAAGTCACTTGTAAATCTATACTTTAACTAACTTAGACTCTAACGCTTGTTTTGCGCTTACTGATTCTCTTAAGTCACTCGAGTACCCTCGGCTCCACCATTTTTAATAATTTAACCTTTACGATTTTTAAGGCGATTCCTTCGCGAGTGTCTTACCAACTGCCTAACACACTTACCATAAATGTTTCATGCATTAATTAACCCTTTTTGGTCTTTAACCTATGTTTCAAAGTAAGGCGAGGGGAAAAGTTTCGTTCGTGAAACGCCGTTACTTGAAACGGTCGTTTCTCCTAAACCGTGCATCGGAATCGAACGAACTACATATCAAAACGAAGCTCGTAACATGAGCTATCTAAACATGGCAGTGGTCATAATCTAGCAGGGGGTTCTCGGATCCTAATGTTATGCACAAAAACAGTCCAAAGAAAATCGGACGTTACGACGGCTATGTTTACGCGATTACCAATGTTTAAACTACTCCAATTAACCACCAACCAACTCATAACCATCAATACAACAAAACTTCACCTAAACCATACCACATCAGTCCATAATCTCCAAGGTTTTCAACTCAAACAACCACAATCAAGACCTATGAACTATAATCAAGCTTCAATTACCAAAAACACTTCCAAATCAAACCAAACTACTAATAATCACAATCCATGCTTCTCATTTCACAACACCAACCATTAAACTTACTAACAAATAAAGTAAAGGCTAGGGTTTGAAGTTTATACCTTCCTTGGGAGGTGTTAAGTTGCTAGGAAGCCTTAGGGAGCCTCCTACAAGCTTGATCTTTCCAAAGAAATCAAGAACACAAAGTTAGGCTTTGAAGTTTCTAAAAGTCCGATTTAAAGAACTGTAATAATGAGGGTCTTACCATGATTATTTGGACGAGACTTGTGAACAAGAGTTGTAGGCCATCTCAATACCTTTCCAATGAGCTATAGAACACAATATTTGAGTGAGAAATGAAGGAGATACAGCAGTTTTAGTGTTCTGGTTCTGTTTTGGCCGAGAGCATGAAGAACAATGCCTTGGTTTCTTTTTGATTTTGATGAAAAATGATTTGCTTGGCTTGGTTGGTTTGATTTTTGTATTTGTTTTAGTAAATTACCTAGTTGCCCTTGATTTTGTGTGGTTAAAAAGCCACCACATCTCCTTCCTTCCCATGTCATGCTTGTGTCATCCTCATGATGTCATCCTCCCCTCCTTGTCCTCTTCTCATTGGTTGGGTGACATCATCCTCTCTAATCCCTTTGATTAACTTCCTAATTGTTTGCCTAATGACCGCTGATCTGTTATACGGTTCGCTTAACTTTCGTTTTCGTTTATCGTTTGAAGGATCATACCCGGGATCTTATTACTTAGGTTCCCTTAACCTTTCTCAATATATTATATTCCTTTTATGATCCTCTCCTATAATCCTTTAATTTAAATCATTTTTATCCTGTTACCTTTTTCTCAAATCTTTCCGTATCTAGTGTATTTCCGGGAAAAATCAAAGTGTTCGGATTTGGATTCTGACGATCTTTACATACACTTATATCCCATATAAAGTACTAATAAAATCTCAGAATATCCATATCAGAACCCCTACATAGTGTGGCATGAAAAGTTTTCTCATTCAGCAAAAACACTATTCATAAGGGTTTCAAAAATTTCCCAAAAATTGGGGTTATTACAGTCTCCCCTTCTTAAAAGGATTCCGTCCCGGAATCAGATAGAAAATGAATAGGGATACTCTCTTAGCATTGCACTTTCTAACTCTCGAGTAAATTTTCCCACATTGTGGTTCTACCATCAAACTCTTACTAGTTTGATAACCCTTCTCCTAAGCACTCGTTCCTTTTTACTCTATACCCTTCCTGGTTGCTCCATATAGGTTACGTCTGGTTGCATGTCTATGCGCTCATATGCCCCTATTTGTCTGGCATCCGAATTACACTTCCTTAACATTGATACGTGGAACACGTTATGAACTTGCTACAGGTTCGGGGGTAGGGCTAGCTCATTTGCTAACTTCCCAAATGTCTTAATATATCCAAGGGTCCAACAAATTGTAGACTTAGCTTTCCTTTCTTTCCGAACCTCATCAATCCTTTTTCAAGGGTTTCCAAGGGGATACCTATAACATTACTAGGCCCCCTATTTCATACTCTTTGTCCTTTTTGAGTCAAATCAGCATACCTCTTATGTCCATCTTGGGTTACTACCAGCCGTCCTCTGATTAGATCTATTATATCCCTGGTCCTTTGGACTACTGCGGGTCCGAGCATCTTGCGCTCTACAACTTCATCCTAACATAAGGGAGATCGACATTATCTTCCCTCAAGGATCTCATAAGGTGACACCTCGATAATGACATATGATCTATTGTCGTGATATAACTAAATCCGCGTTAAGTGATCATTCCAAATTTTTTCAAGTCTATTGCACAGACTCTCATTATAGCGTTTAGCATTAGAGCTTTTGCTTCTCAATACCCATTCTTTTCGAGTTCGTAATCGCTACTACCTTCCGTTCCTAATATTATACTGGTTATACTTTTGCTCGTTAGCGTTCTATAACCTTTTAATAACCACGTCAATCTTAGTATTACGAATGTGTTCCCATTCTGAATACCACCATAACTTTACTACTCCTTTTTCAGCTGTTTCTATTTTCGAAAGCTTAATCCTTCATATAGAAGTAAAGGAATTTATTGAGAGATCACTATGATCATGAACACTTGTTATCTCGCATAGTTAGTACAGAAGGTGGCCAGCCTTTAGTACTTGACAAGCAATTAAACAATAGTTGGTATCCTACTAGGCTTCTATCACACAGATAGACAGTCATTCGGCAATACCTCCCCTTCTGGAAGGGTTGTTCTTCTCAACTTACATGAAATGAAAAGAAGAGAAAAGAACGAACTGAAGAGAATTGTATATATAAAAAAAATATACTGCCACAAAATATCTGGCTTAGAACCTACCTCTGAACTATAGAGGTTTGTCATAGGAGAACAAAACATATACGTATTTATATCAGCATCAAGTATTATAGCATCGTATTTCCCATGCCTAAATATTTCTATTCCGTCCATCATTCTATGGACCCATGCTCTTCCTCGAGCTTATACACAATCACCTTTGAAACTCCCTCGATTTCGAAAATCGAACCTGGGATCTCATTTTAGACATCACCGTTACTAGAGTTCTATGCTTGCACCGCAACCTTCCTCATATAGTAATACGACTCTCTTTTCATAAGAGGGAATAAATATTCAATAGGTAGATACTCTACTTAATTAGTCTATCAATGATAACTTATACACTACCACGACCCGTTTAGTGGTACTCAATCTCAACATCCATTCCAATACAACTCTCACGGTTGTAATCAGCTCGTTACTCGCAGAATCATTGCTGCCTTACTATGGTCCACCACTGACCCACTGTCATCATTCACTTTCCATGAAATCTTAATAGCTAACCATACGGAGTCCATACATGTCGTATCAAATCCTTCTAAGGAGGTAACATAATCACCATTTCTGATTCATGAAGAACACTCCTGATCTCAAAGGTTCGTTTAGTCCTTTTGAAACATGGTCCAGGCTCATTCTCAAGATAGTACCTTCTAAGATAGATAGCCCGCTCATGGCGATTACACGAATTAAACCTTTACCAACTACTATTACGGCTGGGTATTGCACAGTCATCAGAAGGAATGTCAATCTTCCAAACCATAATACAACCTTCACAGTTTTAACCATCATCAATGTATTCTTTTGGCACAAGCGCCTATAATTATCCTCTTACCTTTAAAGTGTCGACCACCTCTTTGGCCTTTCCTGATAGTAAAATTTCCTTACAGTCAATGTCACTTTAACCATCTCCAAATAAATTTTCTACCTTATTTCAATCACAGCTTATGTGAAAATGCTTTCCTTAAAATCTGATGAGTAAAAAAAAATCACCATTTTTCCATAAGTTATTGCCTCAGTCTTTAGAGGTTAATCACTGTCATGACTGACTCTCAATCATAATTAGAACATCTTTTATCTTAAGTCCTAATTGCCCTGAATAATTTCGACCATTACTGGTTCGATCCATACTTTCTCGTGGTTTAACACGTGCCCCACTTGGCAACATTATAATTACGTCATATTTCCTTTATCAACATTTCTATTCTTGAAAATTTTGAATATTACCTTTCTCCTTGTAAAACCTCTAAGGTTATCCTTCAATCGTTCCTCCTGTATTCCCTAGATACAGGGCATATTAAAATACCATTTACTATTACTAGAACCATTGTCTATATACTTCTGAAAAATTTCTCCATTGATTCTTAAAGGTTGTTGCTACATTAACCCTTTCCAAATCATACTGTCAAAACTCATACTGTCCCTATTAAGGGTGAAATTCCAACCTTTATGCATTCCCCTAGGATTCATTTTAAGTTACCGATATTCTATCCTTAATTCCACCTTTAAAAGGTACCTGCATCCTTCCATGGATAAATCAAGTCATATATCCCTGATAAGGGTGTCTTATTCAATCATTCCCACCTCGATAGTCTATACCTAACTTCATAATAGCATCCTTATTCAAATTGAGGTCAATCCATATGGCCTCCAAAAGATAACAATGGTCATCCACTTTTCTTTCTTGATTTGGTAATGATAACATGGATGTTCTGGAAGATATTGGTCATGTTCAACGTGAACTTCTTCTTAATAATTCCTTATTTACTTTTGTTGTTTATCTCAACAGTCATCTCAATGTTGGGATATCTTTCATATCTGGCGTCTCCCTTTCTGGGTATCATGCCACCGGTCTTACACTTTACCTTCTTGAAGGTCACTTCCTTCACCCAATTTTCTTAATTTCTTACTTTCTTGTCTCCTCAGTCTATCCGCGTCTCATTATTTATCCTTCGAATTATCTCAAGGTTTCCTCGAATCTTCCCAACTTACAGGGGATAAAATATATGTATCTCTTATACCTTCAACCATCAATTTAACTCATGGTGAATCACTCTCATCCGGACGATTACCTACTTTTCTATTTCTATTTCTACGAGTCTTTAGGGTTTCCTCATACCCAACTCCCTTATCATTCCTCAAACTCTCTTGCCTTTATATTCCTTTCTCTTATCGTTATTTCATGAACCAACACAACATAAGCATTGATTTCAAACATCCCGTCATTCTGGATTCGTGTCTTCAGAACGAATCTTGATAACTTTTACAACTTAGATTCATAATTCATCATACTCGTCCGCCTTTGTTCTGGCTCTTAAGCTTTTACACTATCTCCATAACCTTGGGAAGTACTTTCCTGAAAACAATTGACTGAACTTAAATCAGTTTATTATAATCTCTTACTCCGTGCCTTCCTTGGCCTTTCACCAGCGGGTGGTCTCTCTCTTAGGAGGGTAAGTGACAAAACAGTCTTTTGTGGTTCGTCAATCATTTAGAATCTCAAATGATTCATCTATTTCCTTTAGCCAGGCTCTTGCCTCGACTGGGTCAGCTTGTTCCTTGGAACTCTGAGAGCTTAGCGACTTAAAGGTCATGAAAGAATTTCCCACCGCACTGTCTCCTCAGGGTGGTGGTTGGGGATAATAGTCTAAGTTCTCTTTAGACAGGTCCATGAATTGCCGTATAGGGGTACCATCTCGGGTCTCCTGTCCTTACTCGACTTTTGTTTCCTCAGTCTAAATATTTCTTCCTACTCCCCATAATTGGGGTCATCTTACATAATTTAAATCCTCATTTTCCACTTCATCATGTTATGGGTTCCTTTTGTCTTGGTGGCAACCTCCCTGACTATCACGTTCAGGGTTTGCTCTAACTCTTATTCCTCAAACTAGCTTTCATCTAAGATTTCATCTTTAAGCTCTTAAAACTTTGGAACCCAAATTCTATAGGAATACCTCATTATTCCCTTATCATCTCTCTCGGTATTAATCTCATACCTATTTGTTGGCTCTCTGCCTTCATTCATCACTTTTACTGGCACAATATGTTCTTTTCCAATACTTCGGGCTGTATTGCTATCTCAAACAGCTTTTCGGTACCGGCTCCGGTTACCTTCACTACTATTTCCATTTTCTCAAAATCTCTTATAAACTCTCCAAAAGACATTATCATCTTGAGTCTCTCCTTTTAACTAAGGGCATCAGCCACCATATTGGCTTTCCCCGAATGATAAAGAATCTCCCAATCATAATTCTTGATTAGCTCTAACCGCCTCCTCTGGCATATGTTGAGCTCTTTCTACGTAAAAATGTACTAGAGCTCCTATGGTTTGTGAATCTCACACTTCTCTCCATACAAGTAGTGCCTCAAATCTTTAGGGCAAAACTATTGCCACGAGCCCAAGCTCATGGGTGGGGATATCGAATTTTAAATTCCCTTAATTGTCTTGACGCAGACGTGATTATCTTGCTGTGCTATATAAGAAGCACCCTAATTCCTTATGCGAAGCGTCACTTACAAATAACAAAATCTCATTTTCCATCCGGCAACGCCAACATAGGGAACGTCACCAACCTTTGCTTCGGTTCTTAAAACTTATTCTCGCATTTCTCTGTCCATTCGAACTTCTCAGTCTTACGAGTAAGCCGCGTTAAAGGGGCTACTATCTTTACAAACTTGAACGAACCTCTGGTAGTGACCGGCCAATCCTACCTCTGGTAGTCGACCCAACCAGGGTCATCAATTCATCAGTGGTCCTTTATCCAATCTCGTCAGGATCCTCCATGGGATCCTCCTCAGCAACTATCCCTTCTAGGACAACATCCTCAACCGCTACATCCTCAATATCAACATCATCTGGTCCTGCGTTAGGACGCTCTATTGGATCCACAATCTGATCTCCAATTAGTAATAAAACATCATCACGTTGATGTTCCTCAACTTCAGGGTTCGGAGTCCCGCTACCATATACGATAACGAACTACACTTCTATCGCTACATTTATAAGGGTTCCCATAAGGGTTTTAACTGTCAGTACTACGTTAGGTAGTCCGACTATGAACTTGGCAAGAGTTCTTATTATCTTAGTGAACTTATTATCTTAACGTCCCATCATCTCTGAGGTTTATAACGCTTAGCTCTGATACCATTTCTGTAACACCCCCAAATCCGGGGTCGGGGATCCGGGTTGTCACGAGTTCCATTTCCCTTAACAACACCCAATCTTAATAAATAATCAACTACTCTGTACTGTGACCCCACAATAAACACACACACCACAAGTTATAGTCTCAGAGATGAATATCCAAAAATAATCACAAGTCGTTTTATTCCACAATTATCTGCCAATACACCTTAAAAGGTTTTCTGAATAAATTTACATTTCTTTGCCATTATTACAATTCATAAATATAAATAAATCTGGTACATCAAAAGTTGAAAGCCTAGCCTATTGGTAGTTCCTACCTCAGCTACGGCGGCATCAATGCTTCTAGAAAACTGCGGAACGTCTCCTAATCGCTTGCAAATCGGGAGCTTGGTTCTGTTCATCTTTTCTATCTGTTGTTGTGTGATGAAAGAAGAAAGCAAGGGTGAGCAGCAAGCCCACCAAAATAATATGTATAATGATTAATAGTATATGAGCCTTCTCATAGTACTCATGAAAGTCTTGGTCAAAAGAAATGAACCAAGTTGATATCTTAATGCGATGAAGTCGCAAAATATTCAGTATATATATACATATATACTTTTCAAAATATTGGAAGTCCTCTTCCATGCATAATACACACAGAGTTCCAGTGTATAACTGTATAAAAATATCGTTGCAAGGTGATCTCATATATCTAACCTTGTCACAACGTTTTTCTGAAAATCTTTGTCATGCATAAGATAATCATTTACTAGATATAAGTTTAAAAGATGAAGTTACAAGATACTCCAATATACTTATATCTTTTCCAAATACTACTTGAACTACCACCGTTCAAGTTATAATTAGTTTCAAAAGTTCATCACGTAGATGAGACTACAAGACCAGATTTGAATAGATTAAATCTTTAAAATATCATCAAAATAAAATGAAGTTACGAGATACTTCATTTGATGCAAACATCATTTTGAAAACTTGACCCTGCCAACACTCAACAATCGCCCAACCGTAGCCTTTCTATCGAAGTGCTCTGGGTAGTGTTGCAGAAATTATCCAATTGGATGATGAACTCATTACGGGAGTTTGCCGCGCCAGGAAGACCACTTACGATGATCAGTCGTAGTAGTACAACCCCACCATTTTCTACATGTAGAGGAGAACCCGTCGGATTTACTTGTCAACCGAACACTGAACTCCTAAGGAATGGACCGCCTTAGCGGAACTTCCAGGCCATTTGGGCCAATATAATAAGGCTGGGCCGGCGCTACTCGGCCACTTACGCCACTCCTAGTTCAGATGAAATCCATGACTCTGAAACGTAAAGCTTGTCCCCACTTTCCCCAAGTAGAAACTTGTTGATACGGCTCCACCAAGAAGTCGTATCTATTTGGAAAGGAGAACTCACCGATATTTCCCAGGCGATGCCTGTTAATGGATTAACTTGTTCCAAGAATTTTACTTCCCGAGTGTTGGGTAAGTAATCAATTCATTTATCAAAACAACAACCTTGTTGCGAATATAAAACATACCACAGAGCCGGATCCCTCAGGTTTTGAGCGAGTATTTAAATCCCCTTAAAAAGGAAGATCTTAAATATAAAAATGAGTTTTGGGATCCGCTCTAACTTTTAAAAATCATTTTGAAGACTTGAAAACACTTTATAGAGTGTTTGGAATAAAGCTGATTTAATGAAGTAAATCAGTCCCCAGAATATTTAGAAAATGACTGAATATTATTATTTAAATAATATTCCCATAAAGAATAATCTTTATAAAAATAATTGAAGTAGAAGTATTACAACTTATACTTGAAATGGATATCAAATAACCAAAGATATACTTATATGAAAGTACTATCTTTATTTGAATAATCGAAAATAAGTTTGATTATTGACACCTTATTCTTTAATAAAATAAAGAATATATCTCAGCAAATAATCGGAGTCATAGATCCTCAAATAAATATTCAAATAATATTCATTAAATAATATAAACTGAGTCATAAGCCCTCGAATGAATATTCAAATAATATTCAGATAATAAAATAAAAGGAGTCATAAGTCCTCGAATGAATATTCAAAATAATATTCATTTAATATAAAGGAGTCATACGCCTTCGAATAATATTCGAAATAATATTCAATAATAAAATAAAGCTAAAGTTATCGAATAAGCCTTATTCGATTAATAGTTTTGAAAACTATGACCATATATATATATATAAGTATATATATATATATCCATATATACAAAACCTACTCGGGATCCTCGACTCCCGGTTTTAGAAAATATTTTCACCTTTGGGTCCCTATACTAAGGGTATATGCAAATTACCGCTATCCTCTAGCATAGGTATTATCAACTGAATCAATTGAATCAACAGATATATATCAAGATTACGAAACAGACATGCATATACCATATCAGCATGCTCCAATATATCGCAAAATTTGCTAATTACAATCATGCACTTATCACAAGATAATGCATATACATATATTTACATCACAACAACAGTATAACGGGTAGAAAACTTGCCTGAGCGACTGGGGGTTACGAATGGCTCGGGATGAGTCTGGTAACCTATAAACAACAAGTAAGTTGGAATTAAACCAAAGTCACTTGTAAATCTATACTTTAACTAACTTAGACTCTAACGCTTGTTTTGCGCTTACTGATTCTCTTAAGTCACTCGAGTACCCTCGGCTCCACCATTTTTAATAATTTAACCTTTACGATTTTTAAGGTGATTCCTTCGCGAGTGTCTTACCAACTGCCTAACACACTTACCATAAATGTTTCATGCATTAATTAACCCTTTTTGGTCTTTAACCTATGTTTCAAAGTAAGGCGAGGGGAAAAGTTTCGTTCGCGAAACGCCGTTACTTGAAACGGTCGTTTCTCCTAAACCGTGCATCGGAATCGAACGAACTACATATCAAAACGAAGCTCGTAACATGAGCTATCTAAACATGGCAGTGGTCATAATCTAGCAGGGGGTTCTCGGGTCCTAATGTTATGCACAAAAACAGTCCAAAGAAAATCGGACGTTACGACGGCTATGTTTACGCGATTACCAATATTTAAACTACTCCAATTAACCACCAACCAACTCATAACCATCAATACAAAAAAACTTCACCTAAACCATACCACATCAGTCCATAATCTCCAAGGTTTTCAACTCAAACAACCACAATCAAGACCTATGAACTATAATCAAGCTTCAATTACCAAAAACACTTCCAAATCAAACCAAACTACTAATAATCACAATCCATGCTTCTCATTTCACAACACCAACCATTAAACTTACTAACAAATAAAGTAAAGGCTAGGGTTTGAAGTTTATACCTTCCTTGGGAGGTGTTAAGTTGCTAGGAAGCCTTAGGGAGCCTCCTACAAGCTTGATCTTTCCAAAGAAATCAAGAACACAAAGTTAGGCTTTGAAGTTTCTAAAAGTCCGATTTAAAGAACTGTAAAAATGAGGGTCTTACCCTGATTATTTGGACGAGACTTGTGAACAAGAGTTGTAGGCCATCTCAATACCTTTCCAATGAGCTATAGAACATAATATTTGAGTGAGAAATGAAGGAGATACAGCAGTTTTAGTGTTCTGGTTCTGTTTTGGCCGAGAGCATGAAGAACAATGCCTTGGTTTCTTTTTGATTTTGATGAAAAATGATTTGCTTGGCTTGTTTGGTTTGATTTTTGTATTTGTTTTAGTAAATTACCTAGTTGCCCTTGATTTTGTGTGGTTAAAAAGCCACCTCATCTCCTTCCTTCCCATGTCATGCTTGTGTCATCCTCATGATGTCATCCTCCCCTCCTTGTCCTCTTCTCATTGGTTGGGTGACATCATCCTCTCTAATCCCTTTGATTAACTTCCTAATTGTTTGCCTAATGACCGCTGATCTGTTATACGGTTCGCTTAACTTTCGTTTTCGTTTATCGTTTGAAGGATCATACCCGGGATCTTATTACTTAGGTTCCCTTAACCTTTCTCAATATATTATATTCCTTTTATGATCCTCTCCTATAATCCTTTAATTTAAATCCTTTTTATCCTGTTACCTTTTTCTCAAATCTTTCCGTATCTAGTATATTTCCGGGAAAAATCAAAGTGTTCGGATTTGGATTCTGACGATCTTTACATACACTTATATCCCATATAAAGTACTAATAAAATCTCAGAATATCCATATCAGAACCCCTACATAGTGTGGCATGAAAAGTTTTCTCATTCAGCAAAAACACTATTCATAAGGGTTTCAAAAATTTCCCAAAAATTGGGGTTATTACACTCCCCCTGAATCAGTGCTATTAACTCCTGATGAAGAATTAGGACTTGACTCATGTTCTCCTGATGTTGAATTAATATTTGATTCCGAGTGATCAGATTGAGAAGAACCTTGAGTTGACTTTTCAGTGTTAGTACTATCAGTTGAACCTTCCTTTTGCTCCCCCTCAACATGTGCAGGTTTATTAGTACAATGATCATCTTCAGGATATGAAGAAGTATCAGGATTTGGATCCTCGGTAATTGATAATCCATTAGAGTTTGATGCAGATTCTAACAGTGCATTTTCATTTGCAAAGATCAAACTTTCATGAGAGTCTTCTTCAAAACCAGGAATCTTCTTATCATCAAAAGATACATTGATGGAGATAACTACAGTATTTGTTCTTAGATTGAAAACCCTGTATGCTCTTGATGGCGAGTAACTAACAAAGATTCCTTCATCAGCTTTTGATTCAAATTTTCCTAGCCGATCAGTATGACTTCTCAGAACAAAGAACTTACATCCAAATATATGGAGCTGTTTGAGACTGGGCTTCTTTTCTTTCAGCATCAGATAAGGAGTAACACCATGTATTTTTATCATTATGATATTCTGAGTATAACCGGATGTGTTTACTACTTTAGCCCAGAAGTAAGTGGGTATTTTGGCTTCTCCTAGCAGAGTCCTGCCAGCTTCAATCATAGTTATGTTCTTTCTCTCGACAACACCATTTTGTTGAGGTGTTCCAGGAGCTGAGAATTGTTATTGTATGCCTTTGTACTTACAGACTTCCTCAATTTGCCTTACATGATCTTTAAGAATTTCTGGAGTTTCATCCTTCCTGTGTAGAAAATAAACCCAAGTGTATCTAGTGAAATCATCAACAATTACAAGTGTGTACCTTTTCTTATTGATAGACATTATGGTCACTAGTCCAAAGAGATCCAAATGTAACATATGATATGGTTCAGTGATAGAGAATTCTGCTTTACTTTTGAAAGATACTCTTCTTTTCTTGGACTTTTGGAAAGCATCACAAAAACCATCAGATGAGTATAGCATATTTGGTAATCCTCTTACTAGCTCCTTATTGGCAAGTTCATTGATTGAATTGAAGTTGAGATGTGAGAGCTTCTTGTGCTAATTCCAGCTCTCATCTACTGATGCCTTAGAAATAAGGCAAGTAGCTTCTTGCTCAAGACTTTCATGCAGTTTTGCTTCATACATGTTGCCTTGTCTGTATCCCATCAAGACAACTTTCTTTGACTTGTTATGAACAACCTCACAGTGAGAGTCATAGAACACCACATGATAACCTCTGTCAGAGATTTGACTGATGCTTAGAAGATTGTGCTTCAGTCCTTCCACCAGAGCTACATTCTCTATTACTACCTTTCCAATTATCAAGTTTCTATATCCCAGAGTGTGTCCTATATTTCCATCCCCATAAGATACATATGGGCCAGTCTTCCTCTTAAATCCTGACAGCACTGATTTATTTCCAGTCATGTGTCCTGAATATCCACTATCCAAGATAAGAGTATTTTTCCTGTTACCCTGCAATCAGAGGAGTGATTAATTAGAAGGATTTTTAAGGACCCATGCTTGTTGGGCCCTCATTTTGGACAACTTAAGTCTTTGTGATTCAGACTTACTTTTGATAGTTTTTCCCATGTCAGGATTTGTCTTATCAGAAGTAGATTTAGTAGAACTAGGAAAATTAAGCACATAAGCAGTTTTATTAAATTTTGGCAAAAGTTCATAATAGTTATGATACAGCTTATAATAGGAACTATGTCAGGTCACACACACTGTAGAAGGGGGTTGAATAAAGTGTTTATCACAATCAAATCGAATATAAGAACTCAAGTAACAGAAAACAGATTTTATTCAACACAATAAACTCTGTTACAATATGCAAATGTCCTCTCTCAGTGATGAACAAATTATCACGAGAGCTGCAAGAGTTACAAAGAATAATAACTTCGATAATCGTAACACTTATAGTGTAAACTCTATGCCTGTGTTTATATACTACACAGTTACAAGATAATCTTCTAATTGATATGGAATATAATTCTGCTTCCTAAAATATATCAACTAGTTATCTTTTCTTCCACGTATTCTATTCTTCATAGAATTCCTTCTTCATGCACAATTCTTTCTGTCTTAGTCTCGATCTTCTTTCCTTTCAATCAGCTTCCTGCCTTATCTGAAAGTCATCTTAAGTCCTGATATTATCTCCAGATAAATATCTTCTGAACCTTAAGTTCTGATAACTTAAGTTCTGATATCTTAAGTTTTGTCTTCAGTATAAGTGCTGATTTCCAGTTAAGTATTGATTTGTCCAGTAAGGTAAGATCTGAAAACTAAACACAAATCATATTACACATGACATTATCAAATATATCTAACAATCTCCCCCCTTTGATGATGTCAAAAACATTAAGTACAAATGCATGAGAATTTGACTAGATAACTACAACTTACAGTCCTTTCAGCTTTACCATCTTTAACTTTTGATAACAGCTTCAGTCTGTATAAACTTTAGAATTTAAGTAGTTGTAGATCTTTGACTTGGCTTCAATTACTTCTGATCTTTTTGATATCAGGAGTTGTTCTGAGATAGTTCTTTAACAAACATTTCTCAGCATATTCAAGTTCATTAACCATCCTCCTTTTGGCATTCTTCAATTCAGCTGTATCTTCTCTAGTTTGAAAAATAGCTGCTCTGAGATCATTTATCTTAGCTTTTCTTATCTCCTGATCTAGTCTGATTAAATATGCCTTGTCAGACTCAAGATTGAATTCCACAGCCTTATAACCCAGAAAAGTAGTTATAATCTTAGCAGTGTTAGGCTTTATATCGACAATATCACCCTTGTGATCTCTATACTTGGGACAATATGTGCTGTCAGACTTTACAGAGTAAAGCTTCATCTGTCTTTGAATTTGAGTCTTCAAATAATTTGCAGCACTATCTGTTAATCTGTTCTTCACTTGAAGTAAGAATAGAACATATTCCAGTTCCTCAAAATACTTCAGTGGTATAGCATTCTGCCTAATATGGTATACCCTTCCATATGTCATAAAATATAACAAGATATGTTCTTTCAAGAAGGTATGGTAACCATTTGTACAAATTCAAATCGATTCAATCTTTCAGGAGTTGCTCCAACACCTGGTTCATTTAAAGAAGTTGGATAATTGGTTGTGTTCTGTATTCTTCTTTCATCAGCACTACCCAATCCAGATTTATCTTTTGCTTCTTTTCCTGTAACAACTCTTGCTTCAAAACCACTTGTTGCAGTCTTCAAAGATTGAGTTTGTTTAGCTTTGGTGAATCCTGGTAGGAGTATCTTTGAAGGTTTAACATGAGCAATGTCAGAGGTTTCCTTTTCCTTATCTTCTGATATCAAGCCAATTTGAGCTAAGTCAGAGGTTGATTGCTTCACTGTCATATCAGAACTCACTAACTCTTGACTCTGAACAACATGAGCCATGTCAGAGGTTGTTTCAAAAATCTTCTTATGCATCAGAGTAAGATTAGCATCCGCTTCTTCATCAATTATTTCTTCATCCATAACTGGCATATAAACCTTTACAGGTTCATCAACTTTTTCTTTGCCCTTGGACCTTGGATCTATCTCCACTTGTGATTTGGTTTTAATTGCCTCAGGATTTGTCCTTTCTTTTATCACAATGCCTTTAGCCTTAGGAAGTTTCTTTTCAACAACAGAAGCTTTATATTTGAAGTTGACTTTTTCTAACTTAAGTCTAGCTTCTTATTCCTTTAGACTCTCAAAGTCCATTCCTGGATTTTCTTTCAGAAATAATTGTCTTGAAATTTCCTCATCAAGTTCCAGATGTTCATCAGAACTTATCCTTTTACCAGTATCAGAACTTATTCTTCTCCCAGTATCAGAACTTGTTCTTTGACTTGTAGTTCCAGCTTTACTTGATGAAAATCCTTTGCCTTGACCTTGACCTCTACCCTTGTTAGAGTTTCACTGGTCATCATTGTCATCATCATTTCCTTTCAGTGTCTAAATAGATTTGCATTTGGACTTAATCACTTTCTCCCCCTTTTTGGCATCAGCAGGTAATAGAAGAGAGACAAACAATTCCACTGAGGATTGGATCTCATTGAGTTGATTTTGGTGAGAAGCTTGATTCTTCATAATTTCTTCAATTTGAGCTTGTTGCTTCTCCTGAGTTTTCTCAATGTAGGCAATTATGTCAAAGGCTGGCTTGAAAAATCTGTTCTTTTCAAGTTTCAGATTCATATCTTGCTGGATCAAGTTTTCTTGAATTTTATTCACCTTGTCATGAGTTATTGAGTGTTGACCTTGAAGGTGCCTTGTACTCAATGCAGTAACTCTCAGTTGTGCCTTGAAATCATCATTTATCAGCATTTCATCAGCTTTTGCAAGATGCTCAGCAAGAATCTTTTCAGAAAGAACAAAACTAACTGAGTTCCATTCTTTAGTCCACTCCTTTCCTCTAGGAGTTTCACTCCAAGGTACTGGTGCTTCCCCTGTAACAAACTTCTTGACTAAATCAGTTTTATGACAGTTTGTTGAGGTGCATGTCCTGATGGACCAGCTGCATCAGCATCTAAATTGGCGGCAGCTTCACCAGTAATTTCTTCATTGGCAGCATCAGAACTTGTAGATCCTGCAGTATCAGCATCATCTGGTAAAACAGCAGTATGTGAGGCTATAGAGGCTTCAACATCATCCTCTAAATTCTGATCTGCAGCCAGGTTCTGATCAACATTCAAAAGTGATGTTGTTGGTTGAGTGAGTTGAAATTGTGGAGCTTCCAAGTACAAAACCTCAGGCACAATCAGGTTATGAATATCAATTTCAGCACTTGTACCTGGTTTTTGAGTATGTACTGGATCAACTATAGGTGACATAGAAGGTGTAGGCATTTTATCTTGAGCAGTTTCTGGTTGTGCAGTTTATGGTTATGCAGAACGAAGTAATTCAATAACAACTGGTTCTATTGAGATCAGAGATTCCTGATCCCCTTCCTTAACTGCTTCCACTACATCTGAATCTGACTCAACTATATTCCTATGAGCTCTCTGTCTCTTTACTTTCCTCAAAGGTGGAGACACTGTAGGAGTTTTATCATCAGAATTTTTTTTCTAAGCCTTTTGAGGGGCCTAGAACTCCCAGTTACAGTATCTTTCTGAGAAGAAATCTTCTCAGCTTCTATAATAACAGGTTCTGATATAGAAACCTGTTCCTCAGCATCGAATTCATCTCGCAGAATGATTTTCCTTCTCTTATGTTGTGTCTGAGGTACTTTCTTAGTCCTCTTAGGTTTGGAAGATGAAGGCTGCACTGTAGGATCTGAAGGTTGAGGTTGAGAATTTTGAGGTGTTTGTGTAGAGGTGGTAGGTGCTGATGGACGAGGTTCTGATGGTTGAACATCAGGATATAATGCAGTATATTTAACTGGATCGTAGGTTATTAAGGCTTGTTTGACAGATAAAGGAACTAGGAGGGGTCTTAACACAACCTTCTTATTATCAGTAGATAATAAGTCATTAAAAGCTCTTTTAGCTAGTCTGAATGATGAAATTAATTCACTAGCAGATTGGCGCTTATTATCACAATAAAAACTATAGATAAGCTGACAGAATCTAGCAAAATAAATAGTATTTCTATCTTCTGTCATTCTATCCCCAATAAAACCTAAGACAGCACTTGCATAGTCAAAATCAGTTTGATTTATGAGAGCATACCCGATTTGTTGGCTGAATATGGGGATTGTAACAAAATTAGAGCATTTGTTTGCAAAAGCCTTGGTTATGCAGTCAAATAAGAAACTCCATTTCCTCCTTATGAAAGATCTCTTCAACTGACCCAGCTTTGCCAATGTCCTCTCATACCCCAGGCTGGCCATCATGTTTTGAAGAACTGGCTCTTCAACAGTAGAATAAACACATTCTCAGGCAGCTGCAGTGCTTGTCGGACCGTAGCCAATGTCACTACATACTCATCCTCCCCTGATGAAAAAATAATACTTGGGGACCCTTGAGCACCTCCATCATCATATACTCCGCTTCTCCAGAACTCCAGTACTTGAGTACAGAGACTACTTCAGGTTCGGTCAGAGCGTACCCAATATCAGAACTAACAAGAAAGTCCTGAATGAAGTGAAGTTCTGATGGGGCTTCTGACTTGCTAAGAATAGCGGAGAAGTTATTAGGAACAAACTTAGCTCCATCAAAAATTATGTCTTTTGGTGTCATCTCTGTAAGAAATTAAGTGAATAAGAGAATGTTTGCAAAGTGTTTGTAAAAAATCCTGAGAGAAAACAGGTTCAGAAAATAAAAGAGAGAGAGAGAGAGAGAGAGAGAGAGTAAAAGAGATTTAGAATAGAAAAGTAAGTAAAAGATTAGAAAATCTTTTATCTCTCATAAATATACTTTATCCACTCAACAGTCATATTTTTGAAGCAAGGGATACACTTTACACCTGGCACCATTTGAACAGTAAGTAAACGGTTAGAATGAGAGTTAATGGGCATGTAAAATAAGCAATAATTACCGTGCACATGCATTTTTTCAGGACATACACGTTAACCACTAACCCACAATTATGACTGTTTTATCTCACATTAACCAATATTCTGTAAAAATATTATCGTTCAAGTAATGACCAAAAATAAACTAAGTAAATAAATACTATCACGTCAGCATCAAAACTTGATTATTATCAGGATTTAAAAGTCATCAGAATATGGCTCCTTAACTCGAAAAATTAATGTGTATTACTGTAATTCTTCACACAAATACTGAAATGGTTCCATCAGAACTTAATCATCAAAACTTCCATCAGAACTTGTCCTCGGAATTTATGCAATCTGACACATAAACTGTTCATCTAAAACAACGTTGATCACCACAGTAATTTTCATCATTCATATGGAGTGTAAGTGTGTGCATTAAGCTAAATATCAGATAAAGAGTAAAGTCTGATTCACTTCAGTACATCTTAGAAATAAGGCATAACTAAGAACTGTGCTAAAAATATGTCATTATTCTGAGGTCTACTTTAGAATGAATCCATGCATGAGTCCACCTCAACTATTTTGTGCTCATTTTATGCATCTTTTGAAATTCTATTTTACAGTGGCTTCTCAGTGTAAGTGAGTCACGACTGCTTATCAGATTTTATGCTGTTATCAGAGTATTTCTCCAGTAATCATAGAGTGTGAAAAGTCACCAAGAAAATTGTATTTTACTTTTCTAATGCATATTACTTAATACCAGCAATGCACTTGGGTCTTCCCTTCCACATTTTTACTCTAGATCTCAAAGGAGTACCTGATTTTTATTTCTTTTCTTTTTCTTTTGATAAGTGAGGCTTATCAGCACTTAGTACATCCACTAGATTTACTAACATCAGAACTTAACAGATAAGAAGCACTATTCTAGTTTTTGACTTAGTAATAAGATACACAAAGTAAACTTAACTAAGCTCAATATCAGAATTTGCTTGTGTTAAAAGATTTCCATATAAACAATTACTTCAAACATGGGATCTTTAGTATATTAAAGACTACTAAGTTAGCATCTAGCACAGTTATCCTCAATGGATTGAATAGTCACAGAAACATTCATATCACTATCAGAGTTTAGAAATTCACATAAGACAACAATTAGCACTTCGAAAATTTCTAATTAAGCACAGAATACACAAAGATAGTAATATCTGTAAATACTGATCATAAAGTCTGATGTATCAGAACGTAAACTAAGCAGATTTAGAGAAAGAACCTGAAACCATTCCAAGTTCATTTACCTATCTTGTAAAAGTAGCTTCACACAGTGGTTTTGTGAAGATATCTGCTAGTTATTGATCTGTTGGAACAAAATGCAATTCCACTGTACCTTCATCCACATGTGCCCTTATGAAGTGGTACCTAATGCTGATGTACTTTGTCATTGAGTGCTGAACTGGATTACCTGTCATAGCAATAGCACTTTGATTATCACAGTAAATAGGGATTTTGAAATACGTTAACCCATAATCTAGTAACTGATTCTTCATCCAGAGAATCTGTGCACAGCAGCTTCCTGCAGCAATGTACTCTGCTTCTGCAGTTGATATGGAAATTGACTTCTGTTTCTTGCTAAACCAAGAAACTAATCTGCCTCCAAGAAATTGGCAGCTTCCACTTGTGCTTTTCCTGTCAATTTTGCATCCTGCAAAATCTGCATATGAGTAACCTATTAGCTTAAAGTCTGATTCTCTAGGATACCACAATCCCAGATCAGATGTACCCTTAAGGTACTTGAAAATTCTTTTCACAACTATTAAGTGATGTTCTCTTGGATCTGCTTGAAATCTTGCACAAAGACAGGTAGCATACATGATATCAGGTCTACTTGCAGTTAGATAGAGTAGTGAGCCAATCATATCTTTGTAATCAGTAATATCTACTGATTTACCAGTATCTTTATCTAATTTTGTTGCAGTGGCCATAGGAGTGGATGACCTTGAACAATCTTGCATTCCAAATTTCTTCATCAAATTTCTGGTGTACTTAGATTGAAAAATAAAAGTTCCTTCTTTATTCTGCATGACTTGAAGGCCCAGAAAATAGTTAAGTTCTCCCATAATACTCATTTGATATCTTGACTGCATCAGTTTGGCAAACTTCTTACAAAATCTGTCATTTGTAGAACCAAAAATGATATCATCAACATATATTTGCACCAAAAGTAAGTCCTTTCCATGGTTGAGGTAGAACAGTGTTTTGTCAATAGTTCCTCTGTTAAATCCACTTTCCAGAAGAAACTGAGCTAAAGTCTCATACCATGCTCTTGGAGGTGCTTAAGGCCATAAAGTGCTTTATCAAGCCTGTAGACATGATTTGGAAATTTGGGATCTACAAAGCCTGGAGGTTGTTCAACATATACTTCCTCTCCCAATTCTCCATTAAGAAAAGAACTTTTCACATCCATTTGAAAGACTTTAAACTTCTTGTTAGCAGCATAAGCCAAAAATGTCCTTATGGCTTCCAATCTAGCAACTGGTGCAAATGTTTCATCATAATCAATTCCCTCCTGTTGAGAGTATCCTTTTTCAACCAGCCTTACTTTGTTCCTTGTAATTATGCCGTCACTGTCAGTTTTGTTTCTAAACACTCATTTTGTACCAACAACTGATCTGTTCCTTGGTCTTGGCACTAGGGTCCAGACTTTATTTCTTTCAAATTCATTTAACTCTTCCTGCATTGCTTACACCCAATTAGCATCTTGAAGAGCTTCTTCCACTTTCTTTGGTTCAGTCTGAGAGAGAAAAGAATGATAAAGACATTCATTTGAAGTAGCTGTTCTAGTTCTGACACATGCATTAGGATTTCCAATAATTAAGTCAGGTGTATGTGCTTTAGTCCACTTCCTTGCAGATGGAAGGTTTTCTCTAGAACTGGATGCTCCCCCATGATCCATGATGTCTTCATCAACATTTTCTAATGCTCCCCCTGAAATTATGCTCTCTGAGTTGTATCCTTCATAATTTGCAGAAATATTAGTACATGAGTTTCCAGAATTATCAGAACTTGGCCCATCAGAACTTGAAGAGCCTGTTATAGGTTCTGATGCTTCTTGAGATGTGGTTAGATCTTCAGTATGCTCCCCTTGCACAGGTGCATTTTCTTTAGGCGTAGTCACCACAGTTTCAATAACATCAGAGTTTAATCCATCAGAATTTATAGTATCAGGATTTACAGAATCAGAATTTAAAAATTCATTTTTGAATCTCAGCTGATCATGATCATTGAAATCTTCAATTCCAGTAACCTTCTTATCATCAAAAGAGACATTGATAGATTCCCTGACAACCCTTGTTCTTAAATTGTAGACACTGAAGGCTTTTGTAGAAAGTGGATATCCAACAAAATTCCTTCATCAGCTTTTAGATCAAATTTGGATAGTTGTTCGGGATGAGTCTTAAGAATAAAACACTTGTATCCAAATACATGAAAATACTTCAGATTTGGCTTCTTCTTCTTCACCATCTCATATGGTGTTTTTCCATGCTTGTTAATGAGTGTTGCATTCGAGTAAAACAAGCAGTCTGCACAGCTTCAGCCCAAAAATAGGTTGACAATTTTGCTTTATCAAGCATAGTTCGTGCAGCATCAATGAGAGTTCTATTCTTTCTTTCAACAACTCCATTTTGTTGTAGAGTTCCAGGAGCAAAAGATTCTTGCCTTATTCCATGGTGTTTGCAGAACTCTTCCATGATCAAATTCTTGAACTCAGTGCCATTATCACTTCTTATGATCTTCACAAAATCTTTGACCAATTTATCCAGTTGCTTGACATGATCAATCAAGATAGATACAGTTTCACTTTTTGTGTGCAAGAAATACACCCATGTGTATCTGGTGAACTCATCCACTATGACCATAGCATATTTCTTCTTTGCAATAGACATGACATTAACTGGACCAAATAGATCAACATGTAGTAGGTGATAAGGCTCAAGAATTGATGATTCAGTCATGCTCTTGAATAAAGATTTTCTTTGTTTTGCCTTCTGACATGAATCACAAAGGCCATCAGGAGAAAATACTGATTTTGGCAGTCCTCTCACAAAATCTTTCTTGACAAGTTCATTTATATTGTTAAAATTTAAATGTGAGAGTTTCTTGTGCCAATCCCAGCTTTCTTCAGTTGATGCTCTACTCAACAGAAAGATTGTAGAACCATCAGTACTTGTTGAAAGCTTGGCTTCATAAATGTTACCATGCCTGTATCCTTTCAGAACAACTTTGTCTGTAGATTTGATTACAACTTCACAGTGTTCTTCAAAGAAATCTACATGATAACCTCTATCACAGATTTGACTCACACTTAGCAGATTGTGTTTAAGTCCTGAGACCAGAACTACTTTTTTAATGATGACATTCCCAAGATTGATATTGCCATATCCCGGAGTTTTTTCAATGTTGTCATCTCCATAAGAAACACCTGGGCCAGCTTTCTCCACAAAGTCTGATAGCAGGGCTTTATTTCCAGTCATATATCCTGAACATCCACTGTCCAGAACTAGGATGTTTTTCCTGTTGCCCTGCGATCACAAAGACCACTCATGATTAGTTTTAAGGACCTGGAATTGCTTGGATCCTTTGGCCTTTTTAAGTTTGTTAACATTTGCAGCGGATTTAGCATTAGAGTTTATGTTAACAGTTTTATTATCAGAATTTGCAATATCAGACTTTGCATCAGAACTTACACTAGAAGGAATAATGCTAACTTTCTTTACAGAAGGATTTAATTGATAATAATCATAGTACAGACTATGATATTCCTTACAAGTATAAATGGAATGCCATAAACTACCACAATGAAAACAAGGATTTTGTGGCCTATATCTAACAAACTGACTCTTAACTCCTGATTTTGAAGGTAAGGAGTTTATATTCTTATTCTTCCTGCAAAAAGAAGTCAGATGGTTAGAGTTTCCACAGTTATGACATGTTTTTCTAGGAGCATTAGGAACAGGCTTATAATTGTTACTTTTATTCACACCTTCCTTTCCATTCCTATTTTTCCTAGGTGGCTTTACCTTGTTTACATTCTTAACATCTTTCAGCTTATGCTTAAGCTGCTTCTTGGTCATTAAGCCTATGTTAACTTCAGTTGGCTTATCCTGTTTAGGTTTGTCAGAAGTAACTTTCTCCTTAACTTCTGAGTTCTCAATATCAGACTTTGGAGTTACAAACTTAACAGGATTTACCTTTGGTTTTTGTTTAACAATTATAGGCTCAGTTTCTACAGTTCCCTTACTGTTCTTATCATCTCCATAACCTAAGCCCTCTTTCCAGTTTCCACTACTAAGAATATCATGAGTTGCTTTACCAGAGTTAGTCCAAGTCCTGATAATCTCGCTTTCCTTTTCTAACTCAGTTTTTAGAGATTCATTCATTTCTAACACTTCATCCCTAACATAAAAGGCATCATCTCTATCTTTCTGAGTTTCATGGAACATGACTAACTCTTTTTCTAAATAATCATTCCTCTTTTTATAAGCAATATTTTCAGAAGTTAATCTTTCACATGTTAAAGTTTAATATTTATAACTAATGAAAATGGTTTTAAGATATCTTCTCAACTCAGTAATATCATCAGTATGAAAGGCATAAGTAGTTTGAGGTACCTTTAAGTCGGCAGTATCAGAACTGCTATCAGTATTTGCCATCAAGGCATAGTTTTCCTCATCCTCAGAATCTGAAGCATCTGACCAGCTTTTCTTCTTTGTGACAAGAGCCTTGCCTTTGTCACTTTTCCCTTTTCTGCAATCTGGAGATATGTGGCCTTTCTCACCACAGTTGTAGCATTTAACATTTGAGTAATCTCCTCTGTCAGACTTTCCTCCTTTGCCTTCAGATTTTCTGAAACCTTTCTTATCAGAACTTGCACCTTTCCTGGAAAACTTCATTCCTCTCCTAAATTTTCTGTATGCAATCTTTGTGATCCCTTTCACCATAAGAGCACACATCTTCATCATCTCCTCATCAGGGTCGATCTCAGGTATACTTTCAGTTTCTGAGTCATCATCACTATCAGAACTTGATGACTCAGTATCAGACTTTATGATGAGAGCCTTTCCCTAACCTTTCCTTGAGGCAGCTTCTTTAGGACTTTCCTCCTCAACCACAAAGGCAACTGTCCTTGACTTTCTTCCATTCCTCTTGCTTCTTTGTTCCATCTCAAGTTCATGAGTCTTGAGCATCCCATAAATTTCATCAAGAGTTGTTTCCTCAAGGGCATAGTTGTCTCTTATTATTGTGGCCTTCAAATCCCATCTTTCAGGAAGAGCTAACAGGAATTTAAGATTTGAATCTTCAATATCATACTCTTTGTCAACTAGTGACAGATCATTCAAGAGTTTGACAAATCTGTCATATAAATCAGTTAATGACTCATCAGGCTTTGAGTCAAAGTGCTCATACTCTTGAGTGAATATTGTCTTCCTGTTCTTCTTGATTGAATTAGTTCCCTGACACCTTGTTTCCGAAGCATCCCATATCTCTTTTGCAGTCTTGCAGTTAATTACCCTGTTTGACATGACATTATCAATGGCACTACGCAGCAAGTGTCTTACCTTTACATCCTTTGCAATGGATGAGATATCTTCAGCAGTGTAATCACTTTTCTCCTTTGGTACAGACTTGCTGGTTGACCTGCAACTTCCACAAAGAGTTTGGTTGGCATATATGGTCCTTCATAAATCCTGTCGAGATATTCTGGATCTGTAGCTTCCAGAAACATAGCCATCTTTACTTTCCATATGGAATACTCAGTAGGTTTCAATATGGGAACTCTTATAGTCTCATATCGACTATGGTTTATGGTTTTTGGAGGTTCTTTAGTTTTGGTGGGCTTGGTTGGAGTTTCTTCTTCAGACATGATTATTTTTGGATCTTAAACTGTTTGTGTGTTAACAGATAGCTCTGATACCACTTGTTAGGTCACAAACACTGTAGAAGGGGGTTGAATACAGTATTTATCACAATCAAATCGAATATAAGAACTCAAGTAAAAGAAAACAGATTTTATTCAACACAATAAACTCTCTTACAATATGGAACTGTCCTCTCTCAGTGATGAACAAATTATCACGACAGCTGCTAGAGTTACAAAGAATAATAACTTCGATAATCGTAACACTTATAGTGTAAACTCTATGCCTGTGTTTATATACTACATAGTTACAAGATAATCTTCTAATTGATATGGAATATAATTCTGCTTCCTAAAATATATATCAACTAGTTATCTTTTCTTCCAAGTATTCTATTCTTCATAGAATTCCTTCTTCATGCACAATTCTTTCTATCTTAGTCTCGATCTTCTTTCCTTTCAATCAGCCGCCTGCCTTATCTGAAAGTCATCTTAAGTCCTGATATTATCTCCTGATAAATATCTTCTAAACCTTAAGTTCTGATAATTTAAGTTCTGATATCTTAAGTTCTGTCTTCAGTATAAGTGCTGATTTTCAGTTAAGTATTGATTTGTCCAGTAAGGTAAGATCTAAAAACTAAACACAAATCATATTACACATGACATTATCAAATATATCTAACAAACTACAAGTGTAAATTGAATGCCAACTACTACCACAATGGAAACAAGGATTTTGTGGTTTGTAAAATACTGATCTTCCCCAAACATTAGACTCGGGAATAGCAGTTTTCAGTTTCTTACTCCTCCTGCAATCAATAGCAAGATGATTAGTATTACCACAGTTAAAACATGTTTTTCTAGGAGCATGGGGAACAAATTATAGTTAGAATCCTTAGAAATACCTTGCTTACCATTCCTGTTTCTTTTTGGACTTTTTACTTGAGGTTTGTCAGTAACCTCATATAATTTCTTTTTCAGTTGTCTTTAGACAAAAGTCCTATGTTCTTTTATTTCTTATCAGCCTTAATGGTCTCCTTGTTTTCCTTTCTTTGAGTTTTATCATTTACTACCTTTTCTTGGGATGCTGAGGTTGAACCCTTCTCAAAGGTATATTTGGGTTCAACATCTTCTGAAGAGATAAACTTAACAGGAGTCTTAAGGGTAATTTTATTTTTAATGTCAACATCCTTAACTCAATCTACATAACCAAGACATTCTTTCCAGTTTTTCTTAGAATTCATCTCATGAACCTTTTTTCCTGAAAAAGTCCAGGCTTTAAGGGTTTTCCTCTCATTTTCTAATTCATGCTCTAACATACTATACTTAGCTTCAAGTATCTTTGCTTTATGTTTAGTTTTCTCACATTCTTTTTGAATTTCAGTCTTATTTACTAAGTCAGACTCCAACTGATCATTCCTAGATTTTAAGATTTCATTTTCAGTTAACAGTCTATTGTTCTCTAGAATCTTATTTTTAAAATTTCCATGGAGAGACTTAAGAATAGATTTCAATTCAGATATATCTTCAGTATCAAGAGAGAAGAATGAAGTTGATACCTTAGACTCGGAGGAAGCAGGAGTATCAAAACTAGCCATCAGTGCATAGCATGTTTCTTTATTTTCAGAATCAATTGAATCCATCCAATCCTTGCTTGATGTAATCAAGGCTTTGTTATTCCCTTTGTCATGCTTTGTCTTTTTGCATTTTGTAGCAAAGTGACCATGTTCATCACAGTTGTAGCACTTGATTTTTGATCTGTCAACTTTTCCAGCTTTAGAGTCATTTCCTTCTTTTCTTCCAAACGACTTCCTTTCTCCTCCAGTAAACTTCTTCCTGGAACTTCTTTTCTTCTGAGACTTCCCGAACTGCATCCTCTTGAAACCCTTAACTAGCAATGCAGCCATGTGCATGACATCAGAATATGTCACGTTCTCATCAGTTTCGAGATCAGTATCATCATCAAGATTTGATGATGAATCATCAGTATCTGATTCTGGCAGATTGTTCTTTTTCCTTGCAGCTTCAACAGACCTGTCTTTTCAAGCTTTAGCATTTACTTTCAAAGCAACTAATTTTCCCTTGTTGCTTTTCCTCTCTTTCCTTTGCTGAACTTCCAAATCATGAGTTCTCATCATGCCATAGATTTCATCCAGAGTGACTATTTCCAAATCATACTGATGTCGTATGATTGAAGTCTGAGTCTCCCAGTCCTCGTTCAAAGCTCTCAGAAACTTGGTGTTTGAATCTTTCAGATCGTACACCTTTCCCACCAAAGAGATATTATTAAGCAGAGTGAGAAACCTGTCATAGATGTCGGTGAGACTTTCATCAGACTTGGCCTCAAAATATTCATATTCTTGAATTAGAACATCCCTTCTGTTCTTCTTGATGGCCATGGTTCCTTGACACTGAGTTTCAAGGGCATCACAGATTTCCTTGGCAGTCTTGTAGGCTATAACCCTATTTGACATCACAGAGTCAAGACTGTTATGTAAAATGTTTATTACCTTTGCATCCTTCAGCACAGCAACTTTCTCTTCTGGTGTCCACTCAATCTTTTCCTTCAACTGAAGTTGTTCAGCAATAGTAGGAGTTCCAGGCACCAATTTTGTTGGCTTGTAAGGTCCATCATTGATTACGTCGAGGTAGTCTGGATTTGTAGCTTCCAGGTGCATGAGCATCTTCACCTTCCATGTAGGATATTCAGTCTTTTTCATAATGGGGATTTTAATACTTTCATACTTGTTCATAGACATGTTTAGATCGTTTCTGATTGTAAATTTATCAGTTCGCTCTATCAATTGTTGCCCAGTAGTAATACAACTGTTTAAGGGGGTTGGATACAATTGTATAGATGTTTCGAACAAGTATAAAAATATAACAGTTCTTTATATTTCTGATAAAAACTGTTACAAACTCTCTCAAGAAATACTGATGTTCTTGAGAGCTACTAGGTCGTATGATACTCAAGCTTATCACTATGTGATGACCTAAACTATGTTTATATAATACACAGCTGCTACAAATCAATCTAAGATATGCATTATCAATTACTAACAGAAAATGATACATATCTTTAACTGAATACATAAAGTCCTATCACTCAGAACGTAACAGATATCCATCCCTCAAAATAAGGAACAGAATCAATCTTCATAACAGACCACCTTCAGATGCTGATGACATGCAAATACTGATGATGCACCAAATCCTGACGACATATCAAATACTGATGACATATAAAATACAGTCAGATCCTGGGCTTCTTCTAATCATTGAGAATCAACTCGTAACAATCACCTTTATATCTAATTAAATGTGATTTTTCAATTTGCAAATTTTTGTACTCCCTCTATTTCAAATTACATATACAATGCTAAAAAAATTACACATATTAAAATATTGAATGTTGAAAAAAAAATCTTTTATATCAATATTAGTTAAATTAATCGAGCTTAATATGTAAAATAAGGTTAATCTTGAAAATATAAATAAAAGATACCGTAAATGAAATAGAGTTGATTTTGAAAATATGAACTAGGAGTATACGGGAAGTGTTTAAAAATTAATTTAATATTACTGTTTTTTTATATATGTTTTGAATTTTATATTCATGAATTTAATTATTATATTAAAATTTAAATTTTTTATAGAAAAATTATAACTTATAAGTTATGATTTAACAAACACGTGATCAAACATGATCAACTTATAAGTAAAATTATCCAAACACTTAAATAATTTATAAGTTACGATGTTCATATCACTTATATGACACTTTTCAACTTTAATTCATAAGTTACACATTTTAAGAAATCCCAAACGGGGCATAAGTTTTTTAACAAAAGATGTTATTAACTAAAATTTATAACAAATTCGTATCGATATATATATATATATATATGTAACAGCCCAAATCCGAGGTCAAGATTTGGTGTCACTAAACAATCTTTACATAAAATAAAATAATAAACAAATAACCCCTTGAATTCGGATCATTTAAAGGTTATGGTATGAAACAAGAATCTAATCTTCTACAACTCACAACAACTAGAATACAAGTGTAAATACCTTTGTACTAATGCTCTTTGTCATATTCTTTTAACTTCTTCAACCTCTCGCAGCGGAGATTTCTCTAACTTCTGTTGTCTATTAAAGCTATTCATTTTTATCCTTATCTGTTTCTGGCAGAAATAATAATTTACAAAGCAAGAGTGAGCCAAAAATGCCCAGCAAGTATATAAATTGAGTTTCAAGCATTAATATCAAAAGAAAAACTTCTGGACAAAATCTTAAAATAATTTTAAAAAATTCTATTTATTTGAGTGAGTTGATCGAATAAAGGTTGGCTATCACCAGCCTTTAACTATAAATTCAAAAATGACAAGCGATTCCCCGATTCATCTCCTGAATCAGGGTTCCGTCCGGTTTTTGGAATCATAAAAACTTTCGAGAGAGAATGTCGTTAATGGCGATCAATAATAAATTAGACTGGACACTAGAAACCAACATATGCACTATAACCTGCTGATCAGTTAGGAGATAGTGTGGATCTATACCCAACTGCAGAGACCCAACCAACATATGGGGTACCCAGGCAACTATGGCCTAATAATCAAGGGTTCGGGTTATACCCGTCCCGTATCGTAACCATCCAGTCCATAGAGTATTTTGATGTCAAATCACTTTGATTTCAAAACATCCCTATTCAGGGTTCGCAAATAACCCGGACAATAGGTATTTGCTTAAGAGATCAATTAATAATAAAGGAACAATAATGAAGGGTACTTGCATAATTAAGAGTAATGGCAGCGAAATATAAAACAGTTAACTATTCTGAACTTAGAATATGAATAAAGTAATTGCAGTATTTTTCGAGAAAAGTAACGAATACTTGCAGTATTTAAAAGAAAGTTGGGGAATACTTGAAGTATTTAAAAGAAAGTTTGGGAATACTTGCCTCGAGAAGTTTTAACCACTATTATCGGTGGGCTTTCGAATTGCCTTGAACGTTTGGCCTTATCGTCAAACCACTATTCTATTCTGGGTACAATTCTATCCTTCATGTCTTTCGATTGAACTTCGTTGATCTCGACGTCTAATCACTAGATCATTCCTAGTTCGATGTCGATACTCGAGTTTTCCGTCTAGGACCTACAGGATTAAAATACCTTAATTTAGATAATCATCTTGCTCAACATCACATCCCTAATACTTCTACCCATACGGTTTCACAACCCAACTCATATTTATATGTATTATTGAAATATACATAGCAATTATGGCTTGCATCTTCGAAACTCGGTTCGGTATTTATTTTCGGAAAATACGTATATTCGTTATTTTGAAAAACAGGGCAATCGATTATTTGTAAATCATTTTTTCTCAATCGCGTTTAAGTTCATATAATATAACTATATACAGTTATTCGACATCTCCGATAATTATAGGTTACGTTCCCGTAATTTCAGAATTAATTTCCCGAAAATCGGGCAGCGACTCCTTTGTTTATCGGCATACCCGTCGAAATCAAATCGACGTCAAACGCAATTAACAACAATCACAACCACAACAACCAATCCCAAATTGCAATCCTAATCACCGATACAGATTCAATTATTAATTATTATTATTCATATTTTATTTTTCTTTTCGTTTTAAAATTAATGTTACAACTAATTTTATTTATTTATAATTTAGGACTCAGAAATAATTCATCACCGTCCACCGTCGGCTCGTCGCGGCTCATCGCCGACGGCGATAAAATTCGCGGGTTCCCGATTGCATCGGGCATCCTTCGCGAATTTCATCGATTAATTGTTAATAATTTTCTCGTACGAACAACACTCACACACCCACACATATATATAGGTATATATATACACAAACGAATGGAACCACCAGGCTCACCGGAATCGCGGCGGCGGCAATCGCACGGTAGAACAGAAGAAAGCGGGAAAAGAGGGTGTATAGGATGAGATTAATTGAGAAAAGAAAGGAGAGAAAACGGAGATTACGAGAGAGAAACGAGAGAGATTTAGAAGAGAGAGAGATCAAAGAAGAGGGATGAAGTCCGGTTGGGGAAAACAGAACAAGGGGGGTTTGTTGTTGGTTTATTTATTTATTTTTTTCTTCTTTTTTTTTGCTTATCCCCTCTTGTCTGATTCGTTCCTCGCTTCGCGATGTAATGATATAATTTGCGAACAATAGTAACTCAAAAGATTTTTAAATTAATTAATAATAATTTTTTTTTCTAAAATTTCCAAAATGATCAAAAAGTAATAAAATAATTTTTTTATAACTTTTAAAGCATTTTTGGAATGCGCATCAGACCCGCATTTAACGAATTAACGATCAAACGTGCGGTTAAATAGAAGCCAGAAATTTCCTGAAATAATTTTAAAATTATCCAAATTTTCCAAACTTAATAAAATAAAATTTTCGTGATTTTTGAAGCATTCTGGAATTAAATACTAATTTTACAATTAAATGAAATTAGAAAATCATTTAGAGAAAAATAATCAATAAAATATTGATTTCTAAATTTTATAAACTCCTAAAAATAATAAATAAAATTATAAAATAATAAAAATAATTTTAGAAACATTTTTAGCATTTATGAGAATAAATATTCAATAAAATCATTTTAAAAATAAAATAGTGTCATACAGTTCAATAATTAATTACATAAATAAGGTTCGTATCCAAAAATTACCCAAAATCAACAATAAGGTAATACACAACTAACAGACCAATCACATATTTTATTTATTTAATAATTCAATAATTATATTTACATATCGGATTCAAAAAAAATAGGTTACTTAGCCGCTAAGTAACTAAGAAGACGATATAATTTTAATATCATAATTGGATAATTATCAAAACAGAGTTTCTTATAAAATACTTTATACGAAAGTGAGGTAATAATGTCTCGCCTTTTAAGAATATGAATTTTTATCGATATATAAAATGATTTGCGTATCAAAAATTTCACGCCGGGACTCGTACAAGTCAAACCGCACCCCGGATCGAAAAAGTCAAAACACGAAAAATGTTCAGAATTATCATATTAGGTTAGAAAGGAGTTTTCGGAAGAGTTTCGGGTTGTAAAAACGCAAAAACGGTTGAAGTGGGACGATTTCTGGTTCTAAAAAGTAATTTTTATAATTACGTAAAAATAATCATTATTAATTCTATAAATTCTTATAAAATCATACAGCAATCCAAAAATTGCCAGAAAAATACCAAAACAATCTATATTTTATTCTGGATAATTAAAGATTAAAATATCTAAATTTTTATCAAAAATAAACATTAAATATTAATATCAATTATCAAATAATTCACCAAAATTCACATAAAATCATATAATAATTATTTATTGATAAAAATAATTACATAATATTTCTCAGACGTTACATCCTTCCCCCCTTAAAAGGATTCTGTCCTCTGAATCATGCTAAGGAGCAGACCAAGCTATTTTTCGAGTATCTTACTTAAAATTTCTCGGAACTCATCACCTTAATCACCATTCAATGGTCCCCTACCATCATCAAATTTATCAGTTGCTCATGCAATCCCTAACTCAATCTTTACTTCATACAATTGGAGCTATATCTTTCTTCATGGTCATACACACATGAATGTCTTATAGATTCGTTATACCTGTGACAACAAGACCAACTCATTCATAATCATTCTATCTATCTTATTATCTCAAAGGACTAACTTAATTCACACTAATATCCTTTTCTGTCTAATTACAATCATTCGTGTTCATGAACTTTCTATTTTCACTGACTGTTCTATTTTGCGTTTCAGGCCTTTTTCTCTTCGATTAGCCTGACCCATGATCGTTTTCAATCGTATTCGAAAATCTTTAATCGGTTTCTTGCATTTTCTATTCGTCTGCGCCCGATATCCTGAGCTCATGACATCTGATGCTTCGGAATATTCTACATCTATTTAAAAGCTAAAAAGGAAAATATCGGCAATTACATTTAACTCACCACTTGGTGATATACTTCAATTTCTTTTCAATCACCATCAAGTATATTCATTGAGCGAGAATCTGTTACTATCTGAAAGGAAATATTAATTTGGAACGGAATGAATCATAACTTCATCCAAAACCCGGTCTTTTGGTACTTATACTCATTATATTGTCATATCAAATTAGATATCAACACGAACTTTGATGCTCACAATGTCCCATACTGAAGTCAACATCAATCATCTGTATTAATACCACCTTTGATATCTAACAACAAAGTAAGCATATCCCAGAAGACGGATCAAAACATATTCTTCAATTTCTAACTTTTTCAATTCTTTTAACCGTTTCCCCACAATCTTAATGGTATTCACTCTTTTCTTTCTATTTGAAACATCTGTTCCTAAATGGACCTTTCCTATTTTGTATTTAACCACACACTGGAGCTCATAATCAATTATAACCAGAATTCACTCCTTTGAAGCTTAGAATGCAATTGTTACTTTTCAACCCTCCGCAGGCATATTTTTCAATGCCTAACTTGGTCTTCCTTAGTCCTTGAATTAGCTAGGATGTTATCAATAAATACAATTATACTATCCAAATACTGTATATTATGTTCATTTAATCTTCAGACTTACAATTTCTGATAATCGATGTGTAACTTCATACCTCCATTCTTCTTTTTCTCATGATCACTTTTGTGCACAGCGCAAAACACTCTTTATTTCATTAGTCTTTCATTCCACATTTCTAAAGTTTTCCTTCATTTATTGTTTCATCCCTATTGAGTTAGACGATACAGGTTTTTTGACACCATCTTGACTCTGTGCAGTAACCGACGAGAAATTCTCACCTCATTCCTTGAGGTAATCTTGGTAAATCATTCGTTCGAACCTCTGGGACTTCACTTTAATTTTAAAAGAAAAAAAAAATTCGACATGAAATTCATTGCAACGTTCTTCTCCAGCAGTTCGCCATTAATACTTTTGTTTAATCATTCCTGTTTACACGCATTTTTTTTGAACGAATTCCTATCTCCAACTATCGGCGTTTCACCTCATCCTCCAACAATTCTGGCACAACCCACGTTCCCAACTTGCATGTTTCCTGGATTGTTTTATAAAATTTCTGTATCATTTTTTTGATTCCACTTCTTTTCTTTATTATTTCTCCATTCTCATTAATCATTATCTCTTTTAAACATAACGAATTTCTTTTTTTTTCTTAGTAATATTATTTTGTTTATTATTGGATAGATCATTTCTGGAGTTCACACTGAAATGAAGGCTTTTATTTATAATATTTAAATTCTTACTAACAGACTTATTAAAATTTATCAATAGCTATAATCTTAGCCTTGCTTCAATCATCACGGTTCGCGTATTTGATTTTTCCCCCATTGATCACATTCCTTTCTCCTGAGTTTACATGCAGACTTCGTCAGTCTCTATCTTACATTGGATGCTTAGATTTGCGAGCTTTCCGTTATTTTACAGCAACTTTCATTCAATCATCATTCGAAAGAAGTGTACCTTCAAGTCCTTCCTGGAATGTCATTATGAATGATAACGTCTCTTCGTTTTGTCTTACGCCTTCAGTTCTTAGAAATATTCTTCTCACTCGCCTATACCAATAACTTTATGTTCCTCTTATTTATTGAAAAGGGTGTATCTTCTGGATAAAACCTTGCACCTGTTTGCAGTAACATCACGCTACTCTTACTCAATTTCCAATTTCTGTTAATGTCATTACTTCCTCCAAATTGCTAATTGCTTTAATTCCGGATCTGAAAATCATGTTAGAGCTTGACTCCATCTAATTGGAATTGATCTCCATTTAACTAACCATTAGTTGGTAAAATTGATTAATTAACTCTTTTAACTGATCAATTAAACCAAGTGAAGACTAGCTAACTGGAATCAAAGACCAATTTCACAAAGTCGATTTGATCATAACATTCTTTATCAAGAACCGAGATCGCAGTCATTTGAAGTACTGATGAGAACGACAATATACTTCTTTATTCTTGAACGTAGGAAATTTTTGAAAATTTGGGCAGCACTTCCCCTACACCATTTACTACCAATCGGACTCAAGCCGACACCATCAATCAGCCAAATCATCCACAATCATATCCACCCACTTTCATCAACCAAAATCATCAATTCCCACAACTCACCTTTGATCAGCATCTGACTGGCATAGCATATATCTTTTTAATTGGGATTGGGTCTGAAACCCACAATGATTAATATAACCATACATTATTCTTCCAGAATATTACGAATTGTCATTAATGAATTTATCTCGTTGTTTTTTAAGGATTTTATTTCGCGATTCTTTTAACTTATTTCTTGTTGTTACCAATTGTGTACAGTTACTTTTAAGAATTACGCCGCATCCTTCCACCAATCATAATAATCATCTATCTTGGATGATACACGTTCAATTTCATTAACTAATCTATTTATCTTTTAATAACCACGCACGGTTTTCATTACGATCGTCGCAATCTGGTAGAAACTTAATCGTTATATCGTTATTTCTTAAAAGGTTTCACAGTCGAGTCACCATTGCTTCATCTCCACTTATGGTCCCATATCAAAATTTCGTCATTGGTCTGGTTATGGGTATTAAATTCATCATAACTTATTTACTTGAGTTAGGGAACTTCACAATTTCTTGAAGAAGACGTCTGAAATTCGGTCGCAATTAAAATTTCTCATATCTTGAATCTTCACGATAAATATCTTCCCGCAACGAAGGGATGCTTCATGTCTTAATCGTCTGTCTGAGGCATCGTTCAGAATTCCCTTGATATTTTTTATCGCCGTCCCGATACTCGTTTGCTCTATCGGACGCACACAACTTTGCTTCCTTATTTTGTAACTAATTTATTCGTTACGATTCACTAACGATTTATTTCTTGTTGAAATCTTCTGATTTGAGGTGCATCGCATTAACGTAATCTACCCTACTGAGGAGATCCTCATAACACGAACAACTGTCAGATTTGATATCTTTGCCACGACCGTGTTGTCGGTGTATCCATTCTTCTTTGCTCGCAAATGTCCCCCATTTATCGGCTTGCAATCATATTCTCCTTCGACATGTACTTCTACCTATCGCACAGGACTATTCTATTTCTTTTGTAATCCTCAGAGAACAAACTCGATGTAAGAGGAAAGTTTATGAACATGATTTTGATTAAAAACGGAATAAGGAATAACAATGCAACAACCGATTGGAAGAATTTGTAAATCAGAAAATTGAAGGAAGAAAAATGAGTAAAGAATGAGACAACCATATTCGTACTCAAGATGGCCAGTCTTTCATACTATATGGCATACAGCACATGATTAGGTGGCGTCCCACCCGACTCTTCGTTATTTAGACAAAGCGTCATATCACAAAACTGTTGTCTCAATCAGGAATCAAGGATTTGAGAAGAGAAATAGTTCTGAAGGAAAACAATAAATTTTCTTTCATTTCACCTCATATGATCTATCAACAGAAGAAGCTCATACATATTCAAAACTTGAGAAGAACATATGCTATCGTATTTGTAAAAGAATAATGTTGTAGATCACCATTGGTCACCGTCCATACTTCATTTACGTATGCCTTCAAGAATCATTTGGATGAGAGATTCACCGTTTAGGTCACATTATAACTTCGGAATGTCTTATGGAAATGCCTCCATATTCAAAGCTTTAATAATTCGATCATATCGTGTCCTTACAAAATTTATAATCATTGCTTCTAGTCGCATTCAAGAATCAAGAAAAATGTATACTATCATATTAGAAGAAAGAATGTCAATGTTGATCACCTTCCATGCTTCGCCTATATCTGCCTTCAGGATCGTTCGGATACCGGTTTACGGTTTAAGTCACATCATTTCTTCGAAATGATGTCTGGAAATGCCTTCACACCAAATGCTTCAATAATTTGGTCTTAATCGCGTCATTCCGAAATTTAAAATCACGGCTTCATATTTCATCCATGTCGCGTAAAATATCCATCGATTACGTAACGCCTCAATTCCGTCGATAAAATATGATTCCTCTTCCACCATCTAGAAGATTCGGCCATTTTCTTCAATCATCCTTCGTTCATTCGAATCACGAATCTTGTTAAATTTTAATAATTTTATAAATTGGGTAAATAATATTTTAATATGTTGATTCAATTATTGATTTTATTAAACAACTTTTACTTTCATTTTTCACAGCAAACTTTAAACCTTCTCCCTGCTGGGGGTTTACTTGGCCCTTCGAATTAACAACACTGAGCCTAATTCCATTCTTCTTTTTAGGACATTTTTTGTTTATAATAACAAGAACATAAATAGTAATTTGACAACCAATTTATAAAACTCATTTATGTCAAAATCTTCTGAAAGTTGATTAAGAACATCTCTTCCGGAATCTCATTTTAAAATTTTGGAAATCAAATATTAGGTCATCATTACTATATAAGTTACTTGCTATTTTCCTGATTTACCAATGAAATGTCTAATTAAAAGAATGTCCATATAAGGGTCTCTTCACTTTGGTACCTCTTCCACATTTCCTCGGATTCAGCTCGCACTGATTAGTCGCCAAAACTTCATTCACCGTCGTAAATCATTTTATTCGCAATTCTATCGCAACGCTGACATTTAGTACTATCTTTGACATTCTTGTCGTCGTCCTTGACGTTATGCTCACAACCACGCATGTGATTCGATGTTCCGTCTATAGATAAAGGCGCACATTCTTGATAGTCTTACCTATACCTAGTGAGATAGATATCATTCCTCGCGCAGCTCTCGATAAGTGATAAGAATCTTCTCGCAACGGTGGTGCTTTCGAATCGCACAACGTTAGCTCTTCATCAGCTTCCTTCAACTGGTTGCCTTCAGCGTGGAGCTCGTCCTACTACCTAATTCTAAGTTAAATCGTACTGAAACTCACGAAGTTCTCGCAAGACTCAATCGCATTTTCCTTATAACCACATGAAAGTAGGGTAACATACCAAGTCTCCGTCGATCTGTCGATTCCTCATTACTGTAGAATCTGAGAACTTAGTATACCTATAGCGTTGCGATATTCGTCTTACACTTTCTCAATAATCCTGGTTTACCTAATTCGTATCAGACCTACTAACCCTAATTCGCACTCAACTCAACTTAACCAGAGTATGCCTAGGGTATTTCCTATCCTGTACGACCTATCATTCCTATCTTACTCTCACCTATTCTTATTTCAGTGACCAATAACCTGCGGCTCTGATACCAACTTGTAATAACCTGCGGCTCTGATACCAACTAGATGCTGACCTAGTAGTCTTCAATAAACAAATGATCCCATGTAAGAAGTAAGTCCTTTCCATGGTTGAGGTAGAACAGTGTTTTATCTATTGTTCCTCTGTTGAATCCACTTTCCAGAAGAAACTGAGCTGAAGTCTCATACCATGCTCTAGGAGCTTGCTTAAGTCCATAAAGTGCTTTATAAAGCCTGTAGACATAATCTGGATGTTTGGAGTCTACAAAGCCTGGAGGTTGTTCAACATATACTTCCTCCTCCAATTCTCCATTGAGAAAAGCACTTTTCACATCCATTTGAAAGACAGTAAACTTTTTGTGAGCAGCATAAGCCAAAAATATCCTTATGGCTTCTAACCTAGCAACTGGTGCAAATGTTTCATCATAATCAATTCCCTCATATTGAGAATATCCTTTTGCAACCAGCCTTGCCTTATTCCTTGTAATTATGTTCTGATGTCTGTTAAGTTCTGATATTACAGTCAAATTCTTTACTTGACTTATCTGTGTATAAAATTTGATAACAGTCTCGGTTCAAACTAGAATATGTTGAAGTGGAAGATTAATAGTCAATATGGATAGAGTTAATGGTATTCTCTTTCCAATGAATGTTTTTCTTTTTCCAAGTCTGGGGAGACGAGGTAGAATTAATTCTACCTGTCAGCATTAAATTTCTTTGCGTCTCCTGGCATTCTCTTGCCTATATAAGCAACCACTTCACATCAGCCTTTCCATCAAATCCTTTCTCACAAACTCATCTTACCTTCATCTTTTTTTTTCTTTCAAAAACACCATGGTCAGATACAATATGTTTTTGAACTATGAAACATTCAATATGGAGCTAAGCTGTGCCGATTGGCAGCAGGAATGGCACGTCACTGCCATTCCTGATGAGATATGGGACTCTGTCCCACAGGAGGTACTCACCCACATCCTGTTCTTCTATATGGATTACCATCGCCATCTGGAGCGATTGGAGGAGGAAAGGCTGGAAGCTCTCCGCCAGCAAGAGCGAATCATTCGACTCGCTATTCTGTTTGTCGAGAGTAGGAAGAAGAAATGATTTATTTTCTTCTTCCTGTTTTTCTTCATCATCAGCCTTGCCCTGCTTCTTGAGCTAGGACTAAGGCTGTTGATGTTAGGTTTAGCAGCTTAGGGAAATCTTGTACTAGTACTGATGTAATTTCAATTTCATGAATGTATTCACTTGATATATTAATGAAATTTGTTTTTGTTTCAAGATTTTATCTCTAAGTTCTTTTGTAATGCATAGATAAATCCTGATACATAGTTATATTCTGATGACCATATAACTTCTGTTTTAATTTAAGTTCTGAGTTTCATTTATCAGTACTTACTCATCTGATTTATCTTGGTCATTTTCACTTGATTTATTTTCAGAATATTAATGATGCAGTGAAAAATAATTAAATAAGTGGGAACGGTTTCAATTTTGAATTAAAACTGTTTTACCTTGATTAATGGAATATCTGGGTAAGTGGAACGGTTTTTCCTTGAAAAACGGCAAGTGGGTAAGTAATGATTACTGTTTTCTCTAGCCCAGTAACTATCCGTTATTACTGCATGTCTGACAGGTGTCCAACGGTAACATTTTTTTAGAGTATAAGTAAGAAAGAGAGAAGATTTTTTTTAATCTTTTATTTCCCTTCATATTTTTTTTTCTCTCCTTGCTTTTACTCTCTTTCTTCTTCTCACGTTGGTTTTTCATACAGAAATTTTATCAAACACCTAACAGCCACGCTTAAATCTCAATTTTTCACATGGCACCTAAGGATTTAATCATTGATGGAGCTAAGTTTGTTCCAAACAACTATGTTGCAATTCTTGATCATGTTGAAGCTCCATCTGAATTGCATTTTGTGCAAGATCTTCTTGCACACAGTGAGATTGGGTATGCATTGACCCAGCCTTCAGTCTTTTCAAGCCAACAAGTTCTGACATTTTGGCGGACTGGGCACTTTGATGATGGTGGTAAACATGGCACTCCTAGTATTGTTTTCGAAGTGGGTGATTCTTCATATGCAGTCACTCCTGGTACAATACGTAAGGCTCTACATCTCCCAGAAGGATATACCTTTTCAATTCCAGAGGAATCACCTCTTCAGGAGTTAATGGCCATTTTGGGGTATGAACAGAGTTTGGCAAAACTTGGGCAGTTGAAACGGGCTCATATCAGAAGAGAATGGAGCTTCTTTTTCGACGGCATCACTAAAGCTTTTGGGAACAAATGTTCGAATTTTGATGCTATCCCAATTTTGAGTCAGCACATCGGGTATGCTATTATAAACCAAACTCATTTTGATTTTGCAACTGGTATAATTGGTTTTATTGGGGATAGGATGACAGAGGATAGGAATGTTGTGTACTTTGCTAGATTCTGTCAACTTATATATACTTTTTGTACTGATGAACCTCAATTAGTCAGTTCCTCAACTCCACCTTTTAAAGTTGCAAAACGCTACTTTAATGACCTGGTAAATGCTGACACTAAGAAATCAGTGGTTAGACCTTTACAGATTTCTCAGTCTGTAAAACAGATCTTAGTAAATGATGATCCTGATACTTATAGATCTATTTATTCTGATGTCCAACCAACAACAACCTCCCAAAAATCACAACAACCATCATCACCTACCACTCATTCTACTCAACCAACCCTCAGACAATATATAAAATCCTATCTCTCCACTTCACAGACAGTTCAATCCTCATCATCAGCACCTACTGTGAAGCCTTCATCTTCCAAACCAAAGAGGACAAAGACTGTTCCTAAAACACTTCAGAAGAAAAGGAAGATTTCTTTGAGAGATGAATCTGATACTGAGGAACAGGTTCCTTCTTCAGAACCTGTTATTGAAGAAGCTGAGAAAGTGACTTCTCAAAAGGATTCTGGAATTGGGGGATCTAGGCTTCTCAAGAGGCTTAGAAGAATGACTGTTCCTGAAACTCCCAAGGAATCCAAATCTATAAAGAGATACAAGAAACAGAGGACAAATAGGCCAGTTTCAGATGATGAAGAGGAAGCAGCTAAGGAAAGGGATCAGGAATCTTTGATCTTACAAGAAAAGGAATTTGCTAAAGTTACTTCTTCTCCATCAACTCCATCTAAAGAAGCTGTTTCTGAAAAGGTCAACCCATCCTCTGTATCTCCTGTTGATCCAGGCACAAGTGCTGATATTGATGTTCAAAACTTGGTTGTGCCTGAAGTAATTCTCTTAGAAGCTCCAACAGTAATTAATCCTTCAACAACACCTGTTACTGATGTTGTTCAAACTCCAGAGTTATCTGCTACACCTTCTCTGCATCTAGATGCTGATGATCAGACTTTAGGTGAGCATCAGGATAGGCTGTTGATCAGAACTTAGAACCAGATCAGCAATTAGAGGATGTTGAAGCCTCCATTGCTACTCACACTGTTGTTTTATCAGAGGATACTGATTCTGTAAGTTCTGATGCTGCAAATGCTGGAGATACTGGTGATGCTGCTCCAACTGAAGATGCTGATGAAGCAGGTCCTTCAGGACATGCTCCTCAACAGACTATTCTTAAGTCTGAACTTGTTAAGAAGTTTGTTAGCAGAGAAGCACCAGTGCCTTGGAGTGAAACTCCTGCAGGACATGAGTGGACTAAGGAATGGAACTCAGTCACCTGTGTTCCAACTGCACAGAATCTGGATGAGCAATTGACAAAAGCTGATGAGATGTTAAATACTGATGATTTCAAAACACTGCTTAGAGTCACTGCATTGAGTACTAAACATTTACAAGGTCTTCAGTCAAATACTCATGTAGAGTTACATCTCTTAAGGGAAGAACTAATGAAGCAAGAACAAGTTCACAAGATTGATAAGAAAAAGTTCTTCCAACCTACCTTTGACAGGATTGCTTATATTGAGAAGACTCAAGATAATCAACAAGCTCAGATTGATGAGATTCTGAAAAATCAAGCTTCTCAGCAATCACAACTTAATGAAATCCAAGCCTCAGTGGAATTGCTTGTCTCTCTTCTACTACCTGCTGATGCCAAAAAGGGGGAGAAAGTAATTAAGTCCAAATGCAAGACTGACAAGACACTGAAAGGGAAGGATGATGAAAAGGATGATCAAGGAAACTCTGGAACGGGTAGAGGTCATAGTCAAGGTAGAGGTTTCACATCAAGAAAAGCTGCAATCACAAGTCACAGGACAAGTTCTGATCCTGGGAAAAGAATAAGTTCTGCTACTAGTAAAAGGATAAGTTCTGATGAACTTTTAGATCTTGATGAGAAAATGTCAAGACAGTTATTTCTTCAGGAAAATCCAGGAATGGACTTGGAGAGTTTAATGGAAGAAGAAGCCGGACTTAAATCAGAGAAAGTCACATCTAAATCTGAAGCTTCTGGTAAAAAGCCACTTCCAAAACTCAAAGGCATTGTGATCAAAGAAAGGACACATACTGAAGCAACATTGGCTAAATCACAACCGCAGATAGATCCAAGATCCAAGGGTAAAGAAAAGATTGGTGAACCTATCAAGGTTTATGTGCCTCCTGAGGATGAAGAAATTACTGATGAAAAGGATGATCTTGCTCTGACTTCAAGAAAAGTTCTTAAAACAACCTCTGATATGGCTCAAGTTGTTCAGAGTCAAGAAACTGTAAGTTCTGATATTCAGAAGAAGCAAGTAACCTCTGACATAGCTCAAGTTAACTTGATATCAGAAGATAGACCAAAGACACTCCTACCAGGATTCACTAAAGCAAAACAGACTCAACCTTTGAAGACTACTGCAAGTGGTTTTGAAGCTAGAGTAGTTACTGGAAAGGAAGCAAGAGATAAAACTGGATTGGGAAGTGCTGATGAAAGGAGAATACAGAACACTACCAATGATCCAACTTCCTTGAGTGAACCAGGTATTGGAGCAACTCCTGAGAGATTGAATCAACTGAAATCTGTACAAATGGTTTACCATACCTACTTGAAAGAATACATCTTCTTGTATTTCATGACAGATGGTAGGGTTTATCATATAAGGCAAAATGCCATTCCATTGAAGTATTTTGAAGAATTGGAGCATGTACTATTCTTACTTCAAGTGGATGACAGATTGACAGGAGCTGCTGCAAACTATTTGAAGGATCAGATTCAGAGACAGAAAAGGCTTTATTCTGTTAAGTCTGACAGCACATATGTTCCAAAGTACAGAGATCACAAGGGTGATATAGTTGAAATGAAGCCCAATTCTGCTAAAATTATAACTACCTTTCTAGGGTACAGGGCTGTGGAATTCAATCTTGAGTCTGATAAAGCTTATTTGATCAGACTGGATCAGGATATAAGAAAAGCAAAGATTAATGATCTCAGGGCTGCAATCTTTCAAATTGGTGAAGATACTGCAGAGCTTAAAGATGCCAAAAGGAGAATGATTGATGAGCTTAGATATGCTGAGAGACGTTTGTTGAAGAACTATCTCAGAACAACTCCTGACATCAGAGAGATCAGAAGATGAAGCCAAGTCAAAGATCTACAACTGTTTAAATTCTGATATTTGTACAGACTGAAGTTGTTATCAGAAGTTAAATATTGGTAAAGCTTTAAGGACTGTAAGTTGTAGTTATCTAGTCTAATTCTCATGCATTTGTACTTAATGTTTTTGACATCATCAAATATCTGTTAAACTTGTATATTATGCTAATTTACAAGTTGGGGGAGATTGTTAGATATATTTGATAATATCATGGCTAATATGATTTATGTTTAGTTTTCAGATCTTACTTAACAGGACAAATCAGTACTTAACTGGGAATCAGTACTTATACTGGAAGTCAGGACTTAAGGATATCAGTACTTATATTATCAGGAGATAATCATCAGAAGTTGGATATCAGAACTTAAGTGTTGAAGGACGATTAGATAAGGAAAGTAGCTGATTAAAGGAAAGAAGATCGAGATAAACATAAGAAGAGATATGCATGAAGAAGGAGTTTCGTGAAGAATGGAATACTTGGAAGAAAAGATATCTGATTGATATATTTTAGGAAGCAGAATTATATTCCATATCAATTAGCAATTATCTTGTAACTGTGTAGTATATAAACACAGACATAGGGTTTACACTATAAGTGTTATCATATTCGAGAAGATTATTCATTGTAACCCTAGCAGCTCTCGTGATATTTGTTCATCACTGAGAGGTAACAGTTCCATACTGTAACAGAGTTTATTATTTCAATAAAGTTTGTTTTCTGTTACTCAAGATATTAAAGTTCGATTTGATTGTATTATACACTGTATTCACCCCCTCTACAGTGTGTGTGACCTAACACATACGGTTTCACAACCCAACTCATATTTATATGTATTATTGAAATACACATAGCAATTATGGCTTGCATCTTCGAAACTCGGTTCGGTATTTATTTTCAGAAAATACATATATTCGTCGTTTTGAAAAATAGGGGAATCGATTATTTGTAAATCATTGTGTCTCAATCGCACTTAAGTTCATGTAATATAACTATATATGGTTATTCGACGTCTCCGATAATTATAGGTTACGTTCCCGTAATTTCGGAATTAATTTCCCGAAAACCGGGCAGCGTCTCCTTTGTTTATCGGCCTACCCGTCGAAATCAAATCGACGTCAAACGCAATTAACAACAATCACAACCACAACAACCAATCCCAAATTGCAATCCTAATCACCGATACAGATTCAATTATTAATTATTATTATTCATATTTTATTTTTCTTTTCATTTCGAAATTAATGTTACAACTAATTTTATTTATTTATAATTTAGGACTAATAAATAATTCATCACCGTCCACCGTCGGTTCGCCGCGGCTCATCGCCGACGGCGATAAAATTCGCGGGTTCCCGATTGCATCGGGCATCCTTCGCGAATTTCATCGATTAATTGTTAATAATTTTCTCGCACGAATTTATTTTATTTCACAAAATTACTCAATTTCTTTCCAGCAAAAGAAAATAAAATCAGAAAGAATAAATTTCCAACAGTGCACGCACGCGCGTGCACAACACCAAATAGCAGCATCCGGTCAACACCGGAAAACAAAAGAAACGGGGCGGCAACAGTTCACCGTCAACACACACAGCAATAACCCACGCAGACACACACTTAATTGACACACACACAAACACACACACACGTCTCACACACTGTACACAGAACACACACACAACAATACTCACACACCCACACATATATGTATAGATATATATATATACACAACCGAATGGAACCACCAGGCTCACCGGAATTGCGGCGGCGGAAATCGCACGGCAGAACAGAAGAAAGGGGGAAAAGAGGGTGTATAGGATGAGATTAATTGAGAAAAGAAAGGAGAGAAAACGTAGATTACGAGAGAGAAATGAGAGAGATTTAGAAGAGAGAGAGATCAAAGAAGAGGGATGAAGTCGGGTTGGGGAAAACAGAACAAGGGGGTTTGCTGTTGGTTTATTTTTTTTATTTTTTTCTTCTTTTTTTTTTTGCTTATCCCCTCCTGTCTGATTCGTTCCTCGCTTCGCGATGTAATGATATAATTTGCGAACAATAGTAACTCAAAAGATTTTTAAATTAATTAATAATAAAAAAAAAATTATAAAATTCCCAAAATGATCAAAAAGTAATAAAATAAATTTTTTATAATTTTTAAAGTATTTTTGGAATGCACATCAGACCCGCATTTAACGAATTAACGAACAAACGTGCGGTTAAATAGAAGTCAGAAATTTCCCGAAATAATTTTAAAATTATCGAAATATTCCAAACTTAATAAAATAAAATTTTCGTGATTTTTGAAGCATTCTGGAATTAAATATTGATTTTACAATTAAATGAAATTAGAAAATCATTTAGAGAAAAATAATCAATGAAATATTGATTTCTAAATTTTATAAACTCCTAAAAATAATAAATAAAATTATAAAATAATAAAAATAATTTTAGAAAAAATTTTAGCATTTATGAGAATAAATATTCAATAAAAATTATTTTAAAAATAAAATAGTGTCATACAGTTCAATAATTAATTACATAAATAAGGTTCGTATCCAACAATTACCTAAAATCAACAATAAGGTAATACACAACTAACAGACCAATCACATATTTTATTTATTTAATAATTCAATAATTATATTTACATATCGGATTCAAAAAAATAGGTTACTTAACCGCTAAGTAACTAAGAAGACGATATGATTTTAATATCATAATTGGATAATTATCAAAACAGAGATTCTTATAAAATACTTTATACGAAAGTGAGGTAATAATGTCTCGCCTTTTAAGAATATGGATTTCTATCGATATATAAAATGATTTGCGTATCAAAAATTTCACGTCGGGACTCGTACAGGTCACACCGCACCCCGGATCGAAAAAGTCAAAACACGAAAAATGTTCAGAATTATCAGATTAGGTTAGGAAGGAGTTTTCGGAAGAGTTTCGGGTTGTAAAAGCGCAAAAACGGTTGAAGTGGGACGATTTCTGGTTCTAAAAAGTAATTTTTATAATTACGTAAAAATAATCATTATTAATACCAAAACAATCTATATTTTATTCTGGATAATTAAAGATTAAAATATCTAAATTTTTATCAGAAATAAACATTAAATATTAATATCAATTATCAAATAATTCACCAAAATTCACATAAAATCATATAATAATTATTTATTGATAAAAATAATTACATAATATTTTTCAGACGTTACAATATATATATATATTTATATATTGATGAGATAAATTAAAATTTGTAATTTGTATTAAATATGGCAAAAAAATTTCTTGAAACCCTATTATATTATTCTTTAATTTATTTATTTTTATTTATTTATTGACATTTTAAAAATGACGGATAATAAGCGTGCATAACGTAGGTAAAAGTCCCTATTAAGATTAATAAATATGCAGGACATGCGATTGTTGTTGTGTTTGATAATTCTAATTCATTGAAAATGTATTTATGCTTTTCTACACAAGGTTGTTTCGGATTCAATGTAATATCGATTTCATAACCTTTTTGTTAAAAAAATTATTTACGAAAATTTAAAATAATAATCATTTTTCTATTATTCTTATAATTTTACCGTGTCGGTGCCGATTTTATATAAAATTTTAGTAAATTAGATTTTCATATACTACAAATTTACTTATAATTCTATAGTCAAATCAATATGTATATATATGTTTGATCCTTTTTAAGTCGAAATATTATTTTTTCCACACAGTCCTTCTATTTTGTTGAAATTTGGAAAACCAAAATATAACAATTTAGTGTGTGTGTATGGGTGTGTATGTATATATGTATATCTTAATAAAATATTATTATTTTAAATAATTATATGGTAATTTATAAATACACGTATTGAAATTTTGACGTTTGTCTGAAGACATAATTAAGAAAATCAGTGAAACCAAAATATAATTTTAAACAAATATGCTTAAATTTTATAGTCTACGCGATACACTGCTCGAATAAATACGATTTATAATTTTTAATTTTAACGGTGTTTCTTTATTATGAGTAGGAGTTCAGTTTCATATTTTTTAAAGCAATATTCAGTACCCCGAAAAAAGGAAGACTTGCGAGGAGATGTTTGAATTGCTCAATAGAAACCAAGATGCGAGAAATAATAACGTTGTTTGGAGATATCTATAATTATATTACGAATATGGAGTATCTTCTATATGTTTAAGGTTTTGCCTAAATGCAAAAAATACAGACTCAATCTATTTGCTAGATGGTCATCCTTTTGTAGAAGAATTATGGCTATCATTTTGTGATAAGACTATTGAGTCTAATTTTTGCATCGATGGTGTATTTCATAGTAAACATTTGAAGATGGCTCATATTTAGTTAACATAGTGAATGTGAGCATTGTGCTACACAACTCATTCTTTTCATAATTTTGTATAAAAATAAATTATATATATATATAAATATTAGACTATATATTTTTTCCAAATCTTTTTAAAATATATGGTTGTATTTTGCATTACATTTTCGCGAAGAAATAATGTTGCATCGAACTATTTTTATTTGTTGTATCTTATTTGGAAACGGTGATTATTTGTTTATATTGGTAAAATGATGGATAACAAGCGTGCATAGATAGTAAACGGATAATTACATTTATTATTTCTTATTTGTTTATTAATATAATATTTTTTTTTGCCCGAGTTCGTTAATATAATTAAGAGTTCACCATCTCAGAATGCGATATACCAATTGCTTTTATTTATATAATAATTTACGTTTAAAAAATTGTCGGATAAAAAGTTTGCGAAGCGCGGGTAAAAGTCACTAGTTGATCTAATGGCTTAAACTAGTTTTTAAATTCTATTTTAAATTTAATTTGTATTTAATCATTTCCTGTATATATATGTGTATATAAGGATAAACCAACACTGAATTGCATGAGTTATATTCCAGTACAAATTAAATTTGATTGTTTGAAAAGATAAATAATATAACAAAAACTGTGAAAAGAAATTCAAAATAAATAATTTAAAATTATTAATATTATAAAAAAAAATACAATACAAAGAATAGGTCCGCGTGTTCCTCTACTATTTACACTAGTCAGTTGTTAAAATAAAAGCCCGGAATAAAATTTTGATGTACCGTAAAAAAATTATTTCCATCGGGAAACCTGGAGGCTCAAAATAACCACAGCCAATAAATCGTGAATCAAAATATACAAATGAGAAGCGAAGAAACAATCACTCACAGGGTAATTATGACCACCTACGTGGAATCAACCAAAAGGCATCCCCGTACAAAAAGAGATGTCAAGCTCAAGCCATTTTGTAATAAGCCTCGTACTACTGCAAAAACGCATGGATACGATCGTAGGGCGCAACTCCTAGCCTATGCTAAAGAAATGAGAAATTTGAATCCTCGGCATTTAGATTGTCCAACAACATATTCAAGTTCTGAATCCAAGGTGCGTTATAATTTTAAGTGTACAAATGCAGGCATGCAAAATTAGTAATTTTGGTAAATATTTACGCAGGAGAGGAGATGGATCAGGATTCCTTCTCCGGCAGAATTCAGCCGTTCTATATGCCGGTTATTTGATCGGACTTCAAGACAACCATGGAGGTACCAGCACATTGAATCAGGAGAAGACGGTGGATTTAAAATAAGAAATTCTCAATTTTGTGTAAGTAAATTTGTCCATATTTTTTTTTTATTATGTTTTTAATTTGGGTATATTTGAGTTATTAAATGCTATCATTTATTAACATAGAGGAGATTGAGGAAGCTGATGAAAGTGTGGTCATCTGCGTGCAACTGCAAAAGGAGTGTAGTTTGATGAATCTGCTGGGGTGGTTGAGGATAAAAATACTACACCATATGGCTTGTATTCTCGGAAGACTAGACTTAGGTGCCTCCTTTCTTTAAGGGGTTATTGTTGAGAATATGTTTGTTCCACACACTTTTCTCTTGTGTGTTTCAAATTGTACTAAAAACTAGCCATTTGACTTGGTGACGAACCCCGCAACCAAACCCTGTTACACTTTGGGGGTTGTCACTTTGGTGTTTGGTATTAGACAAGGCTATCCCTTAAATTTTTAGTTTAGTTAAATGTATATATTTAAATTATATAATAATTAAAAATCACTTTTTTAATTTTTGTAAAAAAGAAATTTGCCCTTATTGAAAGTTTTTTAATGTCAATTTTTTTTTCATTGGGGCGAAATTTATAAGTAATAATTATATTTTTTTTTGTTTTAAAAAATTATGAGTTATAAATAAAAATAGAAGTTAAGAATAGATAACAAAAAAGATAGGAAAAGATATTGAACGAGTATTTCTTGTTAAACCACTTTAACGCCAATAGTTTTGATTTTGATAGAGTTAATATGAAGTTAATACGAAATTGATTTCATGTCTATCATCCTTAATCCACATAATTCTTTATCAGTTTTTGATAAGCTAAAATTAGTTGAACTTGTAAAATTCTATACTTCAGAATTTGATCAAATCGGTTTTGTAATCACTTGAAGTTTAGCTTTCTAACTTTATAACTGACATGAGAACCAAACCTGGTGTTAGGTCACACACACACTGTAGAGGGGGTGAATACAGTGTATAGTACACTCAAATCGAACTTTAAGAACTTAAGTAACAGAAAACAAACTTTATTGAAACAATAAACTCTGTTACAGTATGGAACTGTTACCTCTCAGTGACGAACAAATATCACGAGAGCTGCTAGGGTTACAATGAATAATCTTCTCTAATAATGATAACACTTATAGTGTAAACCCTATGTCTGTGTTTATATACTACACAGTTACAAGATAATCGTTAATTGATATGGAATATAATTCTGCTTCCTAAAATATATCAATCAGATATCTTTTCTTCCAAGTATTCCATTCTTTACAGAATTCCTTCTTCATGCATATCTCTTATTATGTTTATCTTGATCTTCTTTCCTTTAATCAGCTATTGTCCTTATCTGATTATCCTTCAGCACTTAAGTTCTGATATTTATCTTCTGATGATTATCTCCTGATAACATAAGTACTGATATCCTTAAGTCCTGACTTCCAGTATAAGTACTGATCAACAGTTAAGTACTGATTTATCCTGTTCAAGTAAGATCTGAAAGCTAAACATAAAACATATTAGCCATGACATTATCAAATATATCTAACAATCTCCCCCAACTTGTAAATTAACATAATATACAAGTTTAACAGATATTTGATGATGTCAAAAATATTAAGTACAAATGCATGAGAATTAGACTAGATAACTACAACTTACAGTCCTTAAAGCTTTTACCAATTTCAACTTCTGATAACAACTTCAGTCTGTATAAATATCAGAATTTAAGCAGTTGTAGATCTTCGACTTGGCTTCATCATTTTCTGATCTCTCTGATGTCAGGAGTTGTTCTGAGATAGTTCTTCAACAAACATTTCTCAGCATATCTTAGTTCATCAATCATTCTCCTTTTGACATCTTTAAGCTCTGCAGTATCTTCACCAGTTTGAAATATTGCAGCTCTGAGATCATTGATCTTTGCTTTTCTCAACTCCTGATCTAGTCTTATGACATAAGCTTTGTCAGACTCCAGATTGAATTCAAGTCCCTTAATACCAAGATATGTTCTGATCTGTGCAGTATTAGGCTTCATATCAACAATATCACCATTATGATCTCTGTACTTTGGAACATATATGCTGTCAGACCTAACAGAATAAAGCCTTTTCTGTCTCTGAATCTGTTCTTTTAAGTAGTTTGCAGCAGTCTCTGTTATTCTGTCATCCACTTGAAGTAAGAAAAGTACATGCTCCAATTCTTCAAAATACTTCAATGGAATGGCATTTTGTCTTATATGATAAACCCTACCATCTGTCATGAAATACAACATGATGTATTCTTTCAAGTAGGTATGGTAAACCATCTGTACAGATTCCAGTTGATTCAATCTCTCAGGAGTTGCTCCAATACCTGGTTCACTCAAGGAAGTTGGATCATTGGTAGTGTTGTGTACTCTTCTTTCATCAGCACTTCCCAATCCAGTTTTATCTCTAGCTTCCTTTCCAGTAACTACTCTTGCTTCAAAACCACTTGCAGTAGTCTTCAAAGATTGAGTCTGTTTTGCTTTAGTGAATCCTGGTAGGAGTGTCTTTGATCTATTTTCTGATATCAAGTTAACTTGAGCTCTGTCAAAGGTTACTTGCTTCTTCTGAATATCAGAACTTACAATTTCTTGAATCTGAACAACTTGAGCCATGTCAGAGGTTGTTTTAAGAACTTTTCTTGAAGTCAGAGCAAGATCATCCTTTTCATCAGTAATTTCTTCTTCCTCAGGAGGTACATAAACCTTGATAGGTTCACCAACCTTTTCTTTACCCTTGGATCTTGGATCTATCTGTGGTTGTAATCTAGCCAACGTTGCTTCAGTATGTGTCCTTTCTTTGATCACAATGCCTTTGAGTTTTGGAAGTGAATTTTTACCAGAAGCTTCAGATTTAGATGTGACTTTCTCTGATTTAAGTCTAGCTTCTTCTTCCTTTAAACTTTCCAAGTCCATTCCTGGATTTTCTTGAAGAAATAACTGTCTTGACATTTCCTCATCAAGATCTAGAAGTTCATCAGAACTTATCCTTTTACCAGCAGCAGAACTTATTCTTTTCCCAGTATCAGAACTTGTCCTGTGACTAGCTTGTCTTGATGTAAACCTTCTACCTTGACTATGACCGCTACCCATTCCAGAGTATCCTTGATCATCATTTCCATCATCCTTTCCTTGCAGTGTCTTGTTAGTGTTGCATTTGGACTTAATTACCTTCTCCCCCTTTTTGGCATCAGCAGGTAGTAAAAGAGAGATAAGTAATTCCACTGAGGATTGGATTTCAGTAAGTTGCGATTGCTGAGAAACTTGATTTGTCAGAATTTCATCAATCTGAGCTTGTTGTTTCTCTTGAGTTTTTTCAATATAAGCAATCCTGTCAATGGTAGGTTGAAAGAACTTTTTCTTATCAATTTTCTAAACTTGTTCTTGTTTGATAAAGTTCTCCTGAATCTTGTGTAGCTCTGCATGAGAAGTTGAATGAAGACCTTGTAGATGTTTAGTACTCAATGCAGTGACTCTAAGCTGGGTTTTTAAATCATCAGAATTTAACATTTCATCAGTTTTAGTCAAGTGCTCAGCAAGATGTATTGCAGTTGGAACACATGAAACTGAGTTCCATTCCTTAATCCACTCCTGACCTGCAGGAGTTTTACTCCAAGGTACTGGTGCATCCCCGGTAACAAACTTCTTTACCAGTTCAGACTTAGGAAGAGTCTGTTGAGGAGTATGTCCTGAAGGACCTGCTTCATCAGCATCTACAGTTGGAGCAGCATCACCAGTATCTCCAGCATTTGCAGCATCAGAACTTAAAGAATCAGTATCTTCTGATAAGACAACAGTGTGAGTAGCAATGGAGGCTTCAGCATCCTCTAATTGCGGATCTGGTACTAAGTTCTGATCAACAGCCATATCCTGATGCTCACCTAAAGTCTGATCATCAACATCTTGATGCAGAGAAGGTGTTGTTGATAACTCTGGAGTTTGAACAACATCAGTAACAGGTGTTGTGGAAGGATTATTTGTTGTTGGAGCTTCTAAGAGAAATACTTCAGACACAACCAAGTGTTGAACATCAATATCAGCACTTGTGCCTGGATCAACAAGAGACACAGATGGTGAGTTAGCCTTGTCAGATACAGCTTCCTGAGATGGAGTTGATGGAGAAGAAGTGACTGGAGCAAATTCCTTGTCTTGTGAGATCAGAGATTCTTGATCCCCTTCCTTAGCTGCTTCCTCTTCATCATCTGAAACTGGCCTTTGTGCCCTCTGTTTCTTGTACTTCCTTGTTGATTTCGATTCCTTGGGAGTTTCAGGAACTGTCATTCGTCTAAGCCTCTTGAGAAGCCTAGAACCCCCAATTTCAGAATCCTTCTGAGAAATCTCTTTCTCAGCTTCAGATACAACAGGTTCTCTAGCAGGAACCGGTTCCTCAGAATCAGATTCATCGCTCAATGCAATCCTCCTTCTCTTTTGAGATGTTTGAGGAACATTCTTTGTCCTCTTTGGCTTGGAAGATGAAGATTTCACAGTAGGTGCTGAAGATGAAGGTCGAGCAGGCTGTGAAGTGGAGAGATAGGATTTAAGATATGTTCTGAGGGTAGGTTGAGTAGAATGAGAGGTAGGTACTGAGGTTGATGGATTTTGGGTGTTTGGAGTTGGTTGGACATCAGATTAAACAGATCTATAAGTATCAGGATCAGCATTTACCAGGATCTGTTTTACAGACTTAGGAATCTGTAATGGTCTAACCACCTTTTTCTTAGTATCAGCATTTACCAAGTCATTAAAGTATCATTTTGCAACCTTAAAAGGTGGGGTTTGAGTGCTGACTAAATGAGGTTCATCAGTACAATAAGTGTAAATAAGTTGACAGAATCTAGCAAAATAAACAACATCTCGATCCTCTGTCATCCTATCCCCAATTAAAGCAGTTGCAAAATCAAAATGAGTTTGATTGATAATTGCATACCCGATGTGCTGACTCATAATTGGAATAGCATCGAAATTCGAACATTTGTTCCCAAAAGCTTTGGTGATGCAATCAAAGAAGAAACTCCATTCTCTTCTGATATTGGCCCGTTTCAACTGTCCAAGTTTCGTCAGACTCTTTTCATATCCCAATTCAGCCATTAACTCCCGAAGGGCTGAGTCCTCTGGAATTGAGAAAGTACAATCTTCTGGAAGATGTAAAGCCCTGCGTACTGTACCAGGAGTGACTACAAAGGATGAATCACCCACTTGGAAGATAATACGGGAGTTCCACGTTGACCACCATCATCAAAAAGTCCAGTCCTCCAAAACCTCAGAACTTGTTGGCTTGAAAAGAATTCAGGCTGTGTTAATGCATACCCAACCTCACTATGTGCAAGAAGATCTTGCACAAAGTGCAATTCAGATGGAGCATCAGTGTGATCAAGAACTGCAGCATAGTTGTTGGGGACAAACTTAACTCCATCAATGATTAAATCCTTTGGTGCCATGTGAAAAAAAATGAGATTCAAGTATGCCTGTTAGGTGTTTGAGATAATGTCTGTATGAAAAACCAACGTGAGAAATAAAGAGAAAGAGAGTAAAAGTAAGGAGAGAGATAAAATATGAAGAAAATAAAAGATTAAAGAAATCTTCTCTCTGTTGTACTTATACTCTGAACAAAAATGTTACCGTTGGACACATGTCAGACATGCAGTAATAACGGATAGTTACTGGGCTCGAGAAAACAGGAATCATTCCTTACCCATTTGCCTAGTTTCAAGGAAAAACCGTTCCATTTATCAAGAGAAACAGTTTTAATTCAAAATTTAAACCGTTAGCACTGATTGAATTATTTTTCACTGCATCATTAATATTCTGAAAATACATCACATGAAAATGACCAAGATAAATTAGATAAGTAAGTGCTGAAAATGAATCAGAACTTAATATAAAACAAAATTTATATGGTCATCAGAATATCAATCAGGATTTATCAACACAAGATAAAATAACTCAGAGACAAAATCTTGAAGTAAAAATAACTTTCATTAATATATCAAGACAATACATTTATGAAATGGAAATTACATCAATACTTATACAAGATTTTCCCTAAGCTTCTAAACCTAACATCAACAGCCTTAGTCCTAGCTAAGAAGCCTGACAAAGCTGATGATGAAGAAAAACAGGAAGAAGACGAGATTAAGTCATCTTCTTCTTCCTACTCTCGACAAACAGAATGGCGAGTCTGATGATTCGCTCTTGCTGGCGGAGAGCTTCCAGCCTTTCCTCCTCCAATCGCTCCAGATGGCGATGGTAGTCCATATAGAAGAACAGAAGGTGTGTCAGTACCTCCTGTGGGACAGAGTCCCATATCTCCTCAGGAATGGCTGTGACATGCCATTCCTGCTGCCACTCGGCACAGCTTAGCTCCATATTGAAGTTTTGGTAGTTCAAAAACATGTTGTATCTGACCATTGTGTTTTTGAAAGAAGAAGTATGAAGATAAGTGTGTGAGAAGAATTTGATGGAAAGACTGATGTGAAGTGGCTGCTTATATAGGCAAGAGAATGCCAGAAGACGCAAAGAAATTGAATGCTGACAGGTAGAATTAATTCTACCTCGTCTCCCTAGACTTTGAAAAAGAATAACATTCATTGGAAAGAGGAATCATGGTTTAAACCGCACAAGAAACAAGAAACAGTGGACTGTTCAAGTACGAATACCATTAATCCTAATCATAGTGACTATTAATCTTCCACTTCAACATATTCTAGTTCGAACTGAGACTGTTATCAAATTTTATTCACAGATAACCCAAGTAAAGGATTAGACTGAGAAATCAGAACTTAGACCTATACCAGAACTTAACAGTCATCAGAACATAATTTCTTAACTCGAAAAAGGAATGCCCATCTTAGTAAATCCTCATACAATTTCTGAGTTATAGACTTCAGAACTTAATCATCAGAACGTGTAACTAGAACTTGTCCTCAGAATTTGTGCAAAAATGACATAATGACTGTTTATCTAAAATAACATAGACCACCACAGAAATTTTCATCATTCAGATAAAGTGATTAGTGTGTGCATTAAGCTAAATAACAGACAAAGAGTAAAGTCTGATTCACTTCAGTACATCTTAGAAATAAGGCATAACTAAAATTTTGCTAAAGAGCTGTCATTGTCCTGAAACCTACTGATGAATGAGTTCATGCTTGAGTCCACCTCAACTGTTTTGTGCTAATTTTATGCATCTTTTGAAATTCTATTTTACAGTGGCTTCTCAGTGTAAGTGAGTCACGACTGTTTATCAGAATTTATGCTATTATCAGAGTATTTCTCCAGTAATCATAGAGTGTGAAAAGTCACCAAGAAAATATTTTGCTTTTCTAATGCATATCTACTTAATACCAGCAATGCACTTGGGTCGTCCCTTCCACATTTTTACTCTAGATCTCAAAGGAGTACCTGATTTTATTCTTTGATCTTTTTGCTCTTTCTTTTGATAAGTGAGGTTTATCAACACTTAGTACATTCAGCAGTTTTACTAGTATCAGAACTTAACAGATGAGTAGCATTATTCTAATTTGTGACTTAGTAATAAGATATACAAAGTAAACTTAACTAAGCTCAATTATCAGAATTTGCTAGTGTCATAGGGTTTCCACTGAAATAATTACTTCTTACATGGAATCATTTGTTTATTGAAGACTACTAGGTCAGTATCTAGCACAGTTATCCTCATAGGATTGAATAGGTACTTGAACAGATATATCACTTATCATAGTTTAGAAACATATATCAGACAACAATCAGTACTTAAAGATATTTATCAATTAAGCACAGAATACACAATGAGATTAATTCTGTAAATACTGAGCATAAAGTCTGATAACACAGAACAAGACTAAGCAAATTTAGAGAAAGAACCTGAAACCATTCAAAGTTCATTTACCAATCTTGTAAAAGTAGCTTCACACAGTGGTTTTATGAAGATATCTGCTAGTTGTTGATCTGTGGGAACAAAATGCAATTCCACTATACCTTCATCCACATGTTCCCTGATGAAGTGGTACCTGATGCTGATGTGCTTTGTCATAGAGTGTTGAACTGGATTACCTGTCATGGCAATAGCACTTTGATTATCACAGTAAATAGGGATTTTAAAATATGTTAACCCATAATCCAGTAACTGATTCTTCATCCAAAGAATCTGTGCACAACAGCTTCCTGCAGCAATATACTCTGCTTCTGCAGTTGATGTGGAAATTGACTTTTGTTTCTTGCTGTACCAAGAAACCAATCTGCGCCAAGAAATTGGCAGCTTCCACTTGTGCTTTTCCTGTCAATTTTACAACCTGCAAAATCTGCATCTGAGTAACCTATTAGTTTAAAATCTGATTCTCTAGGATACCATAATCCCAGAGCAGCTGTTCCTTTAAGATACTTAAAGATTCTTTTTACAGCTGTTAAGTGAGGTTCTCTTGGATCTGCTTGAAATCTTGCACAAAGACAGGTAGCATACATGATATCAGGTCTACTAGCAGTTAGATAGAGTAGAGAGCCAATCATACCTCTGTAGTCAGTAATATCTACTGATTTACCGGTATCCTTATTCAGTTTTGTCGCAGTGGCCATTGGAGTGGATGCACTTGAACAATCTTGCATTCCAAATTTCTTCAGCAAGTTTCTGGTGTACTTGGTTTGACAAATAAAAGTGCCTTCCTCATTCTGCTTGACTTGAAGGCCCAGAAAATAGCTAAGTTCCCCCATCATACTCATCTGATATCTTGACTGCATTAGTTTGGCAAACTTTTTGCAAAGTTTGTCATTTGTAGATCCAAAAATGATATCATCAACATAAATCTGGACCAGAAGTAAGTCCTTTCCATGGTTGAGGTAGAACAGTGTTTTGTCTATTGTCCCTCTGTTGAATCCACTTTCCAGAAGAAACTGAGCTAAAGTCTCATACCATGCTCTAGGAGCTTGCTTAAGTCCATAAAGTGCTTTATCAAGCCTATAGACATAATCTGGATGTTTGGTATCTACAAAACCTGGAGGTTGTTCAACATATACCTCCTCCTCCAATTCTCCATTGAGAAAAGCACTTTTCACATCCATTTGAAAGACAGTAAACTTTTTGTGAGCAGCATAAGCCAAGAATATCCTTATGGCTTCTAACCTAGCAACTGGTGCAAATGTTTCATCATAATCAATTCCCTCCTGTTGAGAATATCCTTTTGCAACCAGCCTTGCCTTATTCCTTGTAATTATGCCATCACTGTCAGTTTTGCTTCTGAATACCCACTTTGTACCAACAACAGACCTATTTTTTGGTCTTGGCTCTAGGGTCCAGACTTTGTTTCTTTCAAATTCATTCAACTCTTCCTGCATTGCTTGCACCCAATCAGCATCTTGAAGAGCTTCTTCCACTTTCTTTGGCTCAGTCTGAGAGAGAAAAGAATTGTAAAGACATTCATTTGAAGTACATGTTCTAGTTCTGACACCTGCATCAGGATTTCCAATTATCAAATCAGGTGTATGTGATTTTGTCCACTTCCTTGCAGATGGAAGGTTTTTCTCTAGAACTGGATGCTCCCCCAAGATCCATGCTATTTTCATTTTCATTTTCTGATGCTCCCCCTGAAACTATGCTCTCTGAGTTGGATTCTTCAGTATTTAGATTTTCAGCACTATCAGAACTTGGCTTATCAGGACTTGACGAATCAGAACTTGAAGAGCCAGATGCATGTTCTGATGTTTCTTGAGATGTGGTAGAATCTTGAGTATGCTCCCCCTGCATAGGTGCATCTTTCTTTGACGTAGTCTCCACAGTTTCAATAACATCAGAGTTTAATCCATCAGAGTTTACAGTATCAGGACTTAGACTGTCAGGATTTTCTGTATCAGAATTTGAGTCTTCATTTTCAAATCTCAGCTGATCATGGTCAATGAAATCTTCAAGACCAGTAATATTTTTGTCATCAAAAGAGACATTGATAGATTCCATGACCACTTTTGTTCTCAAATTATAGACTCTGAAGGCTTTTGTGGAAAGTGGATATCCAACAAAGATTCCTTCATCAGCTTTTAGATCAAACTTTGATAGCTGTTCAGGATGAGTCTTGAGAACAAAACACTTGCATCCAAATACATGAAAATATTTCAGATTTGGCTTCTTTTTCTTCACCATCTCATATGGTGTTTTCCATGCTTGTTAATGAGTGTTGCATTTTGAGTAAAACAAGCAGTCTGTACAGCTTCAGCCCAGAAATAGGTTGGAAGCTTTGCTTTTTCAAGCATTGTACGTGCAGCTTCAATGAGAGTTCTATTCTTCCTTTCAACAACTCCATTTTGCTGTGGAGTTCCAGGAGCAGAAAATTCCTGCTTTATTCCATGGCTTTTGCAGAACTCTTCCATTATCAAATTCTTGAACTCAGTGCCATTATCACTCCTTAAAACTTTCACAGAGTCTTTGACCATTTTATCCAGATGTTTGATATGATCAATCAAGGTTGATGCAGTTTCACTTTTTGTATGCAAGTAATACACCCATGTGTATCTGGTGAACTCATCCACTATGACCAACGCATACTTCTTCTTTGCAATAGACATGACATTTACTGGACCAAATAGATCAACATGTAGTAGATGATAAGGCTCAAGAACTGATGATTCAGTCTTGCTCTTGAATGAAGATTTTCTTTGTTTGGCTTTCTGACATGAATCACAAAGACCATCAGGAGCAAATACTGTGTTTGGCAATCCTCTCACAAGATCTTTCTTGACCAGTTCATTTATATTGTTGAAATTTAAATGAGAGAGTTTCTTATGCCAATTCCAGCTTTCTTCAATTGATGCTCTACTCATCAGACAGATTGCAGAACCATCAGTACTTGTTGAAAGCTTAGCTTCATATATGTTACCACGCCTGTATCCTTTCAGAACAACTTTGCCTTTAGATTTACTCACAATTTCACAGTGTTCTTCAAAGAAATCAACATGATAACCTCTGTCACAGATTTGACTTATACTCAGTAGGTTGTGTTTAAGTCCTGAGACTAGAGCTACTTGTTTAATTCTGACATTTCCAAGATTGATATTGCCATATCCCAATGTTTTTCCAATGTTGCCATCTCCATAAGAAACACTTGGGTCAGCTTTCTCCACAAAGTCTAATAGCAGGGCCTTATTTCCAGTCATATGTCCTGAACATCCACTGTCCAGAACTAGAATATTTTTCCTGTTGCCCTGCAATCACAAAGACCACTAATTATTAATTTTAAGGACCCAGACTTGCTTGGATCCTTTGGCCTCATTAAGTTTATTAACATTTGCAGCGGATTTAGCATCAGAGTTTATGTTAACAATTTTTTTATTAGAACTTACACTATCAGACTTTGAATCAGAATTTACACTAGAAGGAATAATGGAAACTTTCTTCAAAGAAGGTTTTATTTGATAATAATCATAGTACAAGCTATGATATTCCTTACAAGTATAAATGGAATGCCATAAACTACCACAATGAAAACAAGGATTTTGTGGTTTGTATCTAACAAACTGACTCTTAACTCCTGACTTTGAAGGTAAGGAGTTAATATTCTTATTCTTCCTGCAAAAAAAAGCCAGATGGTTAGAACTTCCACAGTTTTGACATGTTTTCCTAGAAGCATCAGGAACAGGTTTATAATTATTGCTTTTATTCACACCTTCCTTTCCATTCCTATTTTTCCTAGGTGATTTTACCTTGTTTGCATTCTTGACATCTTTCAGCTTATGCTTAAGCTGCTTCTTTGTCATTAAGCCTATGTTCACTTCAGCTGTCTTTTCCTGTTTTAGTTTGTCAGAAGTTAATTTCTTTGTAACTTCTGATTTTTCATTTTCAGACTTTACAATTACAAACTTAACAGGTTTTAACTTTGGCTTTTGCTTATCAACAGACTTAATTTCTTCAGTTCCTTTATCTTTCTTATCTTCTCCATAACCTAAGCCCTCTTTCCAGTTTCCACTACTTAGCAAATTTTGAGTTGTTTTGCCAGAGTTAGTCCAAGTCCTGATAATCTCTCTATCCTTTTCTAACTCAGTTTTTAGAGATTCATTTAATTTTAGCACTTCATTCCTAACATAAAAAGCATCATCTCTATCCTTCTGAGTTTGATGGAACATGACTAACTCTTTTTCTAAGAAATCATTTCTTTTCTTAAATGCAAGATTTTCAGAAGTTAATCTTTCACATGTTAAAGTTTGATCTCTATAACTAACAAACATGGTTTTAAGATATCTTCTCAACTCATTAATATCATCAGTATGAAAAGCATAAGTAGTCTGAGGTACCTTTGTTTCAGCAGCTTCAGAACTGCTCTCAGCACTTTCTTTATCAGCATTTGCCATCAATGCATAGTTTTCCTCACTTTCAGAGTATGAGGTGTCTGTCCAGCTTTTCTGCTTTGTGACAAGAGCCTTGCCTTTGTCACCCTTTACCTTCTTGCAGTCAGGAGATATGTGGCCTTTCTCACCACAGTTATAGCATTTAACATTGGTGTAATCTCCTCTGTCAGACTTTCCTCCTCTGCCTTCAGATCTTCTGAAATTCTTCTTATCAGAACTTATGCCTTTCCTGGAAAACTTCTTTCCCTTCCTGAACTTCCTGTATGCAATCTTTGTGATTCCTTTCACCATAAGAGCACACAGCTTCATCATCTCCTCATCAGCATCAGTCTCAGGCAAGCTTTCAGAATCTGAGTCATCATCACTCTCAGAACTTGATGACTCAGTATCAGACTTTATGAAAAGAGCTTTACCCTTGTCTTTGTTTGAGGAAGCTGCTTTGGGGAATTCTTCTTCAGCCTTAAGAGCAACTGTCCTTGACTTTCCTCCTTTTCTCTTGCTTCTTTGTTCCATCTCCAGCTCATGAGTCTTGAGCATTCCATAGATTTCGTCAAGAGTTGTTTCATCAAGATTGTAGTTGTCTCTTATTGTCGTTGCCTTCAAATCCCAGCATTCAGGAAGAGCTAACAGGAACTTAAGATTTAAATCTTCAAGATAATACTCTTTATCAACCAATGACAAATCATTCAAAAGTTTGACAAATCTATCATATAAATCATTCAATGACTCATTAGTCTTTGAGTCAAAGTGTTCATACTCTTGAGTGAATATTGTCTTCCTGTTCTTCTTAATTGTGTCAGTTCCCTGACACCTTGTTTCCAGAGCATCACATATCTCCTTAGCAGTCTTGCAGTTGATTACCCTGTTTGACATTACATTATCAATGGCACTATGCAGTAAGTGTCGTACCTTAGCATCCTTAGCAATTGATGCTATGTCTTCAGCAGTATAATCACTCTTCTCTTTTGGTACGATCTTTGCTGCTTCACCTGCAACTGCAACAGCAAGCTTGGTTGGTTTGTGAGGGCCTTCCTTGATTCTATCAAGGTATTCTGGATCTGTTGCTTCCAGGAACATGGTCATCCTTACCTTCCATATGGGATATTCAGATGGTCTCAGTATGGGAACTCTGATGGTCTCATACCGACTCTGAATTTGTGTCTTTGGTGATTCCTCAGTTTTGGTAGGCTTAGTTGGAGTTTTTGTGTCCGACATGATTGTGTTTGAATCTTTAACTGTATGTATGTTAACAGATAGGCTCTGATACCAATTGTTAGGTCACACACACACTGTAGAGGGGGTGAATACAGTGTATAGTACACTCAAATCGAACTTTAAGAACTTAAGTAACAGAAAACAAACTTTATTGAAACAATAAACTCTGTTACAGTATGGAACTGTTACCTCTCAGTGACGAACAAATATCACGAGAGCTGCTAGGGTTACAATGAATAATCTTCTCTAATAATGATAACACTTATAGTGTAAACCCTATGTCTGTGTTTATATACTACACAGTTACAAGATAATCGCTAATTGATATGGAATATAATTCTGCTTCCTAAAATATATCAATCAGATATCTTTTCTTCCAAGTATTCCATTCTTTACAGAATTCCTTCTTCATGCATATCTCTTCTTATGTTTATCTTGATCTTTTTTCCTTTAATCAGCTACTGTCCTTATCTGATTATCCTTCAGCACTTAAGTTCTGATATTTATCTTCTGATGATTATCTCCTGATAACATAAGTACTGATATCCTTAAGTCCTGACTTCCAGTATAAGTACTGATCAACAGTTAAGTACTGATTTATCCTGTTCAAGTAAGATCTGAAAGCTAAACATAAAACATATTAGCCATGATATTATGAAATATATATAACACTTGGTTTTCAAAATTTGAAGGATATTTCTGATCCCACTCAAAAAATGGTTAAAAAACAAAGATATTGAATATTCTTGGGTTTAAATATTGGTAAAACTGTCAGTGATTTTAGCGCTTACAACTGCAACAATTAAAAGAGTATTTTCAGTCAAAAATATTCGCAATAATCCAAATATATAAAATCATATTTTTATATATATCAAATGCTCAGCTCGAACTCGTTAAAAAAAAAATTCAACCCTCCTTATAATCTAAGCCAGATCCACCGTTGTTTGGTATCATTATTTTATACTTCAAATAACAGTGGTTAGATTTTTAAATAAATGAATGATACCTTTTTATTTTAAAAATTATCTGTCTCCCGTTTATAACCTACAAATATTGTAACCGGAACGTTAGTGGTTAATATATATTTCTTTCCTTTCAGTTTATCTGTCTTATTTAATTTTTGATAGTCAAATCAAATTTAACGGTAAATAAAATCTCATTCTTTAATTATTTTGAAAAACTAAAAAAATAAATATTAAAACAGAATAAATATATTTTCTAATGATATAATTTTTATAAATATTTTCGATAATATATTATATGAAATTTTAAGTCAAAATTAATTAATTTAACCGTAAAAATTCAAACAGAACAAATATGCCGGAAGAGAGGGAGTATATTACAATATGAGCTGACTTACTGAAACTCCGTAAAGAGCCTGATCAAACATGAGAACGCTAAGTTTAAAAAAACATCAGAACGCTAGAACTTTCCAGAAATTAATAATCTATCAATTTATAAATGGAATGAACTTATGAACGCATGTGAACAACATTGACTAAAGTATCTGTTACTTGAGAAAATTTTGAGATTCATTCATGGTTGTAAAAATCGGTAATCGGTACTAATCGGTTTAGGTACCGATTAGGAATTAATCGGCAAATCGGGAATTAATTGGAGGAATTAATCAGAACAAAAATTGGATATATTTAAAATTTTTAATAATATTTAATATATTTACCTTATTTATTATGAAATATATATTTCAAAAATAATTTATAAATATTAATCGGATTTAAAAAAATAGATCGGTCAAATATTTTTCAAGAATTAATCGGGGATTAATCGGGTATTTTTTTAAAAATCGGGAATTTTTAAAACACTAGATTCATTTTTCCCTAGCTTCGATTTCCTACACATGGAAAAAGGCATGTCGTAGTGTGCACTCCCTCTGAAAAAAATTGAGAAAAATGACTAAAAGTATGCAAGTGAAAAACAATTGACAAAAATGACTAGACAGACTTTGTTATACGTTTTAGAATTAGGTTTTTGAAATAATTTTACCAGGTATATTTGATATTTTACATTGATAGTGATACAAGTTTTCCTTTAAATCACTTTTTTATTTCAAAATACAATAATAATTATACGTAAAATATGTCACCACTGCCATAAAATTTGCTCCAAGTAATACAAGTAACACTAAAATGTAGAGGACCTCAAAATTTTAAAGTAGTCAAAAGTTAGAATTTCGCCTAGACTTGTGCCCACTTGCAACTTGGAAGAATATTCCCCATTTTCTATTAGAGCAAGTGTTGTAAATATTAATTATTACAGCAATATAGAGGTAGTTATATAACATATTTAACAAGTCAAGACCAAGATAATAATTAACGAAATAAAATATGTAGGTAAACAGCATGCATATTAGTAACTGTAACAACGAAGAAAGAACAGAAAGCGTAACAGTAACCATATCTTTAACACAGTGAAAATAAACAAAAAAACAGAAGTAGCCAACAGGTAAAATGCAACAAGAAAACTAAGCAGCTGAGTCGCCAGGCCTTGCACGAAGCCCTGACTGCTCTTGAATAATTGCCCCCACCTGCTGCGTTGGGATGCTTGCAATGCCTCCTCCAGGATAAAACAGCTCCGGACTTGATGTTCACAGCAACAACAAATCCTACTTCGACTAGCACCTCAGTTGCCGAAAAAATCAGCAGCTCAGAATTGTGTCTGGGAGAGAAGAGAAAGCAGAGAGAAGAAGAGAATGTAGGTGTAGTTTTTTATTCATCAACAACTTAGGCCTCTATTTATAATAGAAGCTAAGTGTAACTGAACACCCTAACATTAATAGACTTTAATAAACTTTAATATCAGAAATCAAAACTGCTCATTTAATACATAAATCAAAACTGCTGATTTTGAATTTAAATAAAATGTAACAACTTTTGTATTTAATCCACACATTAAATCAGTTTTAATGTTTTCAATTATGAATTTATATTATCAGTTACATGTCCAGATTCATTGAATCTGACTCAGCCCACTTACAAAGTGACCAAGCCCAACAGAAACAATAAACCAGCCCGACTGATAAATTAATTCTAATTAAAAAATTAAATCACAAATAATAAAATCCTCACTTTATTTATTTTCAATGTAGGACACATGACACATTCTCCATTTCAAGATTTTACAAGCTACTATTTTCAACTCTATTTCTCTATGAATTTCACTAAGAAAATACTTAGATCCATATAAAAGTTTAAGTTCACATATCATGGAACAACTTCCAATCATTAGATTTTAGGATTATTATCAAAAACATAATAAAAATTATGATCTAAAATCCATATTTTCTAACAATCCCCCATAAATCCATACAGAAATGCGATCAAGTTTTTCACCATGACTTGTTTTTCAGAGTCAATACCCTTCCGGGTTTGAACCCTCCTAAGTCCTCTACTTCAATGGCTACCGGATTCAGATGGAATGTTTCACCTTGAATCTTAATCTGTTTAGTATAACCATGTTCCATGGACGACGACAAGTCAACGGCTATGGTGTCAATATACGGCTTTGAGACATTACCCATTCCTCTAATTGCGACCACGTAATTACATTCGCTTAGCTGGGCATCTCCAAAGATATACTGCTTCTATCTCGTCAAATGACTTGACCTCATTCAGAGTTTTAACACTCTTACTTTTCTAGCAGTGTCAGTACCTTCTAGGTTTACAGGGGATAGACACAGATACAATAGTATCATCTATGTAGCAAAGGTACTACCAATTCATCCTTACAGCTTGTTATTACCACATTAAATACACTTCGAGGGATCTCCTCTCATGTGTATTAGGTTCCCACTGTTGATAAATTATGATGGGTTGACAGTCCCATCCTCAACCTTGACTTGAGGACCACTACAGGTTCCAGTCCTTTAGTTAAAGGATCAGCTATATTATTCTGAGTTCATATGAACTCTATAGCTATAATCCCATCAGACACTAAACCCCTTATAGACTTGAGTCTAACTTGGATGTGTCTCTTTATTTTAACATTATGCTTTTTACTGCTAATCTTGTAGATAGTTGTTCGACTATCACAATGAATATCAACAGCAGGAAGCGGTCTGCTTACTACAGGTATCGCGGACATAAGTCAGTGTAACCATTCAGCTTCCGTCCCAGTGGAATCTAGTGCACACAACTCAGACTCAAATGTAGACCGAGTCACTATAGTCTATATGCTTGACTTCCAGGATATTGTTCCACCAGCCAAGGTGAACACATATCCAGTCACTCCATTGGAACCAGACTTCTTAGCTATCCAGCTGGCATCACTGTACCCTTCAAGCACCCCAGGAAATCTCATGTAGTGTAAACTAAGGTACATTATACCTTTTAGATATCTAAGTACTCTATCAAGAGCATCCCAATGAGTTATGTTTGGACAGCTTGTATATCTAGCCAACTTAGACACAGAATATGAAATACCTGGTCTAGTACAGTTACCAAGATACTGCTAACTTCTTGACAACTTTTGTATTTAATCCACACATTAAATCATTTTTAATGTTTTCAATTATGAATTTATATTATCAGTTACATGTCCACTTATATTATCAGAATCTGACTCAGCCCACTTACAAAGTGACCAAGCCCAACAGAAATAATAACTCAACCCGACTGATAAATTAATTCTAATTAAAAAATTAAATCACAAATAAATAAAATCTTTACTTTATTTATTTTCAATATGGGACAAATGACATATTCTCTATTTCAAACTTTTACAAGCTACTAGTTTCAACTCTATTTCTCTATGGAATTCACTAAGAAAATACTTAGATCCGTATAAAAGTTTAAGTTCACGTATCATGGAACAACTTCCAATCATTAGATTTTAGAATTATCATCAAGAACATAATAAAAATTATGATCTAAAATCCATATTTTCTAACAGCAACTCCAATACTCCAATAGTATCCTTGTGTGTTCCTTAAAAATACTATAAATTAATAGGATCCTAGTTATTTAAGACATTATAAGGTAGTGCAGTTCCAACAACAATCCTTATTTTGGTTCCTTAATATTATTATAATATTAAATTCAAATCATATTAATATTTTATAAAGAAGAGAGAGAAAAATGAATGTGTAAAAAGGAGGAAAATGAATATTTAATTAATAAAAGTAAGATATGAAATATTTAAGCATCCCTTATCTTTAAGGAAGCAAAGAATGATCTTAACTTTTCAGGGAACTACTACGATGTTGTTGGAGTTCCATTTTGATTAAATCCTTATAATTTTAGGTAAGGATCTTTTATAAGTAAGCTGGAGTTGCTCGTATATACTCATTCCGTCCCATCAATTATTTACATTAGAAAATAAGCGCTCAGCACGTACTTTAATAATCTTATTAAATGTAGTTGTATATTTTTTATTATTTTTTTTTCTTTTAAATAAAAATATAATATTCAAATATATGAAAAAATATAAAAAAATGAGAGGACAAAGATAGTATACTAGAACATTTCATTCATTGAGTGGGTGCATCAAACATTTCGGTTAGGGGTGTACAGATGAACCGTTCAACCGCATCCAATCGCTCAACCGCTCGCAACCGATCGCAACCGATCGCATTTTGCAGATAATCGTGAAACGCGGGTTGGTTGTGGATTTAAATTTTAAAAACCTCTCATTCGTGGTTTGGATACGGTTTTAAATTCTTGAAAATCGCAAAATCGCAACTGCAACAGCAACTGCAAATCGCAAAATATATTTATAATAAATTATATTTTCAAATATATAGTTGATATCATATAAATTAATAAATATACACATTTATTAACTAATCTTAGGTTAATGTTAGGACTTCTTTCATAGGATTCACAATCATTATAAGATATATAACCAAACAAATGGAAAATGTAATCGACGTGTAATTTTTTTATGCTTTTCTTTTTTCTTTTCTCTCGCCTCCATATTTTTGTATATTTTTAATATTTTTGCTCCATACATAACATTAGTTTGCATTTTATTTTTGAATGTAAATTTATCACGTAACTTAAATTTGAATTTATTAATATTCCGAATTTATTTTTTTACAAATTATTAATTATTTTAAAATAAGTGGTTGAACCGCAAACCGATCCGCAATAACCGCAAATTCGCAACCGCAATTGACGCGGTTAACCGCAACCGCAAATACGGTTGCGGATGACAATTTCCTTAAACCGCTCTTCGCGGTTTGGTTCGAATTTTACCCCAAAATCGATCCGATCTGAACCGCGTACACCCCTAATTTCGGTAGATAAGGCCCCATTATTTTAACTAGGGGTGTACAGACGAACCGCTCAACCGCATCCAACCGCTTAACCGCTCGCAACCGAACCGCATTTGCGGATAATCGCGAAACGCGGGTTGGTTGTGGATTTAAATTTTAAAAACCGCTAATTCGCTGTTTGGATGCGGTTTTAAATTCTTGAAAATCGCAAAATCGCAACCGCAACTCGCAACATATATTTATAATAAAATATATTTTCAAAAATTTAGTTGATATCATATAAATTAATAAGTATACACATTTATCAACTAATCTTAGGTTAATGTTAAGATTTCGTTCATAAGATTCACAATTATTATAAGAGATATAATCAAACAAATGAAAAATATAATCCTGTAATTTTTGTAATCCTTTTCTTTTTTCTTTTCTCTCGCCTCCACATTTTTATATGTTTTTAATATCCTTACTATACACGGAGCATTAGTTTATATTTTATTTTTGAATATAATTTATCACGTAACTTAAACTTCAATTTATTAATAATCCGAATTTATTTTTTTGCAAATTATTAATTATTTTAAAATAAGTGGTTGAACCGCAAACCGATCTGCAATAACCGCAAATTCGCAACCGCAAATGACGCGGTTAACCGCAACCGCAAATGCGTTTGCCGATGACAATTTTTTAAAACCGCTCTTCGCGGTTTGGTTCGAATTTTACCCCAAAACCGATCCGATATGAACCGCGTGCACCCCTAATTTTAACAGAGGCCTTATCCACAAGATACAATATCCAATGCAAAGCTGAAACTTGAAAAGCAATCGTACGTAGCAAAAACAGTAACCTAAATCCCTCACAGCTGCCTAGAAGTTCATATAAAAAACATTTCCTCTTTATATTGTACACGTTTGTCAATGCCCAATTTTGATTGTTAATATCTTTAATTTCATATTAGTATTAAACATAAAAATTTCACTGTATTAAAATACTCATAAAAGCGAATCAAACAAAATCACTCATAACTATGTTTGACAATATAAATTAGTAGTCAATCGCTTATCATAAACAGTAAAAAAATCAAAATAGAAAGAACATTTCGGGACGGAGGGAGTACGTTAATAACATACCACCTTAAATCATAAATTGCATTAGACAATTGCAAAGACCAACATATTGAGAAATAATTTATAGAATGATAACCATCAGATGCTAGGCCTACTATTTTATGCAACACTGTAAGGTATGTACACCTAACTAATTTCCACGGACCGTACAGCAGGTAATGCTATCCAACTCTGTATACAATTACAATAAGCAAAGCTTCTATCGCCTAGCAGAAAGGGTTAAGGAACCAAAAAGAATAAAGATTAAACTTTGAGCCATTTGACAAACATGCAACGGGAACAAACGCGCTAACCCACTGTACAGTTTGCTCTCACAATATACAACAAAGATGGCACAACTTATGTAAAACAACTATCTCTAGAGATGTGCCAAAGCACCGACCATACATGCAGATGCCAATTTTGCCATCTCTGTCAAATTAAAACATTGTAGCAATGCTCAGGCACCAAAAAATGCATCCGAAGGGGCATAGATATCTTACAATGTCATGTAGTTCTACTCATCACTTTTCAGTTCCTGGGTACTACATGCGTCAGGAAGTATTTCTTTCTCACTGGAAAGACAATGAATGGGAACATAAACAAGTCCTTTAGGTAACCGCTGGTTCTTCATAGATGCTTGGTCTGAAGTCATTACCAACTCCTTTTCAAATGTTTCAGTATGCTGCACAATTTACGAGGAAAGTGTCAACTTGAATTGAATGTGAATGAACCTCGTATAAGCAAGATAATACTGCAGAGGACTACTTTACCTTCATGTACTTTGCAGAAATTTCTGCCTCACTAGGAAGGCTCCATGATGCTACAGAGGAGGGTCTACTTGGGATTTGCTTCCCGGAAAAAGATGCCCCATCTGAGGGTTTTGAAGGAAAAAGCTGCTGAGAAGTAGAGCTGTCATCTGTCTTTTGGTCATTGTCCACTGTCACCTGAAGCTTCATACGACTCTTGCCTGCAACTGTGCTATCTACAGTTATGTCATCAGATCTCTGTATTGCTTCAATGCCCGACTTATAACCATCTGTACAACTTTTCAGCAAGGTTGTAGCTGATTCAGAACTGACATCAGTTTGGCAAAAGGAACTACAAGCAAGTGCAGACATAGAAGCAGCTTCTCGGTTTGAAGCCAGTATTTCATGTGAGCAAAGAACCAACTCACGCTGCAACATCAGTAAGTGAAAATTTCATTGTTCTGCCACAACTTCGGCTTACAAAATTACATGAGTAACAACTTAAACCTTAATGGGATACAGCTAGCATAGAAAGACTGCTAATGTATACATGTCAAAAACAAGAGTGTATACTTGCAACTTTAACTGGAGAAAGCGATAAGCTTTAACCAACTAGATGCTCAGTTAATAAAACTATCGCGCCACTCGTTCTTTCCATCCTAAGAAAACGTGATAACCAACTAACTATACATAACAAAATCTGAAATTCTGATCTACTACCCAAGCTTTTAAACAAGAAAGCTAACAAGTTATACCAACAAAATGTTCGATAAAAATTCTTAATCTCAGATGTTAAATATTATACAGTAATTTACCCTCATATTTAAACATAGATAAAAAAAAGTCTGATATAGCACCAAAGGTCCTCGTAAGCATCTCCAAAAACACATACATAGGTGTTGTAATAAATATTACTTTTAAGCTCTTCGTACAGTGTTAAAAATTCTTATTTCACAGTATCTAAACCTAACTAGCAGAGCATGTGATTAAAAAAATATATTTTATTATATTAATCATTAATATATTGAGATATATTAGTTGTCATAAGCTATTGCACCTTCATATTTATTAAAATTTGATATATCCATTACTGATAAGTGATAAGTGATACCGTGTGTTCTTCCCCTTGTGAGAATTTTTCTCTTCTGAGAGATTATCTCACGACAGAGTATTAAAATCTTAAGCCTAAAGACAATCCAGCATTAGGTACGATCCACAAATGCTTTTAAATAACAGATTAAAAGAATACACCAAAGATTGTTTGTTATCTTCATCTTCTTCGTTTTTTTTTAAATGAACTGTTATCTTCATCTTCAGAAAGAAAAGAGAAAATGGATAAACTGAACTCTCCAGTATGTGCTTCTATATACAAGCGTAAAAAACTTACAAGGTATTGACTATAACCACACAACAAAATAAAAGAGTGAAGGTTAGCATATTTTAACTCAAAAATTGATCAGAAAAAAAATAGATAATATCAAAAGAAGCTGTGATTGTAAAGCTAGTACTTGTATCCGGTATAAAGATCATAATATCAAACATACAGAGTGAGAGAACCAAAGTAATATGATTAACTAAGAACCATTAGTTCAACAACACAGCTCAAAAGTATATTCCATACGACATAAAACATGATTCTGTAAGAAAATATGAAAAATTTGAAAGTTACCTTTAATTTCTCCCTTTTGATAATTCTCTCACAGAGAAGTCGTAATTTCTCCAATTCGACCTGATCAAAGAAGAGCTGATAAGGTTCCATATATATAAAATCACAAACGGCTGGCAATCATACATCAGTTACCAAATTTCTTTCTTAGCCCCTATGACAGAAGGCTGTCACCAAGGGACTCAAATAATTAATAGATTGAAAAACAGAAAGTACAATTGTACATCAGTATATGTCTTTTGGTGTTTTGTCTATTGGTGACAATTGAGCCGGCACTACATATGCATTGTTAAATAGGGTCTTATATCAAAGTAGCCACTGTTCTCGCTAAATTATCTCTCCTACCTACCCGATCTCCACAGGGACTCATTTAAAGCACTTAAATCACTATATATATCACTCTGTTAAATTTAGAATTTTATTTAACAAAATTGAGGATTTTTCTGATAGATTAATTTTAGACATATGCGATTGACCGATTTTTGGGATGATGTTCAATAAATCCAGTACAAGGACAAATCAAGGTTGAAGGTGTTGGGAGAAAATTGATATACATCTATGTTCATATATATGTTTTAACGTGTCTCTGCGTATATAATCGTGATTAGTATATATAATATGAGCCATGTGGAGTACACTTCATCCTGTGACTAGCATTCTTTTAATTTTCTATTTATATTGTTTTTAAATTTAATGGAGTGATCATTCCCATTTTGGGCGGAACAGATCTACTAATTCTTTGATTCTATAGTGATTTAACTGTCTAAAATGAGTTGTCGTTGAGATCGGGTAGCTAGATGATGCATTTTAACAATAAGGGTGGTCACTTTTGATATAAAACCCTTGTTAAATATATAGCTAATTGCTCATGACAAGTTCCAGTCATATCTGGTTTGTTGGATTCCTAATTGTTATGTTATTTTTTCTTTGCAAAGGAGAGGGGCGAGTGAGAGATGCTTAAATATGTGAAACACTTGTAAGTTTTTCAATCAGCTTTAAGCAGTGCCAGTGGCTTGATGCATTTTCTATCATGTATTTCACATATCAGACAACTATAAACCATTAAAATTTTAGTAGAGTAAGAACATAGGAGACATACTTGGTCATGTCTCAAGACTTAACACAATAATACACAGGACAAACCACTTAAAACTACGGACTACACGACATAGAAGACCATAAGATCCATCAGAACTTCTAAAAATGCATACACCACTTAAGAACTAAAAGATGCACTGTAACTTATTCAGCCACTAAACGGATATCCTATCCAAGTTTAACACAAGTACAATATTTACATTACGGGTACTTACCCTAACTGGCTTAAAACTCTTTAGCTCTTCCATTCCATGTTTTGGAGTCTCTGCCTGGCACATACTTTAATGTTAGATGAGAAGGAATAGAATATGAAATAATGTTCATACACACACAAAATATCGTAACAAGAAGCTTACCTTTGCCCTCTCTACCTGGCTATGCTTTTCACAGTATGCCTTGTGCTGCAACTTGCCTCCACTGGTTTTTAAATTCATTTGAAAGCCGACACCTCTAGCACAAAAAGGATGAAAAGTGCTCTGACAATGACCATAGCTGCACTGTTTACAAGAATATTGTTTATCAATCACCATTTCTACTTCTACAAACAACGCCTTTACCCACAGGCCACATGTGAAGAGCCAAGTTACAACAAAATCCTAACCTTTATGCAAACACCCTGTGTGCGCCGACAGATATGACACATCTCACTCCCCTTAGATACAGTCTCCTGGCATATAAATGAAATTATTGCAAGAACATTTTGTAAATCACAATGCAGAAAGTTTTAGTTGAAGTATTAATTCTCAACCACCTTAAAAAATAGAGAACTGCAAAATTACACAGGTTCATTAGTACACCCAGATATAAAGACATACCATTCCCTGTACAGGATTGGCTTGACCTCTCTTGAAAGTCGACTCCAGAACCCACTGGCACATAAATAGAAATATAAGATTCTGTTCACAGTGAAGACAATAAATACCTGACAAAGATGTGTCAATGAGATCTACTAATCGAGAAGGAAAAGTTTACTTCAGCACAAATTGCATGAATCCATTGACCATCAGTTGTCTTTCTAAAGGCGCCCGCAGTGCCACCACATAACCCACATTCTGCTAGAAAGTAAGGCTTCTCCCAAGAATTGACAGACAGGGCACCAAAACTTCTCGAGGAAGACAAATCTTCACATAATTCACAATACCACGGCCCACCAGAGTCTTTAACACTGCGATAACAATCCAAGTGAACTGCAATCTGGTACCAGTAACAAAGTTAAGATTCAACCATGTATATTCTACTTAAGTGTACAGGTGTCAAAAGTTATGAACCTTGCAACAACTACAGCTTAAGATTGGGTTCAGAATTGTCTCCGACCGTCTGCAGATTTCACACATTCTAGGGCGGTCCTTCGAGAAATCAGAAGTTGAATAAACAGCATCATAATTCTTTTCTGATGAAACCCTTGTGGTACCTAATCTTGAAAGCGTCTCCTTTGCTCGCGGCATCTGCTGCGAGTAAAGACCAGCCCTTCCACTAGAAAAATTTGCCTTCAATGGATTCTAAAAGAGAAGTAAAAAAATGACGGCCGGGTCCAAAAAATTATTAAAAAAAAAAAGATAATTCCATAGATTTCTCCAGCATATCTAGCCACATGGCAGAACTCAATATGCTGAATGAAGAGAACTTACTATGTCCTGATGAGCAGATTCCTCGTGAGAATCTTTCCTGAATGAGGAAATCCTAGATGAAGCAGCAGCAGCCGCAGTTGCAGCAGCAAGCACAGCCTGAGCTTCCTTGTGGCGCCTCTCTTTTCTTCCCTGCTTTTTCACTTCTTTAAGCTCAGAAATAAACCTATTAGCTGTAACTGCATCCCACTTTTGTTTGCCTAAAGAATCAATCTCCTCCGGAAGATTCGTCAAAATCTTAGACATTAGATCATCTGCCAATAACCAAACATATTGGACTAACATCAAAGATCGATGAGATAAGTTGCAGCAAATTAACTCAAAATAACAATGAATGACTAAATGAGTGTCGTGAGAGAGACCACTAAACCGCTTTCTTGCAAGAGCATTGTAGAGTAGCTGCTGCTGGAAAAAAATAAGTTCACCTTCTACTTCATCTGCAGGTGACTGCTCTAAAATGCCCATTCTCCTAGCCTTGGCCAACTGTTCTAGACCTGGTCCAAAATTATAGGCTGAGCCTGGAGGAGCTAATTCGTCACTTTGATTATTAAAACAACTTCTAGAGCTAAAAGATGCTTCCGGTGCTGAAAGTTCTCTATCCCTTAAACCTGCCAGGCAATGCAAGCAAATAAATAACTTTACAATATTAACAAACAAGTACAGACACTAGCACTAGATGAGATGAAACTTTTACCATCATTTTTGTCTATTACAAGTCTTGTAGCAGCACAATTTGATATCTCTGACAGCGTCTTCCGTATAGCTGGGTGCATGTAGGAACTTGATATTGATTGCACATTACTGTATTATATAAAAGTAGATGTTGACTTTATGCAAGATGACAATTGTAGAGATCAATCAACCCTATCTTTAGAGATTATGGTGAATTATAAATATTTTTGAATGCTTACATGTTGTCAGGGACACTAGTCACAGCAGTATCACAAACAGAATTTTCCTGAATAGAGTCCAACCCGGCACTCTTCTCAGGTACAGCACCTTCTGTCAGAAAAGAGCCTGAGGCAGCGGCATGCGACAACTTGGATCCTTCACCTGCCCAACATATAGGAATTATGAAGTATGAAGAAAAGCACAGCACCGCCACTGCAACCAATACATTTATACATTTTACTGGTTCCACGTTACATCATATAATATCTGAACATCACGAGAAAAATGCAAATTCAGTCTTATTTGATCCTAGGACTACAATTTGACTGTATCTAATGAAAAATTATGAGTAATTATCTACAGAAAAAAAAAATCCAAAAAAAAAATCATTATTGTCTACAGTAAATATAGGTTTTTTCAAAAAAAAATCATCTAATCTAACTATATTATCGGAGCAATTCAACTGTCTTCAATATCACGAATTTACAAGGGGAAAACGCATTTAGACAATTTGTCACTGGAGAAACCCCATCTAACTGAGTTTAATAAAAAAAGTTCATCTAATCCTACTAAATTACAGGAGAAATTTAACTCTCTTCAATATACGAACTCACGAGGGGAAAACATATTTAATCGATTTGTCACTGGGAAAACCCATCTGAATGATTTTTCACTGGGCCACATCTGAAAGCCACGGTAAGGATTATGTAATTTAATTGGTTTATATTAATTGGAATTATACAACTTCCACTTGCTAAGATTTCTCTAAGATGCTATTACAGAACTGTATTTGTCATATCAGATAAATACATATAAAGCAATTCAACTGTCTTCAATATCACGAATTTACAAGGGGAAAACGCATTTAGACGATTTGTCACTGGAGAAGCCCCATCTAACTGAGTTTAATAAAAAAAGTTCATCTAATCCTACTAAATTACAGGAGAAATTTAACTCTCTTCAATATACGAACTCACGAGGGGAAAACATATTTAATCGATTTGTCACTGGGAAAACCCATCTGAATGATTTTTCACTGGGCCACATCTGAAAGCCACGGTAAGGATTATGTAATTTAATTGGTTTATATTAATTGGAATTATACAACTTCCGCTTGCTAAGATTTCTCTAAGATGCTGTTACAGAACTGTATTTGTCATATCAGATAAATACATATAAACTGCACACAGTTACAGAAACTATATCTAATTTGACACACTGATATGTAAAGCGAACCTTCAATCTTAGAGGAATTGCTCAAAAAAGTATCTCGAAACCCAGCAAGCTCGAGCAGGATCTGCCCAAATAAATATGAACCGAGAAAATATTAAGATGGCGTCTAATTTACGTATAATATATATATATTGCTGGCTGACAATAACACTACAGCATATATTTAACTACTTCATGGCCAGGACTCCCAAGTCTTAACATTTATATACAATCACAGTGTGCACACAAAATGCCAAGCAGTGAGCACTGTTTGTTAAAACAAAAACACGAGGCACCACAAGTATAGTCTTAGCCTAAATAATTCAAGATTTACAAAACCTCTAGTTAAGTGGAACATGATCGGCAATTACACAACATTTTATAATAAAATGAAACTATGTAGGTTGGAAGACTAATACTGCTATAATCAAATTGGATGGCACATGGTGGAGATGAAGGTCCTCAAATTTATCAGGTTTTGTCAGGTAGTTCTTACACTCAAATGATCATTTAATAAGGTGATAGGTGCCTAAACCCTTGAGCCATCAGTAAAATCAATTACATCAACTAAAAACAGAAAAGTGCTAAACTGCAAAAAAACTTCAATATGTCTAAAGCATACTTGTAAAGACATAAAGACGAGCCTGTACCACAACCGCCTAGACAGTTAGGCGCCCGCCTAGACGGTCATTAGGCGGATTATACATTTCACTATATAAATTGGGTATATTCAATATATACATACATTTATATGTTACAACAATATTGATTTTAGCCATTAAATACACTACCAAAGAGTAAATACTATAATTACATATCAAAGTACATACATATATGTAATACCCAATGATATATGTTATATGTTTGTAGTTTGTGCATACATATAATACATATACATACACGTGTATATGTATATATGTATATGTATGTATGTATTTATCTAACATATAGGAAGAAAAATGAGAATATTACTTTATAGATCGCTGCCTGGAGATGCTTGTCTATGTCTTGCTGGTTAATTCGAGTTAAGTGTAGTTAGTCGTGTTTATAACTTGAATATGGGCTTGGTCAAAGATAGACTGGGCTAGCCCATGTTAAAATAAGGAAAGCGGATTTGGACGGATTTAGACGTCGTCTAGCCGCCTAGGAGCCCCTATGCGTCGCCTACCCACAAAAAATGAAGAAGGGTCAGACGCCTACCCATTTTTTACCGCCTAGTCGCCTAGGCGACGGCTTAACAACTATGGTCTATACATGCATGTACTGCATCTGACATCCACAAACAAATTTGTTGACTTGCCCAACTGCCCCATTAATCTGCATGAAACCAATTCCTAAACTAACAGTAAACTGTATCTGAAGAGGAAAGGGGGAGGGGACTCTAGGTTAGATATATTTAATATATCTGCTGCACGCAGAGTAAAAGCTTAAACACCAATCAGAGGTGATAATGATCAAGAAACTTGTTGAAAGGGAAAGGTGCTGCTTTGTTTGGTGTATCTGGAATACTACTTTTTGGAATCCCATTCACAAATAAACTTTTGTAAGACAAAGAAAAATGATTATTTAATATCACACCATGACAAACAAATAAACCAATAGAATTCTATAGAACTAACAACGCAAATTACACTATTTAAAGTCAAGATTAAATAAAGAAGAAATCCTATCATAATTTCTTTGAAGTACAACAAGAATATATAGAGGGAGAGAAAACTACAATTCGATTAAAAATCTTATGCACAGGACCACATAACATATATTTATTAAAAAATGAACACTGACTGTATAGAGAGAACCTTTTGGGAGGTATCAGGAACAGACTCCTCACTTTGAGAAGCAGGTTCATCTCTGATGAGATGCCGAGCACCATTGTGTGTCATGGAGATTCCATCTCCAATGGAATCTGCCCTAGTCAAGCATAATGCTTTACCATCCTTCAAAATCCTAATGTCACTTTTTGTTCTTCTTCGAGGTGGAATTGATGTAACAGAAACATCAGGAATACAAGATTCTGATACTGTACAATCTGTTTCATCACTGTCTACAGCTTCAACTTTCGTTAGATTTTTAAATCTAACTTTCAGATTTCTTTGCGAAGGACCAATATAAGCATGATTTTTCATCCATTCAACTATTTTACTTTGCAGTCCCGGCACCAAGTTATCACCCTGTAGTCAATAAACGGTGTTCACATGCATGTTGAAATATAAAGCAAAAGATGGGTGGCAAGCACATTTATGAGTATTTGTAGACATGTCGCACAGAATTTCTAATCGCTCATTATAAATTAACATATCAGTAAAGTTTGGTAATTACTATGAGATTTGATGCCAAAAATTCAGAAGAAACGCCAATCTCTGATGCCACATCGTTCACATTTACTTTTCCTTGGTCCATCAACTGTATTAGATTAATAAACAAAAGTTTACATATATGCTTCAAGCATAAAAATCAAGAGAACATTATCCAAATAACAAACATATATTTCCACCTTCTTTAGGATGATTTGAAAATTCGAAGAATCAGTTGTGTCGACATCTTCACTGCTTCTCTTATCTAGTCTCAAAGCAGAATTTGGCTGTTGAGTATCATCAGATCCCAATTGATTTGTTGGATTCGTAGTGGCATCAGGCAACACACCATCACGGGATGCAATACAATCCACCCTATCCAAATCCAACTCTGCTGTTTCAAGATGGCCTTCTACATCTCCATTTCTTTTACTGAATTTAATTTTGTGTGGCTTTATCATTGTAGATGTGACAGGCTGATGATTGGTAATGGTCAGATCAGAACTAGACAAACGAGACTGGTCTCCTTGTACAATGCTTGCATTATTCTGGCCCTCCGAGTGCTTTGAGCAAAATGCGCGCAGCTCAACCTAGAAAGTTTGAAATTGCTTAATTAACCAGAAAGAAACTGCCATTTTAAAGGCAAACCTCTTCATTACAAACGACATATCATACCAATTAAGAGAGTCAAATATAGAAAACAAAATAAAACAAAAAGTACGAAAAAACGTACATCACTACTTCCATATTTTCCCCAAATCTCCATTCTTTGTCTTGCTTCCCTTGCACACATAGGATGAAAAGAAGCTCTACAAGTTCCTACACAGTAAAGACAAAATTTTCAAGAAAAATGACATGATCCAACATGCAAGTGAGGAGAAACTAATTGTTTATCCAGAGTTATAATTTTCTACTAGATCGGCCGAGTACAGCATAACAACCTAAAAATCAGGAATTAGTCACCCTCCTTGATCACCGAGTATCCCATACACCCTGCGTGCAAGGGTGCGACGGCGTTCCTACGGGATATGTCATACGGAGTATCTGCGTAATTTTGGGAAGAAGTGCAAGGGAATGCGGGAAGAGTAGTTCTTTAATTATGCAGTGAAAATAAGCCCTAATTTACAGCTTCCCTCTTCTTCTCAGATCGATGATGTCGATTTATATATGCACATACACATGTTTAACTGCGTGTGCGTGTATGTTTGTTACTTGTGTGCAACGCTTTGTATATATAAACAAGTGGGCATTGAATTGGCGTAGAAGATGTAGGTGTCAGGTATCTAATTAGTTCACATATAATTCATATTATTTACATATATATATATATTATTACTTAATCACCCAACTACTTTACAATGCATCAGAATTGACTTATTGTGTTATTAAATGTTATGTCTTCTAATTCATTATAATGATAAACTTATTTTTCTGAATATTTAATTTAATTTAAAAGCAGCTCTTTTCTTGGTTAATGAATTATAACATTTATTATAATTACAACTAATACCAAATTCGTTATAATTGTAATAGTGTATAAACATATTCTGTTTTGTAAGAAGCTCATACAGGCTTAATAATTAATATAGGCTATCGTGCATTATTTATGTGCACCAAGAACATTCTACTATGTGAGTCTAGACTCTAGAGTATAATGGTGTATGATTAGTCCACGAGTGACGAGACCTTCATCCTGAAGCTACGCACTGCTGTAGCTTATTATATGTTATTGGCATCTTCAACATATTCCATTTACATTTCAACCTTCGATGCAAAATGACCCAAGATCATTACAACTGCGCTCAATTAAACTATTATAAATAGTTACCATAACATACTTCCTACACGGAAAAGGTAAACTACAATTATGTTAAATAAAACATGCAATTATTGGCTCGGTAGCTCTAGAGAAGTGCAGGAGTCCTAAACTCAGCAAGTAAGGTTTCAAAGTCACCAACCTCATTGTCAACCACATTAATTCAACATGGATTAGCACATTACATGCCTAGTCTCTTGAACAAATTAATGTAGCTTGTTCTTTGGTTACTTTTAAAATCATTCTCCTGAAATTACGTGAGCACAGATGCACAAGCATGACTACATAAGAAACAAAGCCACATAACCAAAAGCTTAACCATTAACAAAAGAAGACTATAGGGTTTCATAAAAAAAAATAATGCAGCAGAACTTACCATTGCTGCATCGTACACATGCCCCGCATCTTATCTTGCATAGACGACAAATCAACTTGTGCCGAGTTTCCTTTATCCCATCAAAATTTATAATCGGCTCCATTCTCCTGGTGTCTTCTACGTAAAGCTCGGGTATCCACTGACAACAAAACAAGTGAGCGAATTCCTTATACCCGCCATTATCACTCCCACAACCGCTCCTCTGCACAGGTTTTAAAGCACCGCCCTGTTTAGGACAAATCAGACAAGGCCTTTCAGAATTTTCCTGCTGATTCCTATTTATACACCATGAACACAACCAAGACTCCGATGCATCTTCTTGTACCCCATAGCAACTATTGTGAACCACCATTTTACACATACTACAGACTATCAATCGGTTCAACTGGTCCCCAATATCACCCAAACCACAATAGTGGCACAAAGAAGATGACCCTTCCACTGCAGAAGAAACATAAAGTTTTTCTAAACCCGCATCACCACCCAAAAGCTTCCGTTTCTTGGAAGGACGTTCCGATGTCAAATATATCTTATTCCTAGAACCTAAAAGCCACTCTAAACCACTAACCTGCTGTTTTAAACCACTATCCTTATCTTCTTCTACATTCAACTCGACACCAACACTATCAACTTCCATAAACTGCTCATCACATTTATCTTTCACTTCCGCAACTTCCTCCTTATCACTACCACTACACGTCCTCTCCATCCTCTCATTTCTCAAAACCGGAATTAACAAACACTCGGAACTCTCGGTAAACTCCAAACTGGACAACTCACACAACTTATCAATATCAGCAACACTCAATCCCCTAAAATAAACCTCCTTCCCCGCCCAAAACGCGGCACCACGACTCTTCTCCAACCTCTGCGACTTACTCTCTCCCGCGGAATGCGACTTCCTATGCCTCTTCCGCCCATCCGTCCTCTTATTCAACAAACTCGCTAACTCTTTAGGCAAATTACCACTAAAAACATCCACTCCATCCTCGAAATCAAACGGAGAGCGCTCGCTAAGCGCTTTTCGAGCCTGCGTAAACAAATCTAAACTCTTAACAACTTTCTCCTCGTCATGTTTGTCAATTTCAATCTTCTCTTCAGTCGGAACCCTAGGAATCTCAATTCCAGCCTTACGCCGTCGTAAACATCGGCCGCCGGTCATTTCCAAGACGAACCACCACGGCGTGTACAGTTTTCCATAACAGAATTAAACTAATTCCTAATCGAAATCCTAATCTCAACCTCACGTATACAAGAATTTTTAGATATACGTAATTTGTTGTATGTATAGAATAGAATTAAGAGGGAGGGATTATCGATGTAGAAATGTTCGCGGCTAGGGTTAGGGTTTTTTTTTGTGAGTTTGGGATCCGGTAATGATTCCTGCGTTTCGTTCCCTTTTTTTTTTAATTTCGATGACAGATTAATTTCAGGAATATTTATCCAGAGAGACAAAATAATTTATACAGAGAGGGATATGGGATATTTCGGATTTTTAGTAGTAATGTACTGTACGTAAGCTTGCATATGCGTAAATATGAGTTTACTCTGTGCAATTTGTTTACAAATCGTTAGTAAATAAAAATTAATCAAATTTATTTATATAATTGTAGTTTGTTGTGTTTGGTTTTCGATTTAACTATTCAAATAATTTTATATATACGGAATAAATTATAAGTCTTTAACTCAAAATATATCATTTATCACTTAATTCATGAAAAAGTTAATAGAATAAGTATGATAAGTCTAACTTCTGATATATATATATATATATCAAACGGTAAGTGTTATTTAAAATTCGAGTTCACTGTATTTTTCTCCATCCCCCAACGATCGATTTGCATACCATTGTTTGTACTAGCATGACTTTCGGTATGACTATTGATTGTCATATCGATTGTCATACTAGTACAATCAGTTTGACTTGCTGAATTTAAATGAATTTTAATCCAATTTAAATTCTAAAAAACCTTAATATTAATTCTGAATTAATTAATCAATTAATTTAATTAATCAAATAAATTAATCTTTGCAGATATAATTTATTTTCTTAATTAAATTATATGACTTAATTAATTAATAGAGAATTAATACTAAACCTGAGCAGCAACCAATCTTCTGAATATCTTCTGAAAATCACTGATAATTATGAATCAATTCCACCACTTCAACGTTGACACTCGATGTACTGTCTGGTTCATGAGTGACTAACTTCCGTGACGTTTCTTCATGTCTTGACTTTGATACTTTGATTTTCTTCAGATTAAATCCTTGTAATTAATGATACTCTGACGAGATCTCTGTCACTTGATTAAATCCACACTCTTGATTTATATCACTGAGGCATGATCAATTTCTTGAACTTCTTCCAGTGAATTAATTCCTCAAGTCTGTAGATGAACCTTGTTTCAGAATCCTTTGACAGATATTACTCTGTGAGATCTCTTTTGACGGTAGATCCACTATTTACTTATTACATTCTTATTTGAGTTGAGTTGAATCCTCGAATATACAAATAGGCTATGACATATGACTTACACTTAGCTGCTTTCCTGAGAGAATATAAGAAAATCGAGACTATTGTGATATTCCTGGAACTAAGTACCCGTGACATGTTTTATAGATCAACATGCACAGTTTACAGAATTTGCACTAAAATAGACTAACATATTTTCTAAAGTCCTTTTATCTATTTCTATTTTTAGTGGTACAAATCTGCACACGATCTTGTTATCAATCTTGTACGATAAAGACATTATTATATATATATAGAATATATAACTAATTCACAAGAACATTCCTAATTCTTAAATCACATAAGCATATAAGAATTAACAATTAAATTAGGAGAAGGGTTTGAGAAAACAGACAGAGATTGGATTTAATCTCAAGTCCAGAAAACTGTCTCCTTAAAGCAGTTTCTCCCCGCACCATCTGTGTCTAGCGACCTGCTTTCCAGGATAAAACGAGATACTAGTATAATCGATAGATCGAATATACTCTCAACGAACTTGAACTGAGCCCGAGAACTATCACCGGAATATTGGAAAAATTTAAGACTAAAGAGACCGAGAATGAAAGAGATGACTCTTATTTCCTCGACTTAATAAAATGGTGCCCTAAGACTATTTATAAAGAGTGGTTTGAAAGGACTTGTATTTCTTTTCGATGTGGTACATGATATTTATAAGAAAAACTAAGAAATAGATTTGTGCTACTCTCGATGTGGTACAAAACCACTTTTCATATTAAAAGATAAAACTTTGGAACATCAGTTCTCATTCACCTTTTACTCATTTTGAGCGTGTAAATATGCGTTGGAATCCCCTCGAAGAGGAGAATACGTTCCAATAATTACACACCACTAACACATAAATTGTCTCACTCATATAGAGTCTCAAAATATTTCACAACTTAGTATAAAATACTATGTTTGTCCAAAAATCCCCCACAAATGAGATTGATGGTCCAGTAGCACGCACCACATAGACAGACAGACGCGGAGCTTGACTTGGTAATAGTTCTGGCGGTAAGATATATCATACGATAGGTAGAGAATGCTCCTTGAACCTTCGCTTGAATAAGTATATCGACTTTACTGGTAGACAGTATGACGCGATGACATACTCATCACTATATCTTTCCTGACTCATTCAGTTCTCATGATTATGTCCATTTTGGCCCTGGAACATCATCCTGGTTCTGCAAGAGTTTCTAAAGAATTGTGCCTCGTAATTCTCCTTTGGAGCGGCCATACTTCTCTCTTACATAGGTGATCTTTATCTTATAGAGTAACCCGTGTTTACTCAACCGAATATTATGTTTTCAAACTTGAAATCCTTGTATTCGTCAAAGATCATTAAAAGCATAAAGCTTAACCTCGTACCTTACGGGTCTCACTGTTTCATCATGATAGAAATAGGCCAGGGGTTACCCCCACAGTGATTTGGTCATCATGATTTAGTTGTCCCATTGAACCAAGTTCTTGGGATCTCCAGTCAGCAAGGTTGGGTGTCCACCATGACGCCGTTAAGAAATAGGCAAGGCTCATTCCTCTCGATGATTTGACAACTATCTCTCGGTCTAACTAGATTCCCTTGGCTTAACAGATTCGCTCAGTTTAACCATCTGGTTAGTGGATCCAAACATTATCATTTGACTTTACATAGTCAATCATGATAATTCTCGTTATGAATAGTTGTTTAATGGTATTATGTCCTCATCATAGATGTGAGACATACCATTTCATACACAATAATGTGATCTCCCAATTTGCATATTGATTACACGATATGTGCATATTGAAGACACATTTTCCTTGTCATTTAGGAGTATTCTTAGAAAGTGGCTATTCAGCCTTTTAATTGCATTTATTTTATGCACCAAACTCGTATTCCATCATGAGTCGAGCTAAGTTTAGGATTTCCGTGACACGGATGCTAAGTGTGAAATGTATTCTCGAATGACTTTTAAGTTCTTAAAGTCAAATATCTAATTTACATACTATATTCACATAGTACAATTATATATCTTTCGTATTGCAGTCCAAGTTCACGAGCACATATCATACACCTTAAATCTCATTGCAATCACTTCCAAGTGACCAATTTCCATTGTACTTGTGCATCTACCCAGTTTACCAAATGTGTAGCTTATGTATAATTTTGTACAATTTTAAAAAGTATAACAGACTTGCAATCCTTCTCGAGAGATCCTTGTTCATCTACGCTGGGATAATATAAATTCATTCTAGCTATGACAACTTTAGCTTCGTTGATCTCTTCAAAATTCACATCACCAACATGTGACATGTATCATCTAAGACTTTTAAAGTCACGAAGATTGTAATCTTCAAATCAAAACTGTTCAATCTCATCAAGATTTTCAGAGACGATCCTCTTGTCATTACTTCTCGTAATGATCAGATCACTCACATGCAATCAATTATGACTTGCATATCATGTATAAATAACACATGCACACTTGTCAATTCTCTGATTTTGAATCAGTTTAACATCTCATATTGACATATTTCACATTTATGAAATAACTTTACTAGTTATGACTTAAGGCTTCACTTGTTATTGATATTACCAGCTTTTAGCGTCCCAAAAACCAGCAATTTCAGTTTGCATCATTACCGAGTTTAAGCGTCCTTAAACTGACAATCTGATAAGTGGCATTTTATACCACTTAGAGCGTCTCATAACGGCTTGAATTGGTATCTTGAACTCGAGTATTTTGTGTATTTAATGCGTTTTCGAGTGTTTTTGTATTTCAGGGTATAACTTGCTTAGACAGGAGAATTTCATAAAAATAAGCCTAAGGATGTGCTTGGAATTAGTCTCGGGGAGTTGTGCGAAAAATTCAGCAAAATCAGAAGCAAACATTGGATTTTTCCAGAAGGCTTGCAGGCGCCCGCCTGGAAGGAGCAGACGCCCGCCTGGTAGCAGGCGCCTGAAGGGTTTTTAGCACATAAACACAGCGAAAACGTAAATTTAAATCTTAAAAAACCGAAACCCTCCGCAGGATCCATGCGAAAAATAATATTTAATTCGTAGTTCAGTATGTTTACCTTAAGAAGCTTTACGTTATGGAAAGATGGAGGTCTTTAATAGCAATCCAAGAACGATGAACGGAGATCCTTAGCAGCTGCTCCTCAAGTGTGAAGCACTCCACCGGTATCCACCAAGAAAACGATGTAATGAAGGAGGAGGAGATGGAGAGAATTAGGGTTTTGTAAATCTTTTTGGTTGAGGTAAAAATAGGGTCTATAATAGTATATTTATAGGCAAAATTTTCAGCTGAAAATTTTGCCATAAAATATTATTATTATTAACCCTTTATTATGCTCACTAATAATTAAAACACCTTTTAATTATTTATCCTTTTTCTAAACTCTTTAGAAATAATTCTCTCACTTGATTTAATTTCCAAAAATTAAATTCTTAATTAATAATATTAAGAACCTTTTCTTAATTAATTTATAATCAATTAAATCTCATTTAATCAATTATTAAATTTTCCAATTAATTATTTATTTCATAAATAAATAATTATCAGCCATTATTAATTAATTCATCCACCATTAAATCATTCTCTTTTATGGTGTGACCCTGTAGGTTCAATATTAAGCCGGTAGTAGAAATAAATAATAATAAAACTATTTTATCATTATTTATATAAATTCTCTAATTTATTAACTATGATTAATTAATTAATCATATTTATTCTACATCGTGAGGGATACTTCTAGCATATCACGACTATCCAGATAATACGAATTCACTGCTTAGAATACCAAGAACTTATTCAGTGAGTAGTTACCGTACAATTAATTCCTTCTACCCTGCAATGTCACGATTAAATACAAGGCATGGAACTTGTGTCAAGCCTATCTTATTTAATCACTTGCTTTCCCATTCACTATGCTTAGTTCTATTTAATGTAAATTAGAAACTCCTTTTCTAATTTCATTCACTCTGGCTAGAGATTCCTGAACTAGCATAAGTGGATCAGCATTGAACATTCTCTTCCTTCACTGGAAGGGGTAGATCCTTTATTGATCATACACTATCTTTGTGTACAAATTCCTATACCCAGTAGAGCCCTTATAATTGTCCCTTGAGATTAAGAACTAAACCAAAGCATAGTTCAGTGTACACAAGATGACTATGATGACCTCAAGTCTAAGGATACTTGTACAACTATCACTATGTGAACAATTGCTGACACGTGAGTGAACTCCATCAGTTGTCCAGCTGTGTGAGTCATGTTCAGTGAACTTATTCTATAATAAGCACCTACATACTAGCTATAGTGTCACCACACAAATGTCTATGAGAACATACATCCTTCATAATGAAGCAAGCATAGTATGTACCGATCTTTGCGGATTATTAATTACCAGTTAGTAATCCTACGACCAGGAACTATTTAAGTTTAGAGTTATCATCTTTTAGGTCTCATTATTATGATCTCATCACAATCCATAAAAAGCTTTACTCTAAACTGTGGTATACCTTATTTAAACATTTAAATAGATAGAGCCTGCAATAAAAACAAAACAAGTCTTTTATTAATATCAATGAAATCAAAACAGATTACATAAAAGTTATTCCTAAATCCTCATACATGATTGGACTTAGGACATATCTCTTTCAATCCCCCACATGTACTAAAGCCAATCACTCTGGTATCTAATACCCATCTTGTCTTTATGACGATCAAAGTGACTCTGAGAAAGTGGCTTTGTGAGTGGGTATGCTACGTTGTTATGTGTGTCAACTCTCTCGATGTTGACATCTCCTCTTTCAACAATCTCCCTAATCAGATGAAAGCGCTGCAGGACATGTTTGGAATTTCTATGAGACCTAGGTTCCTTGGTTTGTGCTATTGCCGCGTTGTTATCACAATACAACAGAATAGGCTCTTCAGTGTTGGGAACAACTCCCAACTCAGAAATAAATTTCCTCATCCAAACGGCTTCTTTTGCAGCCTCACTTGCAGCTATATATTCTGCTTCCGCTGTGGAGTAAGCCGTTGTAGACTGTTTGGAACTTTTCCAACTAATCGCACCACCATTCACAGTAAACACGTACCCTGACATGGATTTGCTATCACGTTCTGATTGAAAACTAGAGTCAGTATAACCCTCTATTTTCAACTCAGATTCACCACCAAAAACAAGAAAAATGTCACGAGTCCTTCGCAAGTACTTAAGGATGTTTTTCACTGCTTTCCAGTGGTCTTCACCTGGATTGGACTGATATCTGCTCGTCACACTAATTGAATAAGCAACATCAGGCCTTGTACACAAAATTGCGTACATGATAGATCCTTTTGTTGAAGCATAAGGAATCTTATTCATACGCTCTCTTTCCTCAGGTGTCTTAGGAGACATTTTTTCGGAAAGGGACACTCCATGGCTCATCGGTATGAGACCTCTTTTGGAGTTTTCCATGCTAAACCTTTTAAGCACGTTCTGGATGTATGTACCCTGGGTAAGACCTATCATTCTTCTAGATCTATCTCTATAGATCATCATACCGAGAATGTAGGATGCTTCTCCCAAGTCCTTCATGGTGAAGTTCTTTGATAGCCATACTTTGACTGATTGTAGCATTGGTATATCATTTCCTATAAGAAGTATGTCATCCACATACAATACAAGAAATGTTACCGCGCTCCCACTAACCTTCTTGTAGACACATGGTTCATCTATGTTTTTGATAAAACCAAACTCTTTGATTGTCTCATCAAAACGGATGTTCCATCTACGGGAAACTTGCCTTAAACCATATATGGTTCGCAGCAGCTTACACACTAGGTGTTCAATTCCCTTGGAAAGAAAACCCTCTGGCTGTGTCATATACACTTCCTCCTCAAGTTCCCCATTGAGGAAGGCCGTTTTCACGTCCATTTGCCAGATCTCATAGTCGTAGTAAGCAGCAATCACAAGCAAAATCCGAATTGATTTTAACAGGGCTACAGGCGAAAAAGTTTCATCAAAGTCAATCCCTTGCCTTTGTTTGAATCCTTTTGCCACGAGCCTGGCCTTATAGGTCTCCACCTGGCCATCTGCTCCAATCTTTCTTTTGTATACCCACTTGCACCCAATAGGCTTAACACCTTCAGGCGCCTCAACCAGAGTCCATACTTGGTTGGTATACATAGATTCCATTTCGAATTTCATGGCACTATGCCATTTCTCTGAGTCAACACTACTCATAGCCTCATTATAGGTCACAGGGTCGTCATCATCAATGATTGACAACTCATTGTCATTCTTAATGACAAGGCCATAATACCTCTCAGGTTGGCGAGACACTCTCCCTGTCCTACGAATGGGCTGTTCCACAGAAGGTTGTTCAGTCTGAACAGGTGTTTCCACTTGATCCGTAGTAGTTTGTGCTTCTTGAACTTCATCAAGTTCAATTTTGCTCCCACTGTTTCCTTCAAAGATAAACTCCTTTTCCAAGAAGGTAGCATGTCTGGAGACAAACACCCGATGATCGGTGTAAAAGTAATACCCCAAAGTCTCTTTAGGATATCCCACAAAATTACATTTTACGGATCGAGATTCCAGCTTATCTGGGTCAACTTTCTTGACATAAGCTGGACATCCCCAAATCTTAACGTGTTTAAGACTCGGTTTCCTTTCTTTCCATATCTCATATGGTGTTTGAGGAACAGATTTGGAAGACACCTTATTCAGTAAATATGCTGAGGTTTCCAATGCATAACCCCATAGGAATACTAGAAGATTCGCATAGCTCATCATGGACCGAACCATGTCTAACAAAGTTTGATTTCTCCTTTCAGATACCCCATTTAACTGTGGAGTATATGGAGGAGTCCACTGGGAGACTATACCATTTTCTTTGAGATAATCTAGAAACTCTCCATTCAAGTATTCACCACCTCGATCTGATCGAAGAGTTATAATATTGTGTTTGGTTTGTTTCTCCACTTCATGTTTATATTCTTTGAACTTTTCAAAGGCTTCAGACTTGTGTTTCATCAAATACACATATCCGAATCTAGATCTACCATCTATGAAAGTAATGAAGTACAAAAATCCACCCATGGTTTGCGTAGACATTGGTCCACATACATCTGTGTGTACCAATCCTAGCAAATCTGCAGCCCTCTCTCCATGTCCATTAAATGGAGATTTGGTCATTTTACCCAATAGACAAGACTCACATGTAGGATATGATTCAAAATCAAAGGGGTCAAGTAACCCTTCCTTATGCAATGTCCGCAGTCTATTTTCACTAATATGACATAGCCTACAGAGCCATAAATAGGTCAGATTTTCATCATCTCATTTTCTTTTATTAGTTTGTTCAATCTGAAGTAAATCATGCTCTACGTCACATACATACAGACCATTATTTAAAATGCCACGTCCGTAAAGAACATTATCTCTAAGGATAGAACATTCATTATTCTTAATAATAAATGAAAAACCATCCACATCCAACATAGGAATTGAAACAATAATCCTCACAATAGAGGGAACGTAATAACAATTATTTAAAATAATAGTCTTGCCCGTAGGCATATGTAAACTAAATGATCCTACAAATATGGCCGCAACCCTTGCTCCATTGCCCATACGTCGAATCACCTCATCTTTTTCAAGAGTACTACTTTCCTTTAGTCCTTGCAACGAATTGCAAATATGAGAACCACAGGCGGTTTCTAATACACAAGTAGAAATTTGACCTAGTGACATATTAACTTCGATCATGAACATGGCTGAATCAGAAGCGGTAGTCTCACTACCCTTCTTCTTCAATTCTGCAAGGTAAACCTTGCAGTTCCTCTTCCAGTGCCCCAACTTGTTACAGTGAAAACAAATAGCTAAATTAGGACCAGTCAACTTGTGAGCATCTAGTATGCTCCGGAGTGATAGTGCAGAAGACATGACGAATATAGTAAATCTGTAAATGATAAATACATAACAACACTTAGCAAATATTCAATTTCATTTCAAAATACTATATGAATTGGGTCTTTATTCATAAGTGTCTCCCACTAGTTTATCTAATTTTTTCAACCCCCTAAGTGAAAATTAAGCATTCATAATGCTAGTGGGAATAGGGATCCTACATTCCATCACACAACCTCAGTTGTGGCACGAAACGTCATGTGATGTTCAATAGGCAGACAATTCTTGTCAATTACATATTATGTTATTCCCTAATATAAGTTTAGCCTCTTGAATAATTGAGTCACGGCTGTGGCACGTCAAACTCAATACTCTAAGTCAAGTCTAACCCAACATTTCGTACAATTGAATTAGTCTCCAACGGCCGACGGCTGTAGCACGTACCGACCTTTAGATTCTAATTCAATGTACACATCTCTATGTAATAGACAAGTATTTCTTATTTCGAAATCAAAGCCCTCGGCTGTAGCACGAAACGACAATGATTTAAAAATAAAAACCACTTTCTACCATGTTGGAAGGCTATGACCGACACAAGCCCATTGTGTCATTGGCCAATTACTACTTGATATTATTTAATTTTAGAGGGATTATATTACGTTACAATCATAATCATATTATAAAGAGATTCTTCCTTTTAAATTTAAAATATTTCAAATCAATAATCGATAATCAGATGATTCCCAGATCGGGTGGAGCATTGTCCAGAGGCGTCACTTAATAACCCTTTCTTACAGATAGAAATCTGTTGTTGACAAAATCATCATTTCTCTCAATATTGAAAATTCATATTCAATTACGTGTTTCATAAACACAAGAATCTCATGATCGTATTCATAATATTTATTGTTAAGGCAAGAAACGATTCATATTCTAGTTTTTCTAGAGCACGCCTTATATTGATTTAAGTTCACCTAAATCTATCATCATATGGTAAATATAGGCATATATCTCATATATAAAATTAAATAAACAAGTAAATATAAGTGCAATAAAGTAAATGTGTTTGGTTATGGCCCCATCCTATGTGATCTTTATCAAGCTCATGATAAAGATCAAGGTCAATCTAATATGGTGATGGAAATAAATACAACTACTTATTACATAAGTCTTCTTCTTTGTTTAGACTTCTTGTATGCCTCGTCTTCTTCTTTGTATCACCTCCATTGGATAGCCTTCTTGAGTCATTAATTACATTACATGATTGAAAGTAAAACTAATCTAATGAACTTACAAGAATAACTCGAGTTACATTCGAGATTTATGATTACAAAGATTGACGACATGCAAGTCGTATTTAAAACCAAAACCAAAACCATTACACTAAGGTCAAAAGACCATAACCATCCACCATGCTCATACAACACATAAAAGCATGTTAAAACACATAATATGATCTTAACATATCATATTATCCATGATCTAATCATAAAAAAAATATGACAAAAATCAGAGAAATCAGAATCAAATCAGAAAAACAAGAATCACTGTTTACGGGCAGTAAACGACGTCAAACGCCTTACAGACGAGTCGTTGATAGCTTTATCTATCAGTTTTGTTCAGACGCTTGTTTACTTATGGAATAGGGTATTCAATTGCGTAAATCGGACACCAGACCTAGATTTCAGCAAATCTGCAGCAGCCAATTCAGAATCCGTATCTAATATGATTCTCATAATTAGAACAAACATAAATCATGTATATATCAGTATATATACAGATTACATAATCATCTTATGATTATACAACTCACATGAATATCATATATTCAAAACCATACATATATAAGCATATTATATCAACATCAAATCATGGCGAATCACGTACATGCTCATATATCGAAAACAGTTAAACACATAAACGAATTAAAAACTTTTCGCAAGTAGCTCTGATGCCATTGAAGGGATTTTAGCACATAAACGCAGCGAAAACATAAATTTAAATCTTAAAAAAACCGAAACCCTCCGCAGGATCCATGCGAAAAATAATATTTAATTCGTAGTTCAGTATGTTTACCTTAAGAAGCTTTACGTTAATGGAAAGATGGAGGTCTTTAATGGCGATCCAAATACGATGAACGGATATCCCTAGCAGCTGCTCCTCAAGTGTGAAGCACTCCACCGGTATCCACCAAGAGTACAATGTGATGGAGGAGGAAGAGGTTGAGAGAATTAGTTGCCTCCCTCTTGTTCTACTTTAGAATTAGGGTTAATTATTTGGGTTGAGGCAAATAGGGTTTATAATAGTATATTTATAGGCAAAAATTTTAGCTGAAATTTTTCCATAAAATATTATTATTATTAACCCTTTAATTGATTATTCTTATTAACCAATTAACTAATAATTAAAATACCTTTTAATCATTAATCCCTTTTCTAAACACTTTAGAAAAATAATTCTCTCACTTGATTTAATTTCCAAAATTAAATTCTTAATTAATAATATTAAGAACTTTTCTTAATTAATTTATAATTAATTAAATCTCATTTAATCAATTATTAAATCTGCTAATTAATTATTTATTTCACAAATAAATAATTACCAGCCATTATTAATTAATTCCTCCACCATTAAATCATTCTCTTTTATGGTGTGACTCTGTAGGTTCAATATTAAGCCGGTAGTAGAAATAAATAATAATAAAACTATTTTATCATTATTTATATAAATTCTCTAATTCATTAAATATGATTAATTAATAAATTAATCATATTTATTCTACATCGTGAGGGATACTTCTCAGCATATCGCGACTATCCGGATAATACGAATTCACTGCTGAGAATAACAAGAACCTATTCAGTGAGTAGTTACCGTACAATCAATTCCTTCTACCCTGCAATGTCACGATTAAATACAAGGCATGGAAATTTTGTTAAGCCTATCTTATTTAATCATTTGCTTTCCCATTCACTATGCTTAGTTATATTTAATGTAAATTAGAAACTCCTTATTAATTTCATTCACTCTGGCCAGAGATTCCTGAACTGGCATAAGTGGATCAGCATTGAACATTCTCTTCCTTCACTGGAAGGGGTAGATCCTTTATTGATCATACACTATCTTCGTGTACAAATTCCTATACCCAGTAGAGCCCTTATAATTGTCCCTTGAGACTAAGAACTAAACCAAAACATAGTTCAGTGTACACAAGATGACTATGATGACCTCAAGTCTAAGGATACTTGTACAACTATCACTATGTGAATAACTGCTGACACGTGAGTGAACTCCATCAGTTGTTCAGCTGTGTGAGTCATGTTCAGTGAACTTATTCTATAATAAGCACCTACATACTAGCTATAATGTCACTACACAAATGTCTATGAGAACAGACATCCTTCATAATGAAGCAAGCATAGTATGTACCGATCTTTGCGGATTATTAATTACCAGTTAGTAATCCTACGACCAGGAACTATTTAAGTTTAGAGTTATCATCTTTTAGGTCTCATTATTATGATCTCATCACAATCCATAAAAAGCTTTACTCTAAATTGTGGTATATCTTATTTAAACATTTAAATAGATAGAGCCCGCAATAAAAACAAAACAAGTCTTTTATTAATATCAATTAAATCAAAACAGATTACATAAAAGTTATTCCTAAATCCTCATACATGATTGGACTTAGGACATATCTCTTTCACGGTGCAATACAAAGGAATGCATTGAACAACATGATGTGGTGAAATAAGTGTATAGAAACGTTAGTACTACACTAAATGTACTCTACTTGATGTCGAAGACCTTAAAGTAGAACTGAAGAAAGTTAAAGATGAAAATGATATGTTAGTTCTAGATAGTGCCAGTGTTGAGAATCTTAAGCAAACCAATAAATATTTAGAGCTTAAGATTACTAAACACCTCGAGACAGAGGAAGAGCTAAGGAACAAGAATGCAGAATTAGAAACTAAATTACATGCTTTTACTGATTCTGCAAATCTTGCTAAGAAGCTCATAGCTGATCAAGTAGTAGGTGGAAAGGTCGGAATAGGTCTAGACTACGACGAACTTAGAAAAGCTTCTAAGAAATGAGTAGTTGAAATTGACCCTATAGAGAAAGTTATTAATTCCCCTGATACACCTCATATTCTTAAGGAAGCTAAGAAGCTTCTATTTAAGAAAGCTACTGTTGAGACCTTTGATGAAGATAATCTTTATATTCATCATGAGATGCTTGTTGAGGATCTCGAGCTCTCAAGGAGACAAAAGGCAAAGAAACCTATGTCTGTTGCTAGTGACTCTGACTTATCTTTTGCCGGACTAGGTTTCACTTCCAAGAAGAAGAAGAATAGAAGTAGAAATAGCAGGATAGGAACTAATGGCCCTAGGAAGTTATGTAATAACTGTGGTTCTGCTGGTCACCTTACTCATGCTTGTAGAAAGGTTAAAGTAGACAATGTTAAGAATGCTTATGTGTATAACATGCCTAACATGCCTAAAGTTTCTAAGTGTGATAAATCTATTTGCATGCCATGTGTAGTATCTTTCATGCACACTTATCTTGATTCCACACACTCACATAATACATCTCATGATCATGGTAAGCATGTTAGTAAGTACACTGGTAGATCAAAGACTGTAAGCCCTCCTAAAGCTAGGAAAGTGGTACCTGTCACCAAGCCCAAGAGCAAGTCTGTTGGTGCTTCTGAAAGTGACAAGGAAATAGTCAATAATAAAGCAAAAACTGTTAAGCCTGTCAATTCTGTGAAGAGAAATGTTATATATTCAAATGCTTCTAAGTCTTCTAGACCCAACTTAGTTTGGGTACCAAAGAAAACTTAATCACTTTTGTTTTCAGGGCATTAAGCAGAAGAAGGTCATGTGGATTCTGGACAGTGGATGTTCAAGGCATATGACTGGAGATAGAGCTTTGCTATCAAAGATGGTTGAGAAAGCTGGCCCAGTGGTTACTTTTGGAGATGACAGCAAAGGTTATACTACGGTATATGGCTGTTTGGAAATTGGCAATGTCGTTATTGAAGAAATCTCTCTAGTTGAAGGTCTTATGCATAATCTCCTCAGTATCAGTCCGTTCTGTGACAAAGGATGCGAAGTTTTGTTCAAGAAGGAGAAGTTTTTTATCTCTAATCAGTAGAATGAGAAGCTAACTCTCAATGGAGTTAGAAAGGGTGATTTTTTTGTAGCTGACTAAAATTCTGCAGATGGTCAAGTAATGTGCTTCTACAGTAAAGCCTCTCCAGATGAAAGTTGGTTATGGCATAAGAAGCTCTCCCACTTGAACTTCAAGACCATGAATTCCTTGGTTAAGAGGGAATTGGTGAGAGGATTGCCCGAGATGGAATTTAGTCCTGATGGACTTTGTGAAGCATGTGAGAAGGGAAAGTCAAAGAGGGCATTACATAAGAAGAAGACAATGACTGACATCACTGAACCACTACAACTCCTTCACATGGATTTGTTTGGTCATGTCAACGTCATGTCTATGTCAAGAAAGAAATATGGCTTAGTGATTGTTGATGACTATTCCAGATACACATGGGTGTTATTCTTACATTCAAAGGATGAAGCACCTGATATGATTATTGATCACATTAACAAGATTGAGTTAGAAACTGGAGTGCCTGTACGAAAAATCAGATCAGATAATGGAACATAATTCAGAAATGCAAAGCTGAATGATTTCTGTATTGAGAAGGGCATCTCAAGACAGTTTTCAGCACCAAGAACTCCACAACAAAATAGAGTGGTTGAGAGGAAGAATCGAACATTGGTTGAAGCCGCAAGGACTATGCTTAATGAAGCCAATCTTCCTACCTACTTATAGGCTGAAGCAGTTAACACTGCATGCTATACTCAAAACAGAACCCAGATCAACAAGATATATGAGAAGACCCCTTATGAGTTAATGACCAACAAGAAACCATCAGTGTTAGGTCCCAATGTGTTTGTAGAAGGGGGGGTTGAATACAAACAGTACCGAATAATCGAATTAAATGCGGAATAAAAAATGTGAAACAAAATTCAAGTTAAATAAAAATATTATTAAACTTGAAAGGTGTTACAACAACTGTATCGATTACAAGGAATTAATCTCAAATTAATTATCACAAATCTAGAATAAATTCGACATGAACTTTTTCTATTTTTGTAATAAAAAAATTCAAATGCTAAACGCAATTTGAGATTAAGTTCTAGGGATTTTGATCCGCTAGATTGTTACACAAGAACAAGATAAAGATTTCTAGTTGATTGGATTTAACTTTACAATCTAGAAATTGATCTTGAAGTTGCAGATGAGATGAAATATTTGTGTCTGCTTCTTTTTCTTTGTTCTCGAGTTCTGTGTTCTTGATTGGATGATTATTTTTCTTTCTGCTACTTCTATGTCTTTTTAATTCATTCAACAGAATTGAATTGAACTGGAATGACAATCCTATAGCTGGCAAGACTTTCGGTAGGACAATGGATTGAACTAGCAAGACAATCTGATTGAACTACAATGACTTTCGGTATGACAATCAGTTGAACTAGCAAGACTATCTCCTTCCCAGTAGAACTTTCGGTAGGACAATGGAAATGACTTGGCATGACAATTGGTATGACAATCCTGATTATCATGCTAGTTCATTTTCAATTGTCTTGCTGATTTAAGACTGTTTTTAATCCAATTTAACTTCTAAAAATCCTTAATATTAATTCTGAATTAATTAATCAATTAATTTAATTAATCAAATAAATTAATCTTTGCAGATATAATTTATTTTCTTAATTAAATTATATGACTTAATTAATTAATAGAGAATTAATACTAACCCTGAGCAGCAACCAATCTTCTGAATATCTTCTGAAAATCACTGAGAATTATGAATCAATTCCACCACTTCAACGTTGACACTCGATGTACTATCTGGTTCATGAGTGACTAACTTCTGTGACGTTTCTTCATGTCTTGACTTTGATACTTTGATTTTCTTCAGATTAAATCCTTGTAATTAATGATACTCTGACGAGATCTCTGTCACTTGATTAAATCCACACTCTTGATTTATATCACTGAGGCATGATCAATTTCTTGAACTTCTTCCAGTGAATTAATTTCTCAAGTCTGTAGATGAACCTTGTTTCTGAATCCTTTGACAGATATTACTCTGTGAGATCTCTCTGACGGTAGATCCACTATTTACTTATTATATTCTTATTTGAGTTGAGTTGAATCCTCGAATATACAAATAGGCTATGACATATGACTTACAATCTCCCCCTATTTGTTTGTTAGACAATAACACACAAATACCTAGAGGATAACTCAACTAACAAATAAGAAAAAGATATAAAAAGAAATGCAAAGTAAATAGTAGAAAAGTTCTGGACTAGATTTAACATTTTCCAGATTCCAGGTAGATGTTCCTCTAGACTGAACATATCTTCAAGTAGTTTTATTTTCATTTGTACAACCACATTTCCTGTTGAGAAGCCCATATCTCTCTTGCTTCTCCCCCTATGAGAATCAACTGATTAAAGAAGATCACCTTCGTTTACCACCTCTCCCGTACAATAGGATCCGCAGATAAAAGCCAATGGTACTCCCCTTTTGAAAACAACTTCTTCCCTTACTTAGAAAATCACATTGTGTTTACCACCTCTCCCGTACAATAGGATCCGTAGTTACAAACAACAATGGTGTGGTGTGGTGTACATGTAGGATCTTTTTCTTACTCCCTGCTATTTCTCCCCCTTAGTTGAGGAATCCTCCAAACTATTACTTAAGCTTTTATCTCCCCCTTAAAGAAGGAATGTATGCCGTCGTCTGAAGGAGTTCTCATATTTCACTTGGTTGGAAAAGAAATAACAAGTGTTTCTCTTTCTTCCTCACTGTGAGTGTGTGATTCTGTTTAGTGTACCTCACATGTGTTTCACTCTTCTCTCCACTCGTGTTTACACTCATTCTCACAAGTGTATCACTCCACTCATAGCTCCAAAAATCAGCTGTACCTGCAAGGAAAATCACCTTAGCCATCCTTAAGGAGGTCACAGGTGGTGCAATGGGAGTTCATAAATCCCCATCCTTGTTAAACTCATCAGATGAATCTGAGTCATAATCTACAAGTTGCTAGTTTCCCTTTTAGGGTTCCAGATTTGAATTATGGGAAGGTAAACAATGATCCAACGAATTTAGCATAAAGATCAAAGTTTCCTTCTAATGTCTGTGAAGACATTTCCTTGTGACTCATCAGGTAATATCTGAATCATTATCAACAAGTTGCCGATCTGCACCTATGTCAGATCCACTATCCGCAGATGCATCCAGGGGATTTAAGCCTGGGGAGGTAGACACTGACCACTGACATATGGCTTTTGGATCAGTATCCTCTCCTAACACCTGTAAAGGCAATTGGTCCACTAACGAACCTTAAACAATCGAATATGACCTTAAAATGGTCGAAACTCTTGTTTCCGTCAACTCATCCTTTGTGTGTGTAACCTTTCCTTGTGCATCAAGAATTGTTTATGTTTGAAGTGGTGACACTACATAGGATACCTTGGCCGACAGGCAAATTTCAATAGACGCACCCTGTTGAGAGAATGAATCTAGTAACTGTTTTTGTGCCTTTTCAGCCATTACATCTTTTTGAGAAGATGTATGGGGGCTAGCAGTTGTCTCGGTTTAAATACTACTCATCTATGTAGGAGACAGAGCTACTGGGTTGACTACAGAACCTTCCTTATGTGGTGCACTAAGGCACTATCTCCCTCACGCTCATTCATACTACATTTAGTGGTAAGAGAGTGTTGGTTGGTTCTGTTTTTGTGATTGTCTTTACAGTCTTGGATAGACGTTGTGGGTTTTCAACCTCATGACTGTCAATGAAAGAAAGTCATTGGAGACTGAACCTGTAACACAGAACATATGGTAATAGAGAGAAAATGATTTACAATAGTGATTTCTAAAGATTTTACATGAAATAAGAAATCACTAATGTAGAAAGAAGTTTGATTTTGTTTTTCAATATGAATGAATTTTTGATAAAACATTGATCACTTAGGGTAAAGTCTAAGTAATTCTCATTCATGTCAAAAGCTTACAAATATCTGCAACATAATGTTAACAACATATCATTGACCGATACTTGTCAAGTACTTTAGATACTAATTGTTATGTTGCATTAACAATATATCACTGCACATATAAAACAATATGATTGTGCCTAATGATAAGAGAGTTAAAAATATGACGACTCTACTAGTTCATATTAAACAATAACTTCAGTTAGAGTGCCATACCATGTTCTTGACGATTGCTTGAGTAGTACACTAGTTCATACCAACCTGAAGTGAGATTGTGAAGAAGAGATTGCATAGTCCAATAGATCTGCAGCTGCAAAGTCCATGAACTGTGGTGCATTGACTTCCTCTTTTGACTCACCAACCAGGAGTACACTTGTACACATCTTACTAGAGTCCAATTCCAAGTGTAATGTGCAGCAGGTGCCTGATATGTCATAATATTCTCAAGTCTCGTCACTGGTGCTATATGTTAGATGATGCTTCCTGATAATAACCTAGCACACTATACAAAATTTTCATTTATAACATATCCAGCTTGCAAACAGCCATATCCCTCAGATAAACCTTTGTTGTTATCTCCAAAGGTAACCATGGGGCCAGCTTTCTCAACCACATTTGATAGCAGGGCTCTATCTCCGGTCATATGTCTTGATGATCCACTGTCAAGAATCCACACTACCGGTTATACCTGTTTAATGCCCTGCACTACAAATGGATTAGACCTTCTTCGGAACCCAAACTTGGTTGGGCCCGACATACTTGTAGAATTGTCCTTTGTCAGGCAAAACAACATTTTTAATTTTAATTGTCTCAACTTTCTCAATGACTAAACATTTGACCTTGTAAACAGCCTTAACAAATTTATGTTTAAGCTTAGGCACAAATGTCTCCTTTCTAGCCTTAGAAGGACTGGCAGTCTTAGACCTATCATGCTTCTTGTTATTCACATGCTGACGAAGAGTAGTCTTATCATTAGAAACATTCTTACCATTAAAATAAGCATACATCATATTAAAAGCACAAGACATACAATTAGAAACACCACATGCTTTATGAGAGTGATTAACAGCAGGCAATTTATGCATGATAGACATGGCATTTTTGTTATCCAACTCATGTGTGTCTGAGTTAGTCTCAGTTGCTTTCACAACTTTGACTGGAACTTTCGACACACTTGACTTGGAAACAACCTTCTCATTAGCAAGATCTTCAGCACGTATTTCTTCTTGAATAACAGAAGAGGTCGCATCAAATGGTTCAGCAATTGATGGTTTATAGAGGGGTTCATCAACACCCTTAAGCACATGTGGTACTTCCCTCCCTTTAGCACAGACACGAGGAGGGGAGTTTATGCCTAATTCTCCAATAGCAACATTATAATCATAACCTATTCCAGATGTTTAATTAACAGATTGCTTACTGTAGAACTCTTTAGCCTTCGAACAAGAATTGAAGTAGGCTCTAACCTTAGTCTTAAGACCGGTGATCTTGTCTTTAAGAATAGTTTCGAGTTTTCTATAACAGTCAACTCTATTCTCTAGAAAAGATACTTGTTCTTTTAATTTGTCTTGATTAATGTGCACAAGTCTTAATTCATTGACCTCTTTCTCAAGGTCTGTGATCTGTAAACTTAACAGTTCATTATCACGACGTGCACAATCTAAGTTACTTCTTAGATGATAAACCATTTCAGCATCAGAAAGTTTTACCTCTATTCTTGACGATGAAGCTTTTCCTTCAATAGCCATAAGAGCAAGATTTCCTTCATCTTCATCTTCACTGTCAGTATCATCCCAGCTTCTTCCCTTTGCCAGATAAGCCCTTTCAGAGTTCTTTCTTACTTGCTTTGGCTTCCTACATTCTATGGCAAAGTGTCCCAACTCATTGCAGTTATAGCATCTAATGGTGCTCCGATCAACCATCCCTGTTTTGTATCCACCACTGCTGGTGTTAGATGATGAAGATCCACCTTTCTGGAATTTGTTGTAGTTGGACTTGTACTTAAGCTTGGGATTCCTCTTGAATCTGACATGGGAGAATCTCTTGACAATTTGGGCCATTGACTCGTCTTCCAATTGCTCCAGCTCTTCCAAGGAATAAAAATCATCACTTGATTGATTTGTAGTAGGAGGATCATATTCTGCTACTAACATATTTTCCTCAGCCTTGGAACACTGTACCATTCTCTCTAATTGTTGAGATTGATGTTGTTGTTGACCTTCAGCTACAAGTGCAGTAGATGTGCTGACCATTCTATCCTTCCCTTAGACTTCCTTCTGTTGAATCTGCTCCAACTCATAGGTTTTTAACACTCCATAGAGCCTGTCCAAAGAAATCTCACTCAGATCTCTAGCTTCTCTAATGGCAGTGATTCTATGTTCAAGATGAGTTGGCAGTGTTAAAAGGAACTTTTTGTTGACCTCCCTGATTGAATAATATTTCCCATTTATGTTCAGGTTGTTGATCAACGCATTGTACCTCTCAAACACTTCAGTAATTCCTTCTCCTGGATTTGATTTAAAATATTCATACTCAGAGGTTAGGATCTCCAACTTGTTCTCCCTAACTTCCTCTGTGCCTTCATTGATCACCTCAATAGTTTCCCACATATGTTTGGAATTTTTACAGTTCATCACATGTCTGTTCATCAAGGGATCAAGGGAATCAATTAAAATTAACTGAAGGCTGGCATCCAAGGAGGCTTCATCTTTTTCAGCAGGAGAAAAATCCTCAGGATCTTTAGGATAGGTTCTGGCTTTGGTGATCACAACATCATCTACTATCACCTCCGGTTCAATAACCATCGGAGTTCTTATCCCCTTCTTTAACAAGTTTGAATATTTGGGATTTGCCACTTGTAAAAATAAGAGCATCTTCTTCTTCCATATAATATAATTTTCTTTATCAAATTGTGGAATTTTAACGGTTCCAACTTTTTGTGAAGTCATTATGAATTTTTGAATGAATAAAAATTCAAGGAGTTGAAAAATCACAAAAGTCTAGGATCTTGATTTGTTCGTTAATCAGAAGGCTCTGATACCAATTGTTAGGTCCCAATGTGTTTGTAGAAGGGGGGTTGAATACAAACAGTACCGAATAATCGAATTAAATGCGGAATAAAAAATGTGAAACAAAATTCAAGTTAAATAAAAATATTATTAAACTTGAAAGGTGTTACAACAACTGTATCGATTACAAGGAATTAATCTCAAATTAATTATCACAAATCTAGAATAAATTCGACATGAACTTTTTCTATTTTTGTAATAAAAAGATTCAAATGCTAAACGCAATTTGAGATTATGTTCTAGGGATTTTGATCCGCTAGATTGTTACACAAGAACAAGATAAAGATTTCTAGTTGATTGGATTTAACTTTACAATCTAGAAATTGATCTTGAAGTTGCAGATGAGATGAAATATTTGTGTTTGCTTCTTTTTCTTTGTTCTCGAGTTCTGTGTTCTTGATTGGATGATTATTTTTCTTTCTGCTGCTTCTATGTCTTTTTAATTCATTCAACAGAATTGAATTGAACTGGAATGACAATCCTATAGCTGGCAAGACTTTCGGTAGGACAATGGATTGAACTAGCAAGACAATCTGATTGAACTACAATGACTTTCGGTATGACAATCAGTTGAACTAGCAAGACTATCTCCTTCCCAGTAGAACTTTCGGTAGGACAATTGAAATGACTTGGCATGACAATCGGTATGACAATCCTGATTGTCATGCTAGTTCATTTTCAATTGTCTTGTTGATTTAAGACTGTTTTTAATCCAATTTAACTTCTGAAAATCCTTAATATTAATTCTGAATTAATTAATCAATTAATTTAATTAATCAAATAAATTAATCTTTGCAGATATAATTTATTTTCTTAATTAAATTATATGACTTAATTAATTAATAGAGAATTAATACTAACCATGAGCAGCAACCAATCTTCTGAATATCTTCTGAAAATCACTGAGAATTATGAATCAATTCCACCACTTCAACGTTGACACTCGATGTACTGTCTGGTTCATGAGTGACTAACTTCCGTGACGTTTCTTCATGTCTTGACTTTGATACTTTGATTTTCTTCAGATTAAATCCTTGTAATTAATGATACTCTGACGAGATCTCTGTCACTTGATTAAATCCACACTCTTGATTTATATCACTGAGGCATGATCAATTTCTTGAACTTCTTCCAGTGAATTAATTCCTCAAGTCTGTAGATGAACCTTGTTTCTGAATCCTTTGACAGATATTACTCTGTGAGATCTCTCTGACGGTAGATCCACTATTTACTTATTACATTCTTATTTGAGTTGAGTTGAATCCTCGAATATACAAATAGGCTATGACATATGACTTACAATCAGTAAAATACTTTCACATGTTTAGAGGAAAGTGCTTTGTGCTTAAGGACGATGAGCATCTTGGAAAGTTTGATGCTAAAGTTGAAGAAGGTATCTCTCTGGGCTATTCTCTGGAGTCAAAGGCTTACAGGGTGTATGTGATTAGTGATCAAAAGGTTGTGGAAAGCCTTAATGTAACATTTGATGACGCCAATCTCCCAAGTATTCAGAAGGAAGATGATAGTGATAATCTTGATGTTGAAGATCTTTCTGATGAAGAAGATGAGCCTGAAGTTGTTCCAGACAATAATGACAATGGCAATGATCCTGATGATCATAATTCTGATGCAGATTCTGAAGGTAATGGTCATGGGACAAGTCACACTATCTCAGGGACTAGTCCTCAAGCTTCAGATTATAGAGATCAAGCTGGAAACAACTCAGGGGGAGCAGAACAAGGAGAAGAAAAAAGATCTGATAGCCAGACACAACACAATTCTGGAAATGCTGAGTCATCAAGGGACAGTCTACCAAGACATAGAGTATGGCGTAAAGACCACCCTTGGAAATTGACACTCAGTAATCGAGATAATTGAGTTAAGAATAAAAGAGCTACAACAAATGAATGTTTCTATTGTGGGTTTCTTTCTCAAATGGAGCCAAAGAAAGTAAATGAAGCTCTTGGAGATCCTGATTGGGTGATTGCTATGCAAGAGGAACTCAATCAGTTCGAACGACAGAAAGTGTGGAAGCTTGTACTCAGACCTAAAGACAAATCAGTGATTGGCACAAAATGGGTTTTCAGAAACAAGCTTGATGAAGATGGAATTGTAACAAGGAACAAGGCGAGACTCGTTGCTAAGGGATACTCTCAAGAATAAGGGAATGACTACAATGAGACCTTTGCACCAGTTGCTAGACTTGAAGCCATCAGGATGTTTTTAGCATTTGCAGCACATTCAAACTTCAAGGTATATTAGATGGATATGAAAAGTGCTTTCCTAAATGGTGAGCTTGAAGAAGAGGTCTATGTGGAGCAACCACCTGGTTTCATAGATCCTGAGTTTGAAAATTTTCTCTATTTTCTCTTCAAGGCTCTTTATGGTCTGAAACAAGCGCCAAGAACATGGTATGATACTCTCTCTGAATTTCTACTTGAAAATGGTTTCACTAGAGGTGTCATAGATACGACTCTGTTTCATAAGAATCATAAAGATGATACCATATTTGTGCAAGTCTATGTTGACGACATTATATTTGGGTCTACGAATGATGTACTTTGTGCAAGGTTTGCTAAGCTTATGCGTAGTAGGTATGAGATGAGTATGATGGGTGAGTTGAGCTACTTCCTTGGACTATAAGTGAGTCAGAAATCAGATGGTATCTTCATTTGTCAAACGAAGTACATCAAAGATCTTCTGAAGAAATATCAGTTGGAAGACTCAACACCTGCTAAGACTCCGATGGCAACTGCCACGAAACTTGATCAAGAAAAGTCTGGTAAGATGGTGGACATCACTCATTATCGAGGCATGATTGGATCATTACTCTACCTGACTGCAAGTCGTCTAGATATCATGTTTGCAACATGTTTGTGTACACGGTTCTAGGTTAATCCAAAAAAATCTCATCTGATAGTTGTCAAAAGAATTTTCAGATATCTGAAGGGTACACCTAATCTAGGTATCTGGTATCCTAAATATACGGGCTTTGATCTCATCAGCTACACAGATTCTGATTACGCTGGTTGTAAGATTGATTGGAAGAGTACTTCAGGAAGCTGTCAGTTTCTTGGAAGAAGATTGATTTCTTAGTTTAGTAAAAAGTGGCATTTAGTTTCTACATCCACTGCTGAAGCTGAATACATTGCTGCTGGAAGCTGCTGTTCTCAAATTCCTTGGATGAGAAACCAACTCCGAGACTATGGACTTGATTTGAAGAATATTCCTATCTACTATGACAACACAAGTGCCATAACGATCTCAAACAATCATGTTCACCACTCAAGGACCAAACATATTGATATAAGGTATCATTTCATTCGAGAGCATATAACGAATGGTATTGTGGAACTTTAAAATGTTCCCACAACGGACCAAATTGCAGACATTTTCACGAAACCACTTGATGAAGTTACCTTCAATAAGTTGGTTAGTGAACTTAGCATGTTGAATTTGTCCAATTAATTGGAAACCAACAAATGTAATTTGGTGCGGGTAAACTTTACTACCCCAATGATGATGCTATGAGGGGAAAGTAAGTTTACATATCTATTCATTATATATATCCATGTTTGTAAACTTGTTTTGAAGCTAACTGATTACCATGCCTTACATGTCATATGCTAATGGTAAGTAAGTTAGAATTTTTGATGCAATATATGAGTGGTTTGAATTTTACATGTTATGTGTTTACTCTGATGCAAACGCTCTTGATATTGATATTTATTTTGGCACACACACATCTCAATACTGTTTGCACTCTAATTTTAGACCCTATAATCTTATTTGTGATTCTATCATAACTCTGATTTATAGGTCTAGATCCTGCTTTTGATCCTGTATAACTAACTTGAATACTCTATTTATATATGTGTGATTGTATCATGTTCCTAAGTAATCCTGTATGTTTGTTGAGTTTCAGACCCTAGGTAACTCTGACAACAGATTCTTTGATCACTCTGATTCTCTGTTCATGCAAGAATAACTCTGTTTTTTTTGTGCTAGAATAAATATGCAACATAACTAGTGATAGTTGTGACATGATTATGTTTGGGGTAGTTTTTAATTGGTTCAGTCTTGTGTTGACTAATCAATTGGTGCATACTTGTTGGATACACTCTTGGCATAATTATTTGGTTTTATGACTTATGTGTTGACTCTGTGTGTAACTCTAATGATCTTGCTATGCTTATGTTTTGCTCTGGATATTTAATGTAATATCCGGGATATATCGTGTAATTATTTTTGCTATTAAATAATTATTATATGTGTTCAGTATCTATTATGTGAATTATTTGTTAAGTGTTAAATGTGTTGGATGTTTAAAAATATTACTAATTGAGTATTTTAATTTTTATATGTCTAAAATAAAATACAGATAATTGTCATATCTTCCTAATTATTTTTATGTTGATTTATGAATTTATAAGAATCATATGGATTTTATAAAATCTTTTTCCGGGTATTTAAAATCTATTTTATAAATACGGGAACCAACCACCATTATCCGTTTTTACGTTTTTAGAACCCGAAACTCTTCCGAGAACTCCTTCCTAACCTAATTGCAATATTCCGAGCATTTTCCGTGTTTCGACTTTTTCAATCCGGCGTACGGTTTGTCCTGCGCGGGTCCCGGCACAATATTTTTCATATATTATTCGTTTCGGTAAATCAATAAAACTCGTATTTTTGATAAACGGGAGCTTTTTATTAAACTATCATAATTATCACCTCGTAATACGTGTAACCAGGCGCTGAGACCAAGACCGTAGTACAAATTGTACTGATTTGGATAATTATCTCGAAAACCGGTACCGTTTGGATCAGCTTTTATAAATAAACGTACCGTTTTATATCCGGAATGATCCAACGAGATACTAATTTTCCGTAATTATAAATAGCCTCTACCGTTTTTTATTTTATACTGGAAATCATTTACAAACAGTATTTACAGAGTTTTTACAGAGAAAATACTATAATTATATTATGTTCTTCATAATCAAACACAAATTCGGAGGCGTTATCGATATCCGATTTTGGCGTACATATACTCAAAACGAAGCTACTGAAATCTAGAATCCAAATCTTCCATCAATTTCAACCCAGAAACATCAGGTGATTTTCTATTTAATTATTTATATTCGAATTTCTTGGTCTTTAAACTATGAATATTTGTACAGATGGTTGTTTGAATGATTTGATGATTGTATGTTGTAGAGCTTGTTTTCCTGATCATTTTGGTATATTATACTTCGAATTTGGAGTTCAATAACATGTTCAAATTAAGGTTTGATTCTCGAATTGTATAATAAGGGTTTATATTCGTTTGAATGTTCTTGATTAAAATTGGGGGTTTCTTATTTAGGGATTATCAGAAGTTCTAAAGGGGTGGGTTTTGTTCCCCTTAAAATTTGCAATCTAATCGTATATAGCATGTTATCAGACGATTTCTAGATTGAACGGAGTTGTTGTTTGAAGTTCTCGCCGGAGTTCTTCGTGTTTTGGCCGAAAAATTGATTAAATGATTGTTGTGGACAGATTGTTGAATGGTTAGGCTTCTGGAAATGCTTAGACTGATTTTGCATTGAAAAATAGATCAAACGAGGTTGTTTTCGACCCCGATTGAGGTCACCGGAATCCGGAAAGGGTCACCGGATTCCGGGTTCGTCTGGCGGTTCATCCCGACCCGGCGACCCGGTTCCTGACCCGTTTCTTTTTATTAAAAACCCGGTTTTGATCCAGAATATCCCTAAATCAAAGTTGTTTTTGGCGTTTTTGCAAGTTAGTACCTGAAGTTTCCAGAATTTTACAAATTCTGGATTCCTGTTTTAAATTCTTTTAAAATTTAGATTTCTTTTTATAAATTATTTTCAAAATTGTTTTAATTTCAGAAAAATCCGAAAATGATTATTTTAATTTCAAAAATCATTATTTTAATTCCAAAAATTATTTTTAATTCAAAAATAAATCTGAATTAATTATTTAATTAATTTCAGTTAATTTTTAATTGATTAATTAGTCAATTAATTCAAAAATTAATTGATTAATTGATTTAATTAATTATTAATTGATTTTAATTAATTATTTAATTAGATTTAATTATTTAAAAATGATTTAAAAATTCCAAAAAATAGTTTCGAGCTTTAAAATATTATTGTAAATTATTTCTAAGGCTCGAAAATTATTATAAAATTGTTTCGAAACCAGATGTGGCCAATCGAACCCTTTTTATTAATCTAAAATTGATCCAACGACCCGTTTTAATTCCGAAAAATATTTTAAAAATCATTTTTATTACCTGAAAGCCTGTTTATGACCTGAGACTTCTTTATAAGTGATATATCATTGATTATATGACGTGCTATGTGTTATATGTGACTTGTTGGTTGACTGTCGGTCTATATATTCGGTGATTACTTGTTTATAGCATAACTTTCAATCCGTTAATCGGATTTGGGTGAAACGAAGGGTAGATAGAAGTATATGTCGAATAGAATCGTATGAGTTAAATATTGATAGATATTTATAATGCCTAGCAGAATAAGCAAGGCGTAAGAAAAGGAAGCAGGTGATCAGAAAATAGAATTGTCATGTAGAAAATACAGCAAGTAATCAGAGAATAGAAGCGAGGCATAAGAAAAGCAGACGAGTGATTGTTGAATGGAGACAGTATATAAGTACAAGTGAAGTTGAAATCGATTATGATAAGGCAAGTACTTCTAAACCTTTCTCGAGATATATTGCAAATATTTCTAAATTCTCCTGTGACATATTGTTAATACTCAAAATAGCTCTGTTTTATATTGGAAATACTTTGAATCCTTCAGCCTTGAACCTGAGCCACATCATTTGATCTTGAGCTGTAAGCCTTATTCTTTGTGAACCATTTCTGGTTGATTTACCAAATATTAAACCACACATATACGATACTACTCCACAAATATATAACCATCACATACCAAACACTGGAACAAAATTGTTTTAAACTTGCAGAAACTTTTATACTTAACCATACCTTGTGACATCAAAGTATTGAAACCCTGTAAAAACATTATTCATCTAATACCCGATTGTCCTGCAGGTTGGAGGCCACTTCTTTCATGTACTTTGACATACCCTTTCAGTAACCATGAATTTTTACCATGCTTTTATACAAAAGTTTTATTGTTATTGATTATGATCAGGTTTTATTGAATTCTGTTGTTTATCATATTGAACTGCTTTAGAATTGGATAGTTTTCTTTATGTAGACCAGATTCGTGGTCAGACCATATCAATGGTCAAGTTAGGCCAATGTGTGCCTTGGATCCAGTAGTTAGAGCAATGATGTGTGCTTTGCTCGAGGTTAGTGCGTGACTGATCAGCAGCCTAACCTTGGTTTTAAAAACTTAAAATAAATATCCAATTCTATTGGTTGTTTAACAAGAAACTTGATTCCTTTGAATCATCTTGTTTATTATTGTTTAACCTCAGTGAATAATGATATGACTTGCTGAGCTAGTTAGCTCACTCTTGCAAATCTTTTTATGTATGCTACAATTACAAAGGATACAGTTGATAGCGAGGTTTCACAGTTCAATGTTCGAGCTAGGATTCCAGATTATGGTTGATCGAGCTAGCAGGAGCTTATTGCAGTAGTGAGATAGTAAGGTTGTAAGAATAATTTCATATCAGTTGTAAATTAAATTAGTTGGGATTTGGTACGATGTAATAAAAGTTAAGGTTGTGGTTTGTTTTCATACTTTAACCTGTTACGATCCATGGTTATGTAAAGTAGGGTCATTGCAAATAATAATTTATATACAGGTTTATATATTGAGTATGTGTTGTGGACCCCAAACTTCTGACCCGGGTTTGGAGGGCGCCACAGGTTGGTATCAGAGCTACAGGTTATAAGTCACTGAAATAAGCCTAGATTGTCAGGATTGGGTAGAGGGTTAGGATTAGGAATAGGAAATAGAAAGATAGGTTATCGTGAGTTTGAGTGCGAATGTATAGTAGGTCTCCGGCATGGGTCGTGTTGCGATTCGGGATTCTCAACTAGCGACGTGATATCCAGGCAACGACAATGGCAGATCCTGATTTCCGTGCATCAACTGATCGTTTGGATCCTTCCGTTTAAGGATCGTCATCTTCTCCCATATTCGATTTGATCCTTGTTCTTCCATCAGTATTAGCGGTATTACTTTCTGTTATGATAGTTGCGCCTCTCCAAGTTATTCAGCGCTATTCTATCATTTCTCGATACGAGACTACCTATTCAAGAACCTTCATTTGCTTATTCTTGTTCTTTTGAACATTCAACCATGAATATATCTTTTCTGTTTACTATATACTATATTCTATATCCTTAGTTTAAAAACCTTTCCAATGAAATAACAGCATTTGCGAGAAGGGACACGATAGCTGCAGTAAATGGTGAGTATTGAGATACAAATCAAGGTGAGAAACGAGTTTAGAAAGAAGATTCACGTGTTCTGGAGGATGGCTTTTATCATATTACAAGAAGCTATTGGTAATTAAGGCCACTCATGACTAGTTTGTGGAATGGAGTAGATAAGTGTTAAAGAGAGAGAGTTAGAGGAGATTAGGGATCTGAAGATTTCTCGAAATTAGGAAATGGTGTTGTAATGATATGATATATATATTCTAACAAGATGATGCGACAATAGCTGACTTGTTGACTATTGGATAGTCTGTTCTACTTAATGATTACAAAGGGGTTAACGGGGATACTACCAGTATGGGAGCCTTAATGTGAAGTTACGAATAAGATAACGTGCAACGATAGTGGAAGTTTTCATTTAATTACGGAGAATAATAGACCCCAATGAAGGAAAGGAGATAAATGGAAGTGAACGGACCCTTGAGTGATTGTTTCTTTAACTTGGTATCTGTAACACCCCCAGATCCGGGGTCGGGGATCCGGGTCTTCACGGTCTTTCTTTCCACAATATCACTTCACTTAATTTATAAATAACCTTATGTTGTGACCCCACACTAACACACACCACAACCCGTTATAGTCTCAGAGATGAAATTGAAATAAGTACAAGTCTTTGAATCCACAATTTAAAAGTTATTACAACCCAAAATGATTACTTAATAAGTTTACAATTAATTGCCATTATCTGCCACAAGTTATAATTATACATAATTGATTCTCAAAAGTAGATGGTCTGATCTACAATAGATCTACCTCTGCAGCTATAGCATCTACAACATCAACGGGAAGACGCGGGACGCTTCCCACGCGCTTGCGCTGGGTCTGCTTGAGTCTGGCCATCCTTCCTAACTGTTGTTGTGTGATGAAGAAATAAAGCAAGAGTGAGCCTTACAGCTCGCAAGATAATATATAGTGTAATCAATAATACAAGTATCTAATAGATAACTTACTGAAAACCTTTATCAAAAGTAAGATAATTACTTACTGGATATAAGCTTAAAGGAAGATGAAGTTACCAAATACTCCACTATACTTATATCATTTATAAGGCTACTTGAACTACCCCTGTTCAAAGTATTATAGGTTTAAAAAAAAGTCATCCCATAGATGAGACCACAAGTTAAGACTTGAATAGATTCAATCTTTGAAATATTATTGAATGAAATAAAGTTACGAGATACTTTATTTAGTCCCGATATATATCCACATATATCTCTTAAACATTTCCTGGAACCTCTGTTATGTAAAGTATGAACAGAGTTGGTAACATCCAATGAATTTTGGAAAGGAAAAGAATTTTGGCATAAACCCGATATCTTGTTGATCAGGCAAAGATACCAATAAGTACCTTTTCTACTAGTAGATGGATGAATCCCCCACCGGTCATCACCCTGGCCACATAAGGACCTTGTGCTGGACCGCCACCCGGCCTCTTACGCGTTGATGGACTGCCACCCAGCCACTTACACTTTGATAGACCGTACCCCGGCCTGTCGCTTATGCCGACTCAATTAGATGGGCTTACTTCCCGAATGTTGGGTAAGTAATCAATTCATTTGTTTTCTCAAAACAGCAACCACGTTGCGAATGTAAAATGCACCACAGAGCTGGATCCCCCAGGTTTTGAGCGAGTATTTAAATCCCCTTTGAAAGGAAGATCTTAAATATAAAAAAATGAGTTTTGGGGTCCACTCTAACTTTAAAAATCATTTTGAAGACTCGAAAACATTTTTAAGAATGTTTGGAGTACTGCTGATTTATTAAAATAAATCAGTCCCGATATATTAGAAAATATCTGAATATTATTATTTAAATAATATTCTCATAAAGATAATCCTTATAAAAATAATCGAAGTAGAAGTTTTAAAACTTATACTTGAAATGGATATTAAATAACCAAAGATATACTTATATGAAAGTACTATCTTTATTTGAATAATCGAAAATAAGTTTGATTATCGAAACATTATTCTTTAATAAAATAAAGAATATTATTAAATAATAAGCGGAGTCATAATACCTCGAATGAATACTATAAATAATATTCATTAAATAAAATAAACGGAGTCATACATCCTCCAATGAATATCCAATTAATAATCATTAAATATAATAAACAGAGTCATAAGTCCTCGAATGAATATTCAAATAATATTCATTAAATAAAATAAAGTTATCGAATAAACCTTATTCGATTAATAGTTTGGAAAACTATAACCATCTATATATAAATATATATATATATATAATCTACTCGGGATCCTCGACTCCCGGTTTTAGAAAATGTTTTCACCTTTTGATCCCCTCCACTAAGGGTAAACTCATTACCGCTTATCTCTAGCATAGGTATTATGCAATTGTAAGCATTTTAACCAACAGATATATAAATCAAGAATATGAAACAGGCATGCATATATACCATATCACATGCTACAATATATCGCAAGAATTTGCTAATAACAAATATGCAATTATCGTAAGATCATGCATATACACATATACATCACAACAACAGTTATAACGGGTAGAAAACTTGCCTGAGCGACTGGGGGTGATAAAAGGCTCGGGACGAGTCTGGTAACCTATAAACAACAAGTAAGTTGGAATTAAACCAAAGTCACTTGTAAATCTATACTTTAACTAACTTAGACTCTAACGCTTGTTTTGCGCTTACTGATTCTCTTAAGTCACTCGAGTACCCTCAGCTCCACCATTTTTAATAATTTAATCATTATAAGTTTCAAGGTGATTCTTTCGCGGGTGTCTTACCAACTTCCTAACACACTTACCATAATTGTTTCATACATTAATTAACCCTTTTTGGTCTTTAACCTATGTTTCAAAGTAAGGCGAGGGGAAAAGTTTCGTTCGCAAAACGCTGTTACTTGAAACGGTCATTTCTCCTAAACCGTATATCGGAATTAAACGAACTACATATCAAAACGAAGCTCGTAACATGAGCTATCTACACATGGCAATGGTCATAATATAGCAGGGAGTTCTCGGGTCCAAATATTATGAACAAAAGCAGTCTAAAGTAAATCGGACATTACGACGGCTATGTTTACGCGATTTCCCAAATTTAAACCATTCAAAAACCATCAGAATTCAACCTCAACCCATTCATACAACCAAAGTCCATCCTTATCACATCATAACAGCCCCAATCAATTCAATATTAACATTTATACTTATGCCTAAGCTTGAATTTAACTATACTTAAGTTCTTTTAACCAAAATAACAAGATTCACCATTCCATTTCACTACCACTCCAACCCAAACTCTAAACCACAAGCATTAAGCTACTATATCACCATAATAATCAAAATCATCTTATATACGAAGGAATCTAGGGTTTGGAGATGATATACCTTCCTTGAAGTGGTGGGAGTAGCTAGGAAGCCTTAAGAAGCCTTGAGAAGTCTTAGGGATGCTTGGATCTTAAAGGAAAACAAGAAAAAATCAAGTTAAAAACTTTGAAATCACTATTCATTATCTTCTTCATTGATTTTTTGAAGAAGATTGAGAAAGAATTGAAGGCTTAAACTCATAATATAGCCATAACTATGCATAAGGATGACTAGGGAATTATCTTACCAATTTAGGAAGACTTGATCTTGAGTTTTGAAATTTGTTTCTCTTGAAAATGGCAAAAGCCGAGAGCAAGCCTTGGCGATGAAGAATAAAAGTTTGTTTTGATGAGAAATGATTTGTTTGGCTCGGTTGATTGAATTGGATTTGTTTTATTTTAGGTTAATTACCAATTTAACCTTGGTTTTGTGTGGTTAACAATCCACCACATTTCCTTCCTTCTTATGTCATGCTTATGTCATGCTATGATGTCATCTTCCCCTCCTTGTCCTCTTCTCATTGCTTGGGTGACATCATCCTCTCTAATCCCTTTGATTAACTTCCTTAATTATTTGCCTAATGACTGCTGATCTGTTATACGGTTCGCTTAACTTTCCTTTTCGTTTATCGTTTGAGGGATCATACCCGGGATCTTATTACTTAGGTTCCCTTAACCTTTTTCAATATATTATATTCCTTTTATGATCCTCTCTTATAATCCTTTAATTTAAATACTTTTTATCCTGTTACCTTATACTCAATTCTTTCCGTATCTAGTGGATTTCCGGGAAAAATCAAAGTGTTCGGAATTGGATTCTGATGATCTTTACATACACTTATATACCATGTAGAGTACTAATAAAATCTCAGAATATCCATAACAGAACCCCTACATAGTGTGGCATGAAAAGTTTTCTCATTTAGCAAAAACACTATTCACAAGGGTTACAAAAAGTTGAAAATTTTGGGGGTTATTACAGTCTCCCCTCCTTAAAAGGATTCCGTCCCGGAATCAAATAGAAAACAACTGGGGGTACTTTTCTAGCATCGCACTCTCTAGTTCCCAAGTTGATTCTTCCATATTATGATTCTGCCATAGCACTCTGACTAGCTTGATTACTTTGTTCCGAAGCACCTGCTCCTTCTTATCGATAATCCTTACTGGCTTCTCCACGTAAGTCAGATCTGGTTGCATATCCACCTGCTCGTACTCCACTATGTGTCTGGCATCCCGATGATACTTCCTTAGCATTGACACATGGAACACATTATGAACTTGTTGCAAGTTAGGGGGTAAGGCTAGCTCGTAAGCTAACTTTCCAATCCGTCTTAATATCTCAAAAGGTCCAATGTATCTTGGGCTTAGTTTTCCTTTCTTTCCGAACCTCATTAATCCCTTCCAAGGGGATACCTTTAGCAGTACTAAGTCCCCGACTTCATATTCCTTGTCCTTTCGGGCTAAGTCTGCTTATTTCTTCTGTCTGTCTTGGGCTGCTACAAGCCGTCCTCTGATAAGATCCACTATGTCTTTGGTCCTTTGGACCACTTCGGGTCCGAGCATCTTCCGCTCTCCTACTTCATCCCAGTATAAGGGAGATCGACACCTTCTTCCGTACAGGGCCTCATAAGGCGGCATTCCGATGCTAGCATGGAAGCTATTGTTATAAGAAAACTCGATCAACGGCAAGTGATCATCCCAACTTCCTTTAAGGTCTATTGCACAGACTCTCAACATATCCTCTAGTGTCTGGATGGTCCTTTCACTCTGCCCATCCATCTGGGGATGGTACGCGGTACTCATATTTAACTTGGTCCCTGCACATTCCTGAAAGCTCTTCCAAAATCTGGAGTTGAACCTTGGGTCTCGGTCTGAGACAATGGACGCTGGGACTCCATATCGCATCACTATTTCCTTAAGGTAAATGTCCACCAGTCTATCGACTGTGTATCTCTCATTGATAGGAATGAAATGGGCTGACTTTGTCAGTCGGTCTATAATTTCCCATATGGCGTCATGATTGGCTTTCGTCCTTGGCAAGCCTACAACAAAATCCATCGCTATCTGTTCCCATTTCCACTCGGGAATCTCCAGGGGTCGTAAAAGTCCACTGGGTCTCTGGTGCTCTGCCTTTACTCTTTAGCAAGTCAAACATTTGTTTACCCATTCTGCTACGTCCCTCTTCATGTTGGGCCACCAGTAATATTCCTTCAAATCCCTATACATCTTGGTACTTCCCGGGTGAATGGAATACCTTGAACTATGGCTTTCATCCAAAATCTCATCTTTAAGTTCTTGAACATTCGGAACCCAAATCCGGTAGGAGTACCTCATTATCCCTTTATCATCTTTCTCAGTATGGATCTCCTCTCCAGTCATTGACTCTCTGCCTTCATTCATTATTTTCTCTTGGCACAATCTGATCTTTTCCAATAACTTTGGCTGCATTGACATCTCAAAAAGCTTTTCAGTTCCGGATCCGGTTACCTTTACTTCTATTTCCATTCTCTCAAAATCCCTTATCAATTCTTCCGAAGTCGTTATCATTCTGAGTCTTTCCTTTCTACTAAGGGCGTCAGCCACCACATTGGCTTTCCCCGGATGATAGAGAATCTCACAATCATAGTCCTTGATTAGTTCTAACCATCTTCTCTGGCGCATGTTGAGCTCTTTCTGCGTAAATATGTACTTGAGGCTCTTATGGTCTGTGAAAATCTCGCACTTCTCTCCATACAAGTAGTGCCTCCAAATTTTTAAGGCAAATACTATTGCCACGAGCTCAAGGTCATGAGTAGGATATCTAATCTCGTATTCCTTCAGTTATCTCGATGCATACGCAATCACTTTACCGTGCTGCATAAGCACACACCCTAATCCTTTGTGCGACGCGTCACTATATATCACAAAATCTCCTTTTCCGTCCGGCAATGCCAACACCGGGGCCGTTACCAACCTTTTCTTTAATTCTTGAAAACTGTTCTCGCATTTCTCCGTCCATTCAAACTTCTCTGTCTTACGAGTAAGTCGTGTCAAAGGGGCTGCGATCTTCGCAAAGTCCTGCACAAACCTACGATAGTAGCCGGCCAATCCTATGAAACTCCTTACCTCTGTGGGTGTGGTTGGCCTTTCCCAATTTGAGACCGCCTCTATCTTGGAGGGGTCGACCAATACTCCTTCTTTATTGATCACATGTCCTAAAAACTGTACTTCATTCCGCCAGAATTCACACTTCGAGAATTTGGCATACAACTGTTCCTCTCTGAGTATTCCTAGAGCTATCCTCAAATGCTCTGCATGTTCTGCCTCAGTCCTTGAGTAGATCAAAATATCATCGATAAAAACTATCACACACTTGTCCAAGTACTTCTTAAATACTCTATTCATTAAATCCATGAAAGCCGCTGGGGCGTTGGTTAATCCAAAGGACATTACCAAGAACTCATAATGCCCATACCTGGTACGGAACGCTGTCTTGGAAATATCTTCGGGGTTTAATCTTTAGTTGGTGATATCCAGTTCTCAGGTCAATCTTGGAAAAATAAACAGTATCCTTTAGCTGGTCGAATAGATCATCTATTCTAGGTAATGGGTACCTGTTCTTTATGGTTAGCTTGTTCAACTCTCGATAGTCTATGCACAGCCTCATGCTCCCATCTTTCTTCTTAACAAATAAAACTGGTGTTCCCCACGGAGACACACTGGGTCTTATCATACCCTTATCCAAGAGTTCTTGCAATTGGATAGCTAATTCCTTCATTTCTAATGGGGCTAATCGGTAAGGTGCTTTTGAAACTGGCGCCGTCCCTGGGGCCAACTCAATAGCAAATTCAATCACTCTATCGGGTGGTAATCCCGGAAGGTCTTGTGGGAATACGCCTTCAAATTCGTTTACTACCGGAATATCTTGTAAGTTGGGCACCTCCTTCTGCGTGTCCACCACATAGGCTAGGTAGGCCTCATTTCCTTTTCGTAGCATCCTTCTGGCCTGGGCCATAGTCAAAAAAATTTGCGTCTGCCTCTTTCCTCTAAATATAACTTCTTTCTTCCCTAGGATATTTAGCTTAACTTTCTTCCCTTTACAGTCTATCTGAGCATCATTGCTAGATAGCCAGTCCATTCCCAAAATTACATCAAACTCCCCTAATTTAAAAGGAATCAGATCAACACTAAAAGATTGCTCCCCTATGCCTATCTCACAGGCGGGGTGAATCTGGTTAACAGGAATAATTTCATGATTGGCTATTTCTACTTGTAAGGGTTCTATCAAGGGTTCAGCTTTAAGTCTTAATTTACGCGCAAAGTCCCTTGATATAAAAGATTTAGTTGCTCCCGAATCAAATAAAACGTTTGTACTGACTGAATTTAGAGAAAGGGTACCTGCTATCACATCTGAATCTTTCATAGCATCCTGGACTGTCATGTTGAAAGTCCTTGCAGTAGGTGGCTTACTGGAAGCAGCCCTGATTGCTCCCGAAGCTGCTGGTTTGTTCATTGGGCATTCCCTCTTCCAATGACCCGGGCGTCCACACTGATGACAAGTGGTGGTTGGGCGGGTAATGGGGGTTGGCGAAGTGCACTTGTCCGAATAGTGACCCTCTTGACCACACTTGAAGCAGATTACCGGCTTTCCTTTACACTCCCCAGAATGCATCCTTCCACAAGTGTTACAGGCTGGCAATGGGGGTCAAGACTGGTTGGAATAGGACATTCTTGACTTCTGGCCACTCTGGCTCACATTCGCGCTCATGGGCCGCTTAAACCCAGTGTTCCTTCCCGGTAGGGACACTGCTACTCGATATAACCTAGTTGGAAAGCTCCTTCCTGCGGAACCTCCACCCATGCTCATACTTTTCCTCTTTATTCCCTTCTTCTCCCTTTTCTTCTGCATCTGTTCACTTCCGGCTTCTACAATCGTTGCCTTTTGCACCAGAGTGGCATAATCCGTAAGCTCAAGGATTGCCACCCTATTCTGAATCCACGGTTTCAGTCCCTGCTGAAACCTCCTAGCTTTCTTTTCCTCGGTGCTCACAAACTCCATCACAAACCTTGATAACTCAGTAAATTTCACTTCGTACTCTGCTACAGACAAGTTATTCTGCTTTAGCTCCAAGAACTTGAGCTCCATCTGGTTTTCCATAAACCTCGGGAAATACTTTCCCAGAAACAACTGACTGAATCTCTCCCAGGTTATAATAGCATCTGTCTCCATGTTTTTCTTGGCCTCCCACCAGTAGTTAGCCTCTCCTTTCAGAAGGTAGGTAGCAAATACAGTCTTCTGTGCCTCATCGGTACTCAGAATCTCAAAGGATTTCTCCATTTCCTTTAACCATGCCGTTGCCTCAACTGGGTCGGCTGATCCATGGAACTCAGGGGGCTTAAGGGACTTAAAAGCCCTGAAAGAGTTTGCCACAACATTGTTATTTCCTTGAGGGGGTGGGTTGGGTTGACGTTCCAAGTTCTGCCTTAGGAGTTACATGAACTGGCCCATGGGATCCATGCCTGGGTTTGGTACTGGTTGCTCAACCTCAGTTTCTCCTTCTTCAGCCTCTATCTCAAATCCCTCAACATCATAGGTTTCCTCTTCCTCTTCATACAGGGAGTCATCCTGTTCCACATAATCCTCGTCTTCCTCTTCACTGTGTTCCTGGTTTCTATTGTCCTGATTATGGCTTCCCTGGTCCTCAGATCCAGGGTTCGCCCTAGTTCCAATCTTTCTTGGCGGCATGATACTGATAATAAAAAAATTATTGGGAAATTCAATATTAGGTCACAATCATATACAACATTGTGCCTTGCACAGCTCTATAATGGGGAGAACGTATATCGCAATTCTATTATTTTATGACAGTTCTAATACGAAGTGCAGTAATAATAATGATAAAAATAGTGACCTCGTCACTAAGGAACTGAACCGAAAGGAAACAAATATATACATAACGCGAGAAATACATAGTTTAATCTGGTCAAAAGTACAACAGTGCTACAGCCATCTGTCCCAAAAGTGATACACAAGAGTCTATCTGTCTAGTCAGAAAAAGGGATGTTATATACAAGTCAACTATGCCGGAAAATTGGCTCTTACTAAGGCCTCGGCTAACTAGACAACTAGACTATCCCATCGTCGGTCCTGAATCACACACCGGAGCGGGTCAGCTCCCATACCCTTTCCATCGCACGACGGAAGATATAGTCGGCCTGCCGCCTGGAGATCCTACCATGCATGTCCCCCTGGAGAGATCTTAGTCTCGCTCGGGACGTGAGCTCTATCCCCGTCAGCTCCCTCCTCAAGGATCGGGGTATAGCAGCCCTAGTCTCATAAGCTCGGGTACGCCTACCCGCCCTCTCCGCATCCAACTCCCTCCTGGCCTCATCCAGTCGGGCCTCAGCAACAGCCAATCGGGTCCTCAGTACATCCTGAACATAGCCGTGGGCTAACGAAGACTGCCTGTGGGCAGGGTCAAGAGGTGGTGAATCTGGAGCCGCTGGGGGTGCCTCCTCAGTCTGCCTAGGCTCGGAAGTATGGGTCTCTGAGCTGTCATCATAAGGGATCCAAGATAGTGGCGGAGGGGTAGGAGCTCTGACCACCGGAAGTGTGGGTAAAGGGGTACCAGCAAACACTACCATAGGTCCGACACGCTCCTCAGCTACTGGGACCTCATCCGGGTCCTCCTCCTCTGGAATAGCAATGACCTCTGTCTCTGACTCCTCTGAGGGGTCCTCCTCATCTGAAATAGCAATGACCTCCGTCTCTGACTCCTCTGAGGGGTCCTCCTCATCCTCCTCCATCTCAGGCTCCTCCTGATCCTCAACATCTAGCAGTGCCTTATCATGCTCACGCTCGAACATCTCAGGGTCCTCTATCTCAGGCGCCTACACATTAAACGAGCTAAGTTACTATCATGATACTTATAAGGGTTCCCGTAAGGGTTTTAACTGTCAGCACTACTTTAAATAGTCCGACCATGAACTTGGCAAGAGTTCTTATTATCTGTGTGAGTTTGTTATTATATCGTCGCATCATCTCTGAGGTTTATAACGCTTAGCTCTGATACCATTTCTGTAACACCCCCAGATCCGGGGTCGGGGATCCGGGTCGTCACGGTCTTTCTTTCCACAATATCACTTCACTTAATTAATAAATAACCTTATGCTGTGACCCAACACTAACACACACCACAACCCGTTATAGTCTCAGAGATGAAATTGAAATAAGTACAAGTCTTTGAATCCACAATTTAAAAGTTATTACAACCCAAAATGATTACTTAATAAGTTTACAATTAATTGCCATTATCTGCCACAAGTTATAATTATACATAATTGATTCTCAAAAGTAGATGGTCTGATCTACAATAGATCTACCTCTGCAGCTATAGCAGCTACAACATCAACGGGAAGACGCGGAACGCTTCCCACGCGCTTGCGCTGGGTCTGCTTGAGTCTGGCCATCCTTCCTAACTGTTGTTGTGTGATGAATAAATAAAGCAAGAGTGAGCCTTACAGCTCGCAAGATAATATATAGTGTAATCAATAATGCAAGTATCTAATAGATAACTTACTGAAAACCTTTATCAAAAGTAAGATAATTACTTACTGGATATAAGCTTAAAGGAAGATGAAGTTACCAAATACTTCACTATACTTATATCATTTATAAGGCTACTTGAACTACCCCTGTTCAAAGTATTATAGGTTTAAAAAAAAGTCATCCCATAGATGAGACCACAAGTTAAGACTTGAATAGATTCAATCTTTGAAATATTATTGAATGAAATAAAGTTACGAGATACTTTATTTAGTCCCGATATATATCCACATATATATCTCTTAAACATTTCCTGGAACCTCTGTTATATAAAGTATGAACAGAGTTGGTAACATCCAATGAATTTTGGAAAGGAAAAGAATTTTGGCATAAACCCGATATCTTGTTGATCAGACAAAGATACCAATAAGTACCTTTTCTACTAGTAGATGGATGAATCCCCCACCGGTCATCACCCTGGCCACATAAGGACCTTGTGCTGGACCGCCACCCGGCCTCTTACGCGTTGATGGACTGACACCCAGCCACTTACACTTTGATAGACCGTACCCCGGCCTGTCGCTTATGCCGACTCAATTAGATGGGCTTACTTCCCGAACGTTGGGTAAGTAATCAATTTATTTGTTTTCTCAAAACAGCAACCACGTTGCGAATGTAAAATGCACCATAGAGCTGGATCCCCCAGGTTTTGAGCGAGTATTTAAATCCCCTTTGAAAGGAAGATCTTAAATATAAAAAAAAATGAGTTTTGGGGTCCACTCTAACTTTAAAAATCATTTTGAAGACTCGAAAACATTTTTAAAAATGTTAGGAGTACTGCTGATTTTTTAAAATAAATCAGTCCCGATATATTAGAAAATATCTGAATATTATTATTTAAATAATATTCTCATAAAGATAATCCTTATAAAAATAATCGAAGTAGAAGTTTTAAAACTTATACTTGAAATGGATATTAAATAACCAAAGATATACTTATATGAAAGTACTATCTTTATTTTAATAATCGAAAATAAGTTTGATTATCGAAACATTATTCTTTAATAAAATAAAGAATATTATTAAATAATAAGCGGAGTCATAATACCTCAAATGAATACTATAAATAATATTCATTAAATAAAATAAACGGAGTCATACATCCTCCAATGAATATCCAATTAATAATCATTAAATATAATAAACAGAGTCATAAGTCCTCGAATGAATATTCAAATAATATTCATTAAATAAAATAAAGTTATCGAATAAACCTTATTTGATTAATAGTTTGGAAAACTATAACCATATATATATAAATATATATATATATAAAATCTACTCGGGATCCTCGACTCCCTGTTTTGGAAAATGTTTTCACCTTTTGATCCCCTCCACTAAGGGTAAACTCATTACCGCTTATCTCTAGCATAGGTATTATGCAATTGTAAGCATTTTAACCAACAGATATATAAACAAGAATATGAAACAGGCATGCATATATACCATATCACATGCTACAATATATCGCAAGAATTTGCTAATAACAAATATGCAATTATCGCAAGATCATGCATATACACATATACATCACAACAACAGTTATAACGGGTAGAAAACTTGCCTGAGCGACTGGGGGTGATAAAAGGCTCGGGACGAGTCTGGTAACCTATAAACAACAAGTAAGTTGGAATTAAACCAAAGTCACTTGTAAATCTATACTTTAACTAACTTAGACTCTAACGCTTATTTTGCGCTTACTGATTCTCTTAAGTCACTCGAGTACCCTCGGCTCCACCATTTTTAATAATTTAACCATTATGAGTATCAAGGCGATATTTTCACGGGTGTCTTACCAACTGCCTAACACACTTACCATAATTGTTTCATACATTAATTAACCCTTTTTGGTCTTTAACCTATGTTTCAAAGTAAGGCGAGGGGAAAAGTTTCGTTCGCGAAACGCCGTTACTTGAAACGGTCGTTTCTCCTAAACCGTATATCGGAATTAAACGACTACATATCAAAACGAAGCTCGTAACATGAGCTATCTAAACATGGCAATGGTCATAATCTAGCAGGGTGTTCTCGGGTCCAAATGTTATGAACAAAAGCAGTCTAAAGTAAATCGGACATTACGACGGCTATGTTTACGCGATTTCCCAAATTTAAACCATTCAAAAACCATCACAATTCAACCTCAACCCATTCATACAACCAAAGTCCATCCTTATCACATCATAACAGCCCCAATCAATTCAATATTAACATTTATACTTATGCCTAAGCTTGAATTTAACTATACTTAAGTTCTTTTAACCAAAACAACAAGATTCACCATTCCATTTCACTACCACTCCAACCCAAACTCTAAACCACAAGCATTAACTACTATATCACCATAATAATCAAAATCATCTTATATACGAAGGAATCTAGGGTTTGGAGATGATATACCTTCCTTGAAGTGGTGGGAGTAGCTAGGAAGCCTTAAGAAGCCTTGAGAAGTCTTAGGGATGCTTGGATCTTAAAGGAAAACAAGAAAAAATCAAGTTAAAAACTTTGAAATCACTATTCATTCTCTTCTTCATTGATTTCTTGAAGAAGATTGAGAAAGAATTGAAGGCTTAAACTCATAATATAGCCATAACTATGCATAAGGATGACTAGGAAATTATCTTACCAATTTAGGAGGCCTTGATCTTGAGTTTTGAAATTTGTTTCTCTTGGAAATGGCAAAAGCCGAGAGCAAGCCTTGGTGATGAAGAATAAAAGTTTGTTTTGATGAGAAATGATTTGTTTGGCTTGGTTGATTGAATTGGATTTGTTTTATTTTAGGTTAATTACCAATTTAACCTTGGTTTTGTGTGGTTAACAATCCACCACATTTCCTTCCTTCTTATGTCATGCTTATGTCATGCTATGATGTCATCTTCCCTTCCTTGTCCTCTTCTCATTGGTTGGGTGACATCATCCTCTCTAATCCCTTTGATTAACTTCCTTAATTGTTTGCCTAATGACCGCTGATCTGTTATACGGTTCGCTTAACTTTCGTTTTCGTTTATCGTTTGAGGGATCATACCCGGGATCTTATTACTTAGGTTCCCTTAACCTTTCTCAATATATTATATTCCTTTTATGATCCTCTCTTATAATCCTTTAATTTAAATATTTTTTATCCTGTTACCTTATACTCAATTCTTTCCGTATCTAGTGGATTTCCGGGAAAAATCAAAGTGTTCGGAATTGGATTCTGATGATCTTTACATACACTTATATACCATGTAGAGTACTAATAAAATCTCAGAATATCCATAACAGAACCCCTACATAGTGTGGCATGAAAAGTTTTCTCATTTAGCAAAAACACTATTCACAAGGGTTACAAAAAGTTGAAAATTTTGGGGGTTATTACAGTATCTGGTCATAAGAAGGACAACAACCAACTCATACAGTAAGGACAACCGGAGGTGTGATTTTCAAAATTTTCAAAATTTTTAACAAGTTTTCGAAAAAGATTTTCCTCACAAAATTTCCAAAGGCCTTTTTGAATAAAATAAGTTTTAAACCTTGGTTGTCAAGTTAATACTTGAGTTTCTTGTTAGTTAAAGGACCCGGATTATCTGGAAGGATGTTGTTTCAGATTCAGTATTGTTAATTCGAAGAATTCATTAATTAAATGGAAGCCTGAGTATGATCGAAGAAGATTGAGAAAATTTTCAGACTTTTCTAAAGGAAGAATATTATTAATAAAATGATCGCTATGTTGAATGATTCATGGTTATTCCAAATTAAAAAGTGGAAACTCAAAGTTATCTGATAAGAACGCCACTATGATTGAATTGTTAAAGTATTATACGTGTAGGTGCGACATTACAGACGCGAGACTTAACAAGTAAGAATCTACCATCATGCTTAGTTGCGAAGGCAATCTTAGCATACTTCTAAAGTTGTTATGTGATACAATTGGGAAATGATCGAGCAAGCTCGAAAAATGAATACAAGTGCAATGTGGATAGTGACCAATGGTATCATTCTTGTCCTCAACATTTCAGCATATATTCCTTTTAAGTTCCTAAAAGTGTATGAACTCCTTTTCTTAACAAATTCTTTCTGGTGATATCAAAACGGAGGATTTTGCATTCCTTTCAAATTTAATTGTTCCCCTCGGATTTTGCTTTCTGATTGGGACAAACAGTGTTATGATGAGACGCTTTGTCGGAATGACGAAGAGTCGGGTGGGACGTCACCTAATCATGTGTTGTATGCCATACGGTATGAAAGACTGGCCATCTTAAGTACCAATGTGGTTGTCTCATTCCTATTCTAATCATTATTTCTTCTTTCTTTTCAACTCTAAGATTTTGAATTCTTCTAGTTGTTTCGTTGTATCGTTGTTCTTGTGAGAGCTTTTCAAATAAAAGTCAATATATTATACACCCAGCGGGCAAAGTCTCATCTATCTCTCATGCATGGAAAGGAAACAAGGGCATATAGTGAGAATTACGAATCACTGGCCCTAGCCAGGAATACATTACGAGTCAAAGGAATCTACTTTAATAAGGAATACATCTCCGAGAACGAGAATTTGTGATTTTCCTGAGAAATACGTTATTTAAAAAAAATGGATATGATAATGCGGAAGATTATTGCAGATACCTTATGCGTTAAAGTATTGAAAGATGTGGGAGCAATTTGATCATATATTTCTCAAGGTTTTATTGATAAGATGAATTATCCTGTCAAATCAATAATTTGATGACTAAAGGGCTAGCAAGTAAAGAACATGCAGTTATTGAATAAGTAAGTACCAATGGCGGAATTGATATTTCTGGCAATAAGCTGCGAAGAATTGATAGCATTTGAGATAAGAGGATTTGACATTATTTTCAAGAGTGGATTAACTATTCAAGTTTGATGCTCAGGTAGACCGTCGTGATGGAAGATAGTTCTGAAGACGCCAAATGAAAACATGAAGAAGTTTAAAGAACAAAGGAAAGTAAAGAATTTGTTAAGAACGATTTAAGGTTACAGTGACCAAAATATAAGTGTTATGACGATTATAACTAAGAGTCCGGGGCAAACCGAACTTGAAGATTTTACAGTCCCAAGATATATTTCCAGATGAGTTACCAATATTTCCTTTAGATAAAGAAAATGTGTTTATGATTAATTTAGCACTTGAAATGAAGCCAGTGTTCAAAGCCCCGTACAGAATGGCACCAGATAAAATGAAGAAGTTACCAGAGCAAACGCATGAGATGATTAGAAGAAAAAACAACTAGACCTAGGATACCCCCTAAAATGCACCGGCACGATGTGTTAATAAAAAGGATGGAAGGGTGAGATTATGTGTTAGCGAAAGCTCAACAAATTTACTCTCAAGAGCAGATATCTGTTACCTCGAACCAATGATTTGTGTAATTAAATGAGCGAAGTAAGGTATTTCTATAAGATTGATTTAAGACTGGGTATATTACCAAGTGAAAATTTAACTTATGGACATATCAAAGATAATTTTCAGAACTCAGTACTATTGTTACAAAATTCTAGAAATGTTAGTTGGATGAACTGATATACCAGTGATATTTAAATTTGGCAAGTAGAATTTTGAAGGAGGAATCTGGATAAGACGTACTTGTGTTACTTAAGAAGAACCATGCAACCTATACAATGATAGCTGAGGAGTCAAAGAAGGAAGAAGCGGTATAAAAAGTTTACCAGGTGAAAACTTTAATGGCAGGAAGTATAATTCTTAGTATAGACAGACAGTAAGGAGGAGATAGAAAGAGGATTCAGCAGAAGAGTTTAAAGATAGTATGAATGAAGAAAAAACAGAGGTACCAACAAAAGTAAGAAGTTTTATCGTGGACCAGTTATTATCAGAGATTGTGCAAGATTCTTGAAAGTTGCAATATTTTGGATGAGGTTAACCAGGAAAAGCAAGAAAGATATATGAAATGGAGAAGGATGAAGAAAATTTTGTGGAGTTAAATGAAAGAATGATTACAACACCTATTTTATCACTTTAAAAGAATCAGGGAAATTTGATAGTTTATAGTGATACTTCTCGTAAGGGAATAGGATGTGTGTTGATGCAAAGTAATACCGTTATTGCATATGCATCCAGACAACCGAAACCTTATAAACAGAAGTACCCTACTCATAATTGGGAATTAAAAGCAACCATAATATTTATTTTGAAAGATTGGGAAATATTATAAGTATAGAGAAAGATGAAGATATATACGGACCATAAGAGTTTGAAGTATGAACTCCCGAGGAAAAGCAAATGTAGTGGCAAGAGATGGGTAAGAAGGAGGGAGAATGAACATAGAGCCTATACCAGCGGAATTATCCATGGAATTCTAGCAGTTGGAATTGGAGGTCAGAGTTCATGATCTAAAAAGGAGTAAGAATGTATAAGTAAACTTTTCAATCAGAATTGTTAGAAAAGATAAAGAAGTGTCAGGAAGAGATAATGGATCAGGATATAAATCATTTAGTAGGTGAAAAATTGTGCACGCGAAAAGGATGATCAAGGTATTCTTAGGCTTTCTTCTAGAATTTGGATTCCACCAGTGACGGAATTGAAGGATGAAATTTTACAGGCAGTTCATAATTCGAGGTATTCAATCCATTCAGGGAGTACCAAAATGTATAGAGATTGAAAGGAAATTATAGGTGGTTAGATATGAAGCAGGAAATTGCGGAATGAATTAGCAGATGTTATATATGTCAACAGAGTTAAAGTAGAGCATCAGAGATTAAGTGCATTGCTACAGTCATTAGAGGTTCTAGAGTGGAAGTGGGAGCATATCACCATGAATTTCATAGTTGGGGTTACCAATCACAAAAGTTAATCATGATACCATTTGGATTATAATGGATAGATTTGCCAAGTCGGCTCATTTTCTGTCTACAAATAGGAGATTTTCACCGAACAAATCAGTACTCAAAGGAAATCGTAGTTCGTCATGGAGTTCCTGTGTCCATCGTATCCGGTCAAGATCCAAGATTTAATTCAAGATTATGGGAGAGTTTTCAAGGATGTTTGGGAACGAGACTGAATATGAGTATGGCTTACCAACCGGCCGCCAGAGTGAAAGAACGATCCAGATAATCGAGGACATGTTGCACGTGTGTACTATTGATGTTAGAAGAAGTTGGGACAAGCATTTACCTCTGGTAGAATTTGCTTACAGCAACAATTATCATGCCAGTGTTGGGAAGCCACTCCATGAAGCCCTTTAGGGACGCAAATACGGATCTCCAGTGTATTGGGATGAAGTAAGAGAACGCAAAGTACTTGGACCTAAATTAGTGTAGCAGACAAAGGAAGCTATTAAAGTTATCTAGAAAAGATTGATAGCAGCACAAGATAGTCAAAGGAAATATGCAGATTAATCAAGGAATGATATGGAATTCGAAGAAGGGAATTTGATATTACTAAAAGTATCACCGTGGAAGGGATTAACGAGGTTTGGAAAGAAAGGAAAACCGAGCCCAAGATATGACAGACCTTTTGACATTTTAAAGCACGTTGGTAAAGTAGTTTACGAGTTGTCGTTACCTCCGCACATGGAGCAAATTCATAATGTTTTTCACATACTTGATGCTTAAGAGGTATAATCCAGACTCCAAGCATGTAATAGAGTAGGAGCCAATAAAGCTCCAGGAAGATTTGTCATATGTAAAAAGTCCAATAGAGATTCTAGAGGAAAGAGAGAAAGTATTGAGGAATAAAGTAATGATGTTAGTAAGAGTATTGTGGAAAACCCAAAGGTTGAAGAGTCAACCTGGGAGTTAAAAAAAAATGAAAAATGAAAGAAAGGTACCCTCATTTATTTTCTTAGGAGATTCTGAGGACAGAATCCTTTTAAGGGGGGAAGGATGTAATATCCGGGATATATCGTGTAATTATTTTTGCTATTAAATAATTATTATATGTGTTCAGTATCTATTCTGTGAATTATTTGTTAAGTGTTAAATGTGTTGGATGTTTAAAAATATTATTAATTGAGTATTTTAATTTTTATATGTCCAAAATAAAATACAGATAATTGTCATATCTTCCTAATTATTTTTATGTTGTTTTATGAATTTATAAGAATCATATGGATTTTATAAATTTTTTTTCCGGGTATTTAAAATCTATTTTATAAAAACGGGAACCACCGTTATCCGTTTTTATGTTTTTAGACCCCGAAACTCTTCCGAGAACTCCTTCCTAACCTAATTGCAATATTCCGAGCATTTTCCGTGTTTCGACTTTTTCAATCCGGCGTACGGTTTGTCCTGCGCGGGTCCCGGCGTAATATTTTCGATACATTATTCGTTTCGGTAAATCAATAAAACTCGTATTTTCGATAAACGGGAGCTTTTTATTAAACTATCATAATTATCACCTCGTAATACGTGTAACCAGGCGCTGAGACCAAGACCGTAGTATAAATTGTACTGATTTGGATAATTATCTCGAAAACCGGTACCGTTTGGATCAGCTTTTATAAATAAACGTACCGTTTTATATCCGGAATGATCCAACGAGATACTAATTTTCCGTAATTATAAATAGCCTCTACCGTATTTTATTTTATACTGGAAATCATTTACAAACAGTATTTACAGAGTTTTTACAGAGAAAATACTATAATTATATTATGTTCTTCATAACAAACACAAATTCGGAGGCGTTATCGATATCCGATTTTGGCGTACATATACTCAAAACGAAGCTACTGAAATCTAGAATCCAAATCATCCATCAATTTCAACCCAGAAACATCAGGTGATTTTCTATTTAATTATTTATATTCGAATTTCTTGGTATTTAAACTATGAATTTTTGTACGGATGCTTGTTTGAATGATTTGATGATTGTATGTTGTAGAGCTTGTTTTCCTGATCATTTTGGTATATTATACTTCGAATTTGGAGTTCAATAACATGTTCAAATTAGGGTTTGATTCTTGAATTGTATAATTAGGGTTTATATTCGTTTGAATGTTCTTGATTAAAATTGGGGGTTTCTTATTTAGGGATTATCAGAAGTTCTAAAGGGGTGGGTTTTGTTCCCCTTAAAATTTGCAATCTAATCGTATATAGCATGTTATCAGACGATTTCTAGATTGAACGGAGTTGTTGTTTGAAGTTCTCGCCGGAGTTCTTCGTGTTTTGGCCGAAAAATTGATTAAATGATTGTTGTGGACAGATTGTTGAATGGTTAGGCTTCTGGAAATGCTTAGACTGATTTTGCATTGAAAAATAGATCAAACGAGGTTGTTTTCGACCCCGATTGAGGTCACCGGAATCCGGAAAGGGTCACCGGATTCTGGGTTCGTCCGGCGGTTCATCCCGACCCGGCGACCCGGTTCCTGACCCGTTTCTTTTTATTAAAAACCCGGTTTTGATCCAGAATATCCCTAAATCAAAGTTGTTTTTGGCGTTTTTGCAAGTTAGTACCTGAAGTTTCCAGAATTTTACAAATTTTGGATTCCTGTTTTAAATTCTTTTAAAATTTAGATTTCTTTTTATAAATTATTTTCAAAATTGTTTTAATTTCAGAAAAATCCGAAAATGATTATTTTAATTTCAAAAATCATTATTTTAATTCCAAAAATTATTTTTAATTCAAAAATAAATCTGAACTAATTATTTAATTAATTTCAGTTAATTTTTAATTGATTAATTAGTCAATTAATTCGAAAATTAATTGATTTAATTAATTATTAATTGATTTTAATTAATTATTTAATAAGATTTAATTATTTAAAAATAATTTAAAAATTCCGAAAAATAGTTTCGAGCTTTAAAATATTATTGTAAATTATTTCTAAGGCTCGAAAATTATTATAAAATTGTTTCGAAGCTAGATGTGGTCAATCGAACCCTGTTTATTACTCTAAAATTGATCCAACGACCCGTTTTAATTCCAAAAAATGTTTTAAAAATCATTTTTATTACCTGAAAGCATGTTTATGACCTGAGACTTCTTTATAAGTGATATATCATTGATTATATGACGTGCTATGTGTTATATGTGACTTGTTGGTTGACTGTCGGTCTATATATTCGGTGATTACTTGTTTATAGCATAACTTTCAATCCGTTAATCGGATTTGGGTGAAACGAAGGGTAGATAGAAGTATATGTCAAATAGAATTGTATGAGTTAAATATTGATAGATATTTATAATGCCTAGCAGAATAAGCAAGGCGTAAGAAAAGGAAGCAGGTGATCAGAAAATAGAATTGTCATGTAGAAAATACAGCAAGTAATCAGAGAATAGAAGCGAGGCATAAGAAAAGCAAACGAGTGATTGTTGAATGGAGACAGTATATAAGTACAAGTGAAGTTGAAATCGATTATGATAAGGCAAGTACTTCTAAACCTTTCTCGAGATATATTGCAAATATTTCTAAATTCTCTTGTGACATATTGTTAATACTCAAAATAGCTCTGTTTTATATTGGAAATACTTTGAATCCTTCATCCTTGAACCTGAGCCACATCATTTGATCTTGAGCTGTAAGCCTTATTTTTTGTGAACCGTTTCTGGTTGATTTACCAAATATTAAACCACACATATACGATACTACTCCACAAATATATAACCATCACATACCAAACACTGGAACAAAATTGTTTTAAACATGCAGAAACTTTTATACTTAACCATACCTTGTGATATCAAAGTATTGAAACCCTGTAAAAACATTATTCATCTAATAACTGATTGTCCTGCAGGCTGGAGGCCACTTCTTTCATGTACTTTGACATACCCTTTCAGTAACCATGAATTTTTACCATGCTTTTATACAAAAGTTTTATTGTTATTGATTATGATCAGGTTTTATTGAATTCTGTTGTTTATCATATTGAACTGCTTTAGATTTGGATAGTTTTCTTTGTGTAGACCAGATTCGTGGTCAGACCATATCAATGGTCAAGTTAGGCCAATGTGTGCCTTGGATCCAGTAGTTAGAGTAATGTTGTGTGCTTTGCTCGGGGTTAGTGCGTGACTGATCAGCAGCCTAACCTTGGTTTTAAAAACTTAAAATAAATATCCAATTCTATTGGTTGTTTAACAAGAAACTTGATTCCTTTGAATCATCTTGTTTATTATTGTTTAACCTCAGTGAATAATGATATGACTTGCTGAGCTAGTTAGCTCACTCTTGCAAATCTTTTTATGTATGCTACAGTTACAAAGGATACAGTTGATAGCGAGGTTTCATAGTTCAACGTTCGAGCTAGGATTCCAGATTATGGTTGATCGAGCTAGCAGGAGCTTATTGCAGTAGTGAGATAGTAAGGTTGTAAGAATAATTTCATATCAGTTGTAAATTAAATTAGTTGGGATTTGGTACGATGTAATAAAAGTTAAGGTTGTGGCTTGTTTTCATACTTTAACCTGTTGCGATCCGTGGTTATGTAAACTAGGGTCATTGCAAATAATAATTTATATACAGGTTTATATATTGAGTATGTGTTGTGGACCCCAAACTTCTGACCCGGGTTTGGAGGGTGCCACATTTGGTCTTGATATATTTCTTATACTCTGATTACCTTATGCATTTCTTATAAGCTTAAAATAATGTTCATCTCTTTCCTCTATAGTATTGATCTGTATTGGACTAACTTTAAATTATTTTGAGTTGATGAGATTTTTTTGAGTAGCATTGTCAAAAGAATCAGAAAGCATGATCATCTGCGACATCCTTCATGAATCCATATTATGGTAAGTAAAGGTAAATATCTCTGGTTCTGAAATCACTCTGTTCTTGATCATCAAATTCTCTGATATTGTACTTCGGATGTTTGTGATCTTCAACACCCTTAGTGGTTTTAAGAACTGACTAAGAGCCTATCACACCTCATAGGTTCTATCCCAAGTCACTAGAACCAAACATTTCTCAAACAGTATTTCATTACCTTACTCTGATACATCAAGTTTCTTGAGATATCAACTCAGTGATCAGACAAAATTACCATTTGGTTTTGGAGTTGTGTTGAGAATGAGGGAGATAGTGCCAAGAAGCACCATATAAGTAAGGAAAGGTCAAACCTACAGCTCTGTCTCTCACAAAGAAGTGGAGTATGTATAACCTGAGACATCTGTAAGCCCATCTGTATTCTCTCAAAAGAATATAGAGCTGAAAAAGGCATATAAACAGTTACTAGGTGCATTCTCCCAACATAATGTTATCTATTGAAAATTCTCTTGTCAGCCAGGGCATCTGTATAAGAGTCACTACTCCTTGATTAAAATATTTCTAATGCACATGTGAGATTCACACACACAAGGAAGGTATTGACGCTGCAATTTATTGTCAAACCATATCAAGGTCAATGGCAATAGGTTGAAATCCTGGATCATGTTCTACTCTTTATCTCTGATTTTGAATAGAACATATGATCCTGATTGGTTACTTTGATAAGTCTTCACATACTTTAGAAGAAATCTTTGATCCCTAATGGCATATCGTTGATCATTGGTTATCTTCCCAGAATTCAAATCTGGAACTGATTTTGACTTAGTCAAAACAACAACTTGTAAATGAGGACTCAGATATCAACTGGCGAGTTTATAAGGTATACTTCTTCATGGAAGTTGAGGGATATCAGGAATTCTGCCATTTAAAAGAATCCTAATTTCCCCTCTCAGAAGGAACATTTATGAATCTCTTGACTGAGAGTTTCCATCCTTGAAGGTGGAAGGTAACTTTTCTATGAAAAGGATTTTCTCGCAGGTACACTTGGATGTTTGGAGCTTTGAGTGAGTGACACACTATGAGACTAAGTGACAAACACTTGAGTGTAGAGTGGAGTGAAACACTATGTGAGATCAGTAAACAGAAATCACACACTTGCACTGTGAGTAATGGTTACCAAATAATCTCTTCACTTGGTTGGTTGATCCTAAGGTTTTACTCTGAATACATTTTGGAAGATTACTCAACTAAGGGGAGAGATTATAAAGAGAATAATGAACTGATAGTCTTTCTGTAACTAAGAAGAAGGATTTCTAACTTTATTGTACTAAGGAAGGGATTCTTCATCTTAGGGGGAGAGATTATTGGGCTTTGTTCTGGATTCCAAAATATTTTCTATGTGCTTTATGGGAAAATCTGAAGATTATTGAAGACAATATTTGGAAGACGTATCTATCTGTAACTTTACATAAGGGAGAGAAGAATATGTTCTCTGCTGAAGCCGAATATATATAGAAGATGTGGTAGATATAAGATAGTATTATTTCCAAGTCCAGGATTGAAAGTTGAAAGCTAATTGAAGATTTTTGGACAAGGTTAGTTGAGTTATCCTCCAAACTGTTGCTTCTCCATTATTTTTTGACTGTCAGGTGTAACAGTCAAATATGGGGAGATTGTTGAACAAGATTGAAGCTGTATGTATAACTCAACAATACTGGTTTGGATAACTGAACATAGAACAAGGACTTTGAAATAATCTATGTTCCATTAGGATCAGTACATATTATTTAATTGGGTATATGCACAAAAGGTTTTGTTAGCTGCAGTGAAGAAGATGTCAACAGTGATCTGTATGAAGTTCATTAATATGTTCAGGCATCGGAGGAATAAGGTTGGAGTCATTCGAAGCAGTTATCAGAATCAGTGTGAAGACCTCAAGGATTCCTAGTGTAGTTGGTTATATTTGGTAGAAATCTTAACAGTGGTTTATACGGGTATAATACGAAGGCCTGAGAGCGGAACTAGTCGTCTGTGAACCAGACCCTTGCACGAGACGTCAGTGATCCGTGAAAAGAAATGGAGTATTATTTTTAGAAACACTGTTAAGTGGTTTTTGTACTCTAGCATACTGGAAATATTTTAAGATACAAAACCCCTGAGATTAAAAGGCTTGAAGATACAGAGGAGTACAACCCGCGTATTTACTGGATTTATTATTAATCAATGACTGATTTTTATTAAATGAATAAATGAAAAATTAATCATTTATTTATTTAATTTAATATCACATTTGATTTTAAAATAAATATTAAAAATTGATTTGTATTAAGAGAACAAATGAATCTCGAAACATTTGTTTATTTAATTTAATATCAATATTTAATTTTGGAAAATAAAATTAATGTTTGAATTTTATTTAAATAAATAAATTAATTAAAATTTTATTTATTTATTTATTTTAAATGACAAATGTTTATTTTATTTAAAGATCAGACAGAAAATCGAAAATATTTGAAGATCAAACAAAATCAGTCAATTTGGTTGATTGTTCAGGATTTGGCAGGATGGAAGCTCAATTTTAAACAGTGAAATGTACAAGAAATCAAATGCACTTCTCTGCTTACAAACCGCCGGTCCAGGGAGTTGTACATAAAATAATTCAAACAAATCAATTCAAAGTATATCAAATGGGGAAATTAGTACAAAAGTAGAAAAACTGGGATACGGGTCTTCTAGTCGCGCATTACGCACGTGACACACACTCGGGGACATTCCTCCCTTTTGCATCAACGCGTGGTCGTCAAACGTAGTTCCTGGCGCCTGTGATTTTCCCGAAATGTACCTCCCTCCTGGTAGATTAATGTAGTAGTAGTTTGTTTATTTCATTTGTACAACACAGGTCGCCATAGGCGAATAATACTAAGGAAAAGGCGGCATCAGTTAGTTGCCACAGACACTTTTACCTGGTCGCCACATGATTAATGCATGCATGTTCTGTTTCTACTCCCTCAAGGTCGCCATAGAAAAGAAATTAAATCTTTCCAAGTAAAAGTCGGCATACAGTAAATACAGTAAAGTCGCCACAGAGCCTCCCCTTGGTCGCCATACAAATTAATCCTACAAGCTGTAATTTGAAACACATGGTTGAAAATTATCCACGTGTTATCCTCTATCTCTCCTACATCCTACCTTGTACAAAACCAAAAAGAATTGCAGCAGATTAAGTACACTTCTCAGCAAAAACAGTATCGAAGCTCTGCAGAATTTTTCTTGTAGAGTTAATTGATTTCATTTATTGAAATGAAGGAGAGAAATGCTGCCCAATTTATTTCACACCAATTAAAGCCTTACAAACTTATAACACACTCATTATTTAAAGCTCTCTTGATTGTATTTAATATCTTTTGATAGAAGCTTTAAATTCTTAGAGTGATAGAGAGAACCCTAGATTGATAGATATTATTTTTGTTCTCTCTATATTTGTTATATCAAATTATTTATATTCGTAGTTGTAAGCAAACCTTTACGGTTTAATTTCTTAATAAATAAGAATTATTCCGTGAGTCTCTTTGTGTTTGTTTATTTCATTTTTGAGGTTTATTTTCCGCTGCAATTAATTTTAGAAAATGAAGAACATACATTCACCCCCCCCTCTGTATGTATATTTGGACCTAACAATAGGGTCTCAATATAATTGGTGTCTATACATCTTCTATATTCGTACAACGAAAGTTGACGTTTACTAGTTTCGTGTTATCTGATTAGTATCATCACCATTATATTCTAAGGTTAAGAACAAAAAGGCTATTGAATGAAGTAGTAATAAAGTTAGAATCCCATGTTTGTGTCATATAGTTAATCAATCCCTTTTAATCTCTTAGTTAATGTTCTTTAGTATAATTTGTAGTTAATCGTAGTTATAAACAATCTCAATTTGTTAATCTTCTTAGCATTGAATAATAACCATACCATTATTGCATAAGTCCATTGACCGAAATTAACCTAAACCAGTCTCTGTGGGAATGAACTAGAAATAATTCTATATTACTTGCGATCGTGTATACTTGCATGAATATTAGCTTGTGTTTTTGTCCTAACAGTGTGTCACTCAAGCTCCAAACATCCAAGTGTACCTGTGAGAAAATCCTTTTCATAGAAAAGTTGCCTTCCACCCTCAAGGATGGAAACTCTCAGTCAAGAGATTCAGAAATGTTCCTTATGAGAGGGGAAATGAGGATTCTTTTAAGTAGCAGAATTCATGATATCCCTCAACTTCCATGAAGAAGTATACCTCATAAACTCGTCAGATAATATCTGAGTCCTTATTTACGAGTTGCTATTTTGATAATGTCAAAATCATTTCTAGATTTGAATTCTGGGAAGATAATAAATGATCAACGATATGCCATTAGAGTTGAAAGATTTCTTCTAGAGTCTGTGAGGACTTATCATAGTAACCAAGATCTTAACCCAAAAATCAGAGATAATGAGCCCAGATATGGTCCAGTATTCAACCATTGTTAGTGACCTTTGTTAGGAATATGTTGTGAACTTGATGATAAGTTGAACAAAACACCTTAGTAGATTTAACTTAGTGTTTTTGTAGCTCTCGACGGATGTTCTATAATAGTCCCGACGGATGAACTTTATAGTCCCGACGGATGAACTTTATAGTCCCGACGGATGACCACTGAACATCCATCGAGAGTGTAGCTTATGTAATAATAAGTCTTGTAGCACATGTCTGCAAACAATAATGTATTAGTTGAGTAGATGTTGTAGGATTCTTTAAGTCATGTTGACTACTAGATTGATATGCAGAATAGGGTGACTAATTGTAAATATAAGATGTCTTGTAATTATGTATAAGTGAAATAAAATCAAGTGGTAGAAATAGTCCCGACGGATGATCTACAAAGGCTCCCGACAGATAATCAGCAAGGAATCCGACGGATGACCAACATAGTCCCGACGGATGATCATATTCAGAAGAGCAATTGACAGTGAAAACACAGTCACATGCGTCATGTGTTTACAAATGGAATGTGGCAGCCTAAGTGCAGGATTTAGAGAATAAAGAAGCATTACTATTTCCATGCAATCATGAAGATATTCAAAGATGCTGGATAGTGTAATGAAGTATCATGAAATTAGACTAGAAACAATTTTTTTTTACTTGTTTGTGTTTTTATCATGTAACTTGGTAGTATATAAACCAAGTGTAGTAAGTAGAACAAGAGAATAAAGAAGTAAACATTATTTTTAGAGAGATAGAAAAGGTTGTATCTGTTAAGCATCTCTTTGTAATTCTGCAAGTTCACTTATAAGCAGCTGTGTGCTATTCAAGAATCACAGAGTTCTCATCTTAATATATATATATATCTCTAGTGGATAAGTTCAAATCCACCAGAAAGTTTTAAAGCCTTGTATTTTATTTCTTTGTGTTTGATTTTCATATCTTTATCATTTCGCAATACTGAAAAATTTGCATAGTTATATTATTAAGTAAGAACAGTTTCAAAATCAGAAAAAGAAACCAGAATTATATTCAACCCCCCTTTTGTAAATCTTGTTGCATTGTTTGGGAATAATAATTGGTATCGGAGTAAGCTCTTGAAGAACAAAGAGTTTAAAGATCACAATAACTAACAAGATGAACAGAAAAGATGTTGGAGTAAAGATTCCATTTCTGGACAAAGACAACTATCACCATTGGAAGGTGAAGATGCACCTGCATCTCTTATCTCAAGATGAATCATATGTGGAGTGCATTGAGAAAGGTCCACATGTCCCTATGAGAGCTGCTACAGGAATTGAAGCATGAGTCCCAAAACCACAAGCAGAATGGTCAAATCCAGATAAAGAACAAGTTCAAAAGGATAAAAAGGCCATGAACATTCTGTTTAATGGTGTTGACAGTGACATGTTTGACAACATCATAAACTGCAAAATTGCTAAGGTTGTCTGGGATACAATTCAAGTTATATGTGATGGAACTGAGCAAGTAAGGGAGAACAAGATGCAACTCTTGATTCAGCAATATGAACATTTCCATAGTGAAGAAGGTGAGTCATTCACTGACATTTTTAGTAGATTCCAAAAACTACTGAATGCTCTAAAACTGCATGGAAGGGTCTATCAAACAAAAGACTCAAACCTCAAATTCCTTAGATCTCTACCAAAGGAATGGAAGCCTACGACAGTCTCATTGAGAAATTCTCAAGATTACAAGGAGTTCACCTTGGATAGACTGTATGGTATCCTAAAAACCTATGAGCTTGAAACAGAGCAAGATGAGAAGATGGAGAAAGGAAGAAAGAAGGGAGGGTCCATTGCATTAGTTGGTGAGCAAGAAAAGGTAAGGAGACAAAGGTTGAAGCTGTTGAATCTGCACCAAACTTTAAAGCTTGTGAAGGAAAAGGAAAGGGACTAGTAGCTGAATATGAAGACCAACTTAGTCAAGATGACATGGATGACATAGATGAGCATCTTGATTTTCTATCCAGGAGATTTACCAAGCTCAAATTCAAGAAGAATTTTGGAGCAGCCAAGTCAAACGGAAACATGGTTGATAAGTCTAAATTCAAATGTTTCAAGTGTGGCTTGGAAGGTCATTTTGCTAGTGAGTATAGAAAGCATGATTCTAGTAAAAAGAAGTTTGAGCATATTGATTATAAGCAGAAATACTTTGAGTTGCTCAAGAAAAAGGAAAGGGCTTTCATTACACAAGAAAATGACTGGGCTGCAGATGGATTGGAAGAGGATCAAGATATAAGCTACGTCAATCTAGCACTTCTGGCCAAATCAGATGAAACAGAAACAAGTTCATCAAGCAATTAGGTAATCACTACCAACCTAGCTCATTTATCTAAAGTTGAGTGTAATGATGCCATAAATGACATGTCTACTGAATTATATCACCTGCGTGCTACACTCATGTCCATCACTAAAGAAAACAATAAAATTAAAGAGAACAATGTGTTTTTAAGTGAAAGAAACAATGTGCTAGAAACTCAATTTGTTGAGTTTGAGAAATTGAAAATAGAATGCAAGATTGCTAAGGATGAACTAACTGAATTCTTAAAGAAAAATGAGATTTTAAGAAAGCAATTTGAATGAGAACAGGAAGTAATTAAGGCATGGAAATCATCTAGAGATGTCCATCTTCAAATTACTAAAGTTCAAGGTATAGAATCTTCTTGTGATGCAGCCTGGAAAAAGAACAAGGAGAAGCTTGATTCCAATCTGGTTGAAGGACTCTCAATGGATGCGGATTCGAAGAATGATGAAAATTATCCATTGAATAATCAAAAGGATTATCCGTCGAAAGATAATGAGCCACATTCGTTGAGTGTAAGAAAACCAGTTAGCAAAGGTAAGCTAGCTAAGTTGAATAAAAAATATGGATCAGTTTCTAAGAACTTTGTTCCAGGAGAAACAAGTCAAGTGAAACAGAATAAAAGAGTCAATGTAGGTCATCTGTCTATCAAGCAATTGAATGACATATTGGAGAAAATGGAAGTGAAAGCAGAGTTAAAAAGGAAAAATAGTAGAAATGGGAAAGTAGAGATTAACAAACATAACAACTACACACCTGATAAATATGCACCAAGAAAGATATGTGTTAAGTGTGGTAGTGTTAATCATTTATCTGTTAATTGCAAACTTGCTATGCCTGCTCCCATGTCTGCACCATCTTTATTTCCCAGCATGCCTACAATGCCTGTAAATATTATGCCTACATGCAATTTGAATGCACAGTATGCTAACATGCCATTTGCACAAAATCCATATTATGCTGCATTTAGTATTCCATAAATGCCATTTAGCATTCCTTACTGGAATAACATGTTTGCACAAAATATGCCTTTCCATGTTAATCAAGTCGTGCATGATAATTCTGCAATGATGAATGGTTTTAAGGGTTCTACTCAATTGACTAAGGATGAACTTCAAGTACCTAAGTCAAATGAAGACAAACCCAAGAAACCTAAGAAAAAGGCTAACAAAACAGGACCCAAGGAAACTTGGGTACCAAAATTAACTTGATTTGATTTTGTTGTGTGCAGGGAAATAGAACGAATCTTTGGTATTTGGATAGCGGGTGTTCAAGGCACATGAGTGGAGATTCTACCCTGCTCACTGAGTTTAAGGAAAGAGATGGCCCAAGTATCACTTTTGGAGATGACAACAAGGGTTATACTGTGGGATATAGCTTGATTTCAAAAGATAATGTCATCATTGAAGAGGTTTCCCTAGTGGATGGACTCAAGCACAATCTATTGAGTATCAGCCAGCTTTGTGATAGGGCAACTCAATTACTTTTAACGCAGAAGCCTGTGTTGTAACTGACAAGAAAAGCAACAAAGGGGTTCTCACTGGAGTGAGAAAAGGAAATATGTATCTAGCTGACTTCAACTCAACAAATGCAGAATCTGTAACTTGTCTTCTCAGTAAAGCAAGTCAAGATGAAAGTTGGCTATGGCACAAGAAGCTGTCCCATCTAAACTTTAAGACCATGAATGAGCTAGCAAGAAAGATTTGGTTAGAGGTATTCCTCAAGTGGAGTTTTCAAAGGATGGATTGTGTGATGCCTGCCAGAAAGGAAAGTAGATTAAAGCATTATTCAAAAAGAAGTTTGAATCATCTATTGAATAACCTTTACAATTACTTCACATGGACTTGTTTGGACCAGTAAATGTATTGTCTATCTCAAAGAAGAGATATTGCCTAGTAATTGTGGATGATTTTTCAAAGTTCTCTTGGATATATTTTCTAAAATCCAAAGATGAGGCTAGTGAAATCATCACCAATCATATAAGACAAGTTAACAATCATCCTGACTTCAAGGTTAGAAAAATCAGGAGTGATAATGGAACTGAGTTCAAGAATTCAGTGATAAGAGTGTTTTATGAAGAGTATGGAATCATGCATAAGTTTTCTGCAGCAAGAACTCCACAACAAAATGGTGTGGTGGAAAGGAAGAATAGATCACTCATTAAAGCTGCAAGAACAATGTTTGAAGAATCAAGGCTGCCAACTTACTTTTGGGCAGAAGCTGTGAACACAACATGTTATACTCAGAATATCTCCTTGATCAATCAAGCAAAAGGCATGACTCCATATCAGATATTCAAGAACATGAAGCCAACTCTAAATTTTCTTCATGTCTTTGGATGCAAATGCTACATTATAAGGAATCAAACTGAACAACATGGAAAGTTTGATGCTAAAGCAGATAAAGGAATTTTTGTTGGATATGCTGTTGGAAAAGCATATAGAGTTTACAATCTTAGAACAAACATTATTATGGAATCTGTACATGTTGTGTTTGATGATAAGAAGATTGAAGGACTAAAAGATGAAGGTTTCCATGATAGCCTTGAATTTGACAATGTTGAGATAATTTGTGATGATGATAGTGATCAAGCAATAGTGGCTAAGGATAATACATAAAAGTCTATCTCCAATGATGCATAAAATTCAGCATCAGTCGAGGTAAGAAAATGAATATCTGAAAAACAAGCTAAAGTGTGTTACTGAAATTGAAGCTGTGTTGAGGGAAAAGCTGGAAAAAATGAAGTCAAGTTGAAATATTTCAGAAATGCATCTGAGTTGGTTGGACAATACCATGAGAAGAACAAGCCATGTGCTAATATAGATATGATGCCTTGAACAGCAAGAAGAAAGATATAGTTGACAAAGGAAAAGCAACATAAAATGAAGATGTTCCAGCTATGCTAAAAACGGTTGCTTCACCTATGTTCAAGGCATGTGAAGTTAATTTCAGTGAAGAAGAGTTGAATATAAAGCAAGAAATTGTTGATGAAGACAATGAGAAGAAAAATGCAAAAACAACTCCAATCTCCAAAGCTGAAAAGAAGCCCATGGTCAACCAAGATTCCAAGATACCTGTCAAGGAAACAAAAACTGAATATGCAAGAAAAAAGAAGAAAAATAGAAATGGGAAGATTGGGATAAACAAAAGCAACAATTTTGCTCATATTGCAGATGCTCCAAGGAAGCAATGTCAAAGATGTGGCTCTGTGAATCATCTAACTCACAAAAAAGGTTGTTAGCAAGCCAGTAGAAGGAGCATGCAAATACAATGAAGCAGATGCAAATGATCCCTACTCATTCTATGACAAGTTTGATTGCATCCCTTGCAACTTGAAAGTGATAAAAAGTTGCCAAAAGCTGAGAGTAGACCTCAAAGAAACAAAAATTGGGTCTACAACAAAAAAGGAAAATGCACAACAATCAATGAATTCTATTTTATCTGAAACAACTCATTCTGATTCTGCTCATTCTGTTAATAAGAAGAAAGTGCCCAACACTGCTTGGGTTGCTAAACACACTTAAACTCATTGTGTGCAGGGCAAAAAGAAGAAAGTCATATGGATCATAGAAAATGGATGCTTAAGATATATGACAGGTGATATGGCCCTGCTATCACAGTTTGAGGAGAAGGTTGGCCCATTAGTGACCTTTGAAGACAACAACAAAGGCTTCACAATCGGATATGGAAAATTGATCTCTAATAATGTTGGCATTGATGATGTAGCACTAGTAGCTGGTCTTGAAGTGAATCTTCTCAGTGTTAGCCAGTTTGCAGACAAAAGCTTTAAGGTTTTATTCAAAAAAGAAGAATGCACTTTTATCAGCAAGAAAGCTGGTGAGGTTGCTTTAAAAAGAGAAAGGAAAGGAAGCTTATTTGTTGCAGACTTGGACTCATCAAATAAGGATGGAGTTTGCTGCTTCTACACAAAGACATCTGTAGAACAAAGCAAGATATGGCATAAAAAGCTGTCTCACTTGAATTTCAAGGCAATTAAAACCTTAGTCAAAAAGGAGTTAGTAAGAGACATGCCTAATCTGGAGTTTGCTCAAGATAAAGTCTGTGATGCTTTTCAAAAAGGGAAAATGAAAAGATCAAGTCACAAGAGTAAAACTGTGAATTCTATAAGTGCACCTTTGCAACTTATTCACATAGATCTATTTGGACCAGTTAATGTCCAGTCAATTTCAAGAAAAATATTTGCACTTGTGATGGTGAATGACTACTCAAGATACTCATGGGTAGAAATTATGTATTCTAAAGATGAGACTCCACACATCATAATTAAGCACATAAAGAAGATTAAGAAGCAGGCTGAAGATCAAAACTGTGTAAAAAGGTTGAGGAGTGACAATGGAACAAAATTCAGGAATGAAACCATAACTTAATTCTGCAAAGACAAGGACATTATTCAAGAGTTCTCAGCTTCTAGAACATCTCAGCAAAATGGGGTAGTTGAGAGGAAGAATAGAACACTAGTAGAGGCTGCTAGAACAATGCTGCAAGATGCAAAATTGCCAACTAGTTTTTCGGAAGAAGTTTTGAACACTGCATACTATACTCAGAATAGATATCTCATTAACAAAAATCTTGCCAAGTCACCTTACTCAATCTTGTCTAAAAGAAAGCCTACTGTGAAACATCTCCATGTGTTTGAAAGCAAGTGTTATGTGCTAAAGGACAACTGTATATGTGGTAAAATTTGACTATGAAGTTTTTTAGGCAATTTTTCTGGGATATTCATTGGAGAGCATTGCATACAAAGTCTATGTGATTGAACAGAAGAAAATTATGGAAAGCACAGATGTTACTTTTGATGATGACAAGTGCCCAGGCTCGGAATACCTTGATAAAGATGAAGCCCTTAAGTTTGAAAATTTCAACATTGATAGTGACTCTGATGATGAAGCTGAAATCAACACAAATCACAGAATTGTAGAAGATTCAGATAATTAAGTGAATCATGAGAATGGAAGCTCATCTCAAACACCTGAATTTGATAGCACAAACTCAGGGGGAGAAAGAGGAGAAAATTCTGGAAGTCATGCCAGTGATGAAGAAGAAGCATAAATAACAAGTCAACAAAATCACACAAGGAAGTGGGATATAAGTCACACTAGAGAAGCAATTATTGGTGATCCAACTGTTGGAGTGAGAACTAGGAGTGCAACTGCAAATGAATGTCTTCATGCATGCTTTCTGTCACAAGTTGAGCCAAAGAAAACTGAAGAAGCCCTTCTTGATCCTGATTGGATTTCTTCAATGTAAGAAGAGCTAAATCAGTTTGAAAGAAATAAAGTTTGGAAATTGGTTCTTGCACTAATGAACCGAAGTATTATTGGAATAAAATGGGTGTTCAGGAACAAGATGGATGAAAGTGGAATTGTTACTAGAAATAAAGCAAGGTTGGTTGCAAAAGGCTATTCACAGGAGGAAGGAATTGATTATGATGAAAATTTTGCTCCAGTTGCAAGACTTGAGGCAATAAGGATTTTCCTAGCATTTGCTGCACATTTAAATTTCAAGGTATATCAAATGGATGTGAAGAGTGCATTCTTAATGGTGAGTTGGAAGAAGAGGTTTATGTGCAACAACCACCTGGCTTTGAAGATCCAGAATTTCCAAATTTTGTATACAAGCTACTTAAGGCTCTCCATGGACTTAAACAAGCACCGAGAGCTTGGTATGACACACTAGAGGTACCATAGACAAGACTCTGTTCTACAAGAAGCATGGTGATGATATGATCCTAGTTCAGATTTATGTGGATGATATCATCTTTGGTTCTACCAATGAAAAGCTTTGCCAAAGATTCTCCAGGCTAATGCAGAGTAAATATGAAATGAGTATGATGGGGGAATTAAGTTACTTTCTTGGACTTCAAGTCAGTCAAAGAAGTGATGGAATCTTCATCAGCCAAACTAAGTATGTCAAAGATTTATTGAAAAAGTTTGGCATGGTTAATTGTTCACCTGCATCTACACCTATGTCTACAGCAACAAAGTTGGATGAAGATAAAAATGGCAAAAGTGTAGATATTTCAAGCTAAAGAGGGATGATTGGATCATTGCTTTACTTAAATGCAAGTAGACCATACATCATGTTTGCTACATGTCCGTGTGCAAGATTTCAAGCCAATCTAAAAGAATCACATTTGATGGCTATGAAGAGGATTTTCAGATACTTGAAGTGGACTCTAAACTTGGGATTGTGGTCTCCTAAGGGAACTGGTTTTGAAGTTGTTGGCTACACAAATGCAGATTTTGCTGGATGCAGGGTTGACAGAAAGAGTACTAGTGGAAGCTGTCAATTTCTTGGACAAAGACTTGTATCCTGGTATAGCAAGAAACAACAATCTGTATCAACTTCTACAGTAGAGGATGAATACATAGCTACAGGAAGTTGTTGTGCTCAAGTGATTTGGATTAGAAATCAGTTAATGGATTATGGCATAGTGTTACACACAATTCCAATTACGTGTGACAATACTACTGCTATATCTATACTGGCTAATCCAGTTAATCATTCTAGAACAAAGCACATTGATGTAAGGTACCATTTTATTAGAGAACATGCTACATATGGTACCATTGAGCTCATTTCTGTTCCAACAGAAAAACAGTTAGCTGACATTTTTACTAAACCTTTGGATGAAGCAACTTTTACTAGACTTGTAGGTGAAATTGGATTGCTTAATTCTTCATCCTAAGACAAGAACTCAGCTAATATTTTGCAGCAGATTAATTTCTAGTAAATCAAAATTAATTTGATTTAATTAGAAATTAACTGAAATATGAATTATAAATATTTCAGAAATCTTTGCATATTTATTTATCAAAAATAAAAATCCAGCTTGGAATTTTTCAATTCTAAGAAAACTGTCTAATTGTTTATTTACATCTTCAATATGTAAAATTAACACAAGGCAGAATCAAAGTGATTAAAATTATATAGAGAACTGACTTCTCGATAAGTCTAACTGACTTATTGACAAGTCATTTTAAGACTTCTCGAGTGAGTTCTCGATAAGTCAATTTACTGACTTCTCGAGTGACTTCTTGATAAGCTTTATTATGACTTATGGACAAGTCATTGTAGAGTTCTCTAGTAGTGTTAACTCACAGAGTTCAAAGAATGTTAAAAATAGCAATTTTTTGGTGCAAATGGCTGCAAATGCCAATTTTGGAAGTGGATGGCTGAAAATACCGTTTTTGATACGCATTTGCCATTTGGTTATCGTGTTTTGTACTAGATACGCATTTGTCAAATGGGTATCCAATTTATTTATTTTTTATTTTTTCAAGATACGCATTTGGCAAATGCGTATCTCAATGATAATACCCAACCTACAAATGCATATCTTTACTAATTTTTTTAGATACCCAATTCTCAAATGCGTATTACACTTACCCAATTACAAAATGCGTATCCAAAACGGTATTTTCAGTCATGTGTTTTGAAAATGGGTATTTTCAGCCATTGCACCCCAAAAATGGGTATTTTTAAACATCACTCCACAGAGTTCTCAACAAGTGTAACTCTAAGACTTATAAATAACTCAGAACTGAAATGATTTTATTTAATAAATTATTTTGGTAAAATACTTTTGGCAAATTTATTCAAATGTTATTTTGACTTATTCAAATAAAAATTGGAAACAATTCAGTCCATTTTGGACAAATTGTGTATTTATTTGACATCTCGATAAGTTAATTTTTAGTTCTCTACAAGAATAAATAAAATGACTTGTCGATATGTTTTTCACATTTCAAAATGACTTCTCGATAAGTATACTCTAAACGTCTATTTTTGACTTCTCGACAAGTCATTTGCTTTTACTATAAATACCCTAACATCTTGATACATATACATACTTACACCTTCGAGAACTCTAAGTGACCTAGTCTTTTCAATCCAAAACCAATTTATCTTTCATTTCAAGCTTTCTCTCACTAATTTTTCTTCCCCACTAAACTTCATACCCATAACAATGGCAGCAAACAATATTGTACCCTTCATCCCAAAGGAGACTAAATTCCTTGCATTCTTAGATGCAAACCAAGCACCTGAAACTTTCAAAAGTTTTGTCAAGTTCTTGTCTGAGACTTACTTTGTAGGGGTTCTTACTGCTAATCATGTGCTTTACTTGGATATGTTAGGGGATTTTTGGAACACAGCAGTAACAAGGACAATTGTGCATGAGAACCAGGCTGTGTCAATTGTAAAAAACTGCACAATCAAGGGCCAACAAATGGAGATCTTTGATTAGGAATACCTACTGACAAACTGGTCAAGGCTCCAACTCAGGATGAGCTGAATTCATGGACTTCATCAATTATTCTGAGAAGATCAATTTGTTAAGCATGAACAAGAAGCACCCGAGGAGAGAATGGTCCTTCCTGTTTGATTCTGTGATGAGGGCTTTCACTTGCACGAAGCCAGGGTTTGACAACATATCTAGTGTTGTCCAGATGTTGGTCTACTCAATGGATCATAACAAACAGATCAATGTAGGACACTACAAACTGGAGAAGTTGAGCACCAGGCTAACAGTGCCATTGGAGTCAAAAGGTAATGAATTTTTTCTTCCTAAATTCATTATGTCTGCTTTGAACTATAAAGTGAAATACATACATTTGATAAATGGTGTAGATAGATCACAAATAGGCAATTATAAGCAAGTATCCAAAATTCTATTTGGATTACTTACTACAAAGAACAAGGTACCTGTAAGTCTCAAAATCACTCCATTCATGATGGAGAGGTTTAGGACTTACTCTTACCTCATGCCTGATATGAGGGCTAATGCTCAATCTAGTACATCAATGGTCCCTGAACCCGTGGAAGTACAAACACAGGAACACCAACACGGACCTTCCAATGCTGAGACCCTTTCTTCTATACCTGTAGCAGCTAGGAAACCAACCACTTCATCCTCTCAAAAGGGTGAAATGAGTAAAAAGAAGAGAAAGGAGATAACACTAACTGTTATGAATGAGAGTAGTGAGGTACAAGTACAACTTGAGTCACCTTTGGTCAGAAAAACAAAGAAGGCTAAGAAAACTGAGCTGACCACTCAAGCCACCTCGGTATCCTCCCCAAAGGATGTAGTTGTACAAATAGTGGAAAAACAGATTCTAGAGACATCCTCTCAACAAGATATTTCTATTGAAAAGAGCATTATCCCCAATGCATCTTGTCAAGACTCTGCACAACCAACACTTAAACAAATCTAAGTGTATGGTAGGGGAAATAAGGATGACACACACAAGGAGAGCACATCTCTTGAAGCTCCCTCATCAATTCAGGGAGAGCTGCCAACACTCAATCCTGAGCTTCACAATCTTATATCTAATATTTCTTCTTCCTATACTGAAACACTTAAATCAAACCCTCAAGTGTTTCCCCAATCAAGTGACTTGGTTCAAGAAACCTTGCTCACCACCCAGAAACCACAATTAGTTGGCGAGAGGCTACATGCTGGGGTAGACCTTGATAACACCAACACAAACATGAGGGATTCATCAGTTTTTACTAAAGACCCCATGGAGATCACAAATGCACTTTCATGTGCAAATTAGTCTTCACAGGCTGTTAGGTTTGAGGGTAGTACTCCTGAGGGGGAGCTATCTAAATCCTCTCCAATTCCATTGGAGGTTCCTGTTCCAGGAACAAATCCCCTCAAAACCCTAGCAAAAATTCCATTAACAGTTGATGCTAGGAGTACAATTGCCAATGACCCTGTCATAGAGGAGGCTAGCATAGCACATTCAAGTGGCAGTGTGGTGCAAGACACACAAAGGTTTGAGACTGGTGCACATGATAGTAACCCAGTCAAATCTCCTCCAATTCAATTGGAGGTTCCCACCACAAGTGATGAATAACAACTTATCACAAATACATAGAAATCCATGAGTTAAACTATGACTTCTATCACAGGTGCTCCTGATCTTTCACACCAACCTTTAACTTCATAACCTCAACAACCACACCTTCTTTCAAACTGGCTACAAGAAGCTACACATCCATCTAATCTTGAAGATTTCAGGGTTGATCAACTAGCTGGACTTGCTCAGATCTCTCAACAACTCTTAACCTCAGACATGTCCAACCAGGATTACCAAGCCATCATGCCCTCATATCAAACAGATGTCCAAGAACAACAACACTAAATTGTTAATGAAGCTGAATAGGATGACAACTTTGATGCTAGGCTGACCAAGGACTACAATCTGGATATGGAGGGTGTCTTATCTAAATTCAGGGAAGACTACTTGACTATTTTGGGAAGCAATGTTAAAGCCTTAACCCCTACTGAAGTCTATGATGCCATCAGTGAAGTTTCTAAAGCCCAACTCAAATCTTTCCATCTCTTTGGAAGAGCTCTAGAACTCAAGTTGAGTGGTCATGAAGACAAAGTAAGGAAACTGATAAATGATAAAATGGATGAGATTATACCTTCACAAGTCAAGATCACTTGCAAGTTTAAATATTTTGCTGATCAAATGGCAAGGATGGATCTGACTACTATAGAAAAAGATGTCAAGAATCTCAGACAGTCTTTCATTGCTCTCCATGAAGTGGTTCAAAAACAAATTACAAGTTCAAATGACACAAAGCTAAAGTTGAACTAGCTTCACCAAAGCAGATATGAGCCCTCTGCTTTGCTTATGGATGGTATCAAACAGGATATGGAAGCAACTTTTGGCTCCTCTACATCTACAAGCTCTCATCCACCTGCCTCTACATATACCAATCTTCAAATCTAAGCACTTCAAGGTCAAGTCTCCACTCTGCAAACATCAAATGACCAACTCACATCTCAAGTGCAAGGTCTCAATACACTGGTGCAGAGTCAACAGGCAGACATTCAGACCTTGGTGGACTCCCACAAGCACTTATAAATTCAAAATGTTGTGGCTTTGGGAGCTATCATGTGAAAGCTTAATATATCTGTGCCTGCACTTCTAGAAGCTGTGAGGCCAGAATTGCCAACTCCCCTACTCATGCATGTCACCAAGACTAAGGGGGAGATAGAGGCTAGGATTCAAAAATCTAGGGATCCTGGCAAGTCAAAAGAATTAATCTCAACAACTTAGCATGGTCAAGGCTCATCAAAAGATCAAATGTCTCATGATGTTGGAAAAGAAAGACTCCTAAAAATTACAGAAGGACCTTGTCACGATAATGAATTTAATGAACTCTTAACAGTCTTGAGGATGCTCTACATAATAATTATGTTACATACAAGAAAGCTTTGGCCAACAACATAAACTTTGTTAGAGTGGTGCTTGTCAAAGTTGACAACTTTCTGGAAAAGAGGATCATAGAAAATGTGAATGACTGTGGTCTGGACAGATGTCTCCTGGTGTCTCTCTCCAATATTCAAAAACTGAGAGCATCTGATATGGATGTGATGATTGAAAAAGTACACAAAGTAATTCCAGAGGACACCCATCTGCTAAAGGAACTCAAAAATGCTCAAGTAGATTATTTTTCTAAAAGCCTATCTCCATCCAAGCAGGGGGATTGCCTATATTTGTCCACAAACTAGAAAATGCAGATACTTCAAAGTTCCTAAGAATTGTGTAAGGAACAATCTAAAATTGATCATGACTCTTGAAACTGATTTGAAGACCAAAATTCACAAGAAACCTGAAGATGAGGAAATGATCAGGATCTTGGGAAGATATCTTCAAAATGCAGATACCATGTTGCCTACAACAGACTATAATCCAAAAGATGACAAGGATGATGATGAGCAGAAGCATGATGAACAAAAATCTTCTGGCTCAAATCCAAGTCAATATTCAAAAGCAACTGATAGCAAGGACAAGAAGCAAGAAGAGAAGGAGGATGGTGATAAGAAAATGGGAGAAAAAAGCAAAGGCAAAATGGCTCAGAACCCCAACAAACCCTAAAAATCCAAATAACTCAAGCTCAACCTTCAAAGCCAACAAACTCATATACTGAACCTCATCCTACCCCAAAGACTAAATTCCTATACAAACAAACTGCCAACATCTTTCTAAAAATACCAATCACCTCAAGCCAAACATTTCTCAAGAAAATCACAAACCTACCTTCTGTCAAGCCATCACTCAAAATTCACTACAAGACTGTTGGGAGGAGATCTAAAAAAGCCAAGCATACTGAAAAGGTACAAGTAACTGAGATGGCCATCTGGAACTGTTTCAAGCAAAGTGACTTTCTACCTTTAAATTGGTGCATATCAGATGAAGATTATTTTCAACAACTAGCTGAGAAAATAGTTAGAGTCTGGGTTGTAACTCTAAGGGAAGTAAGAATCTATATTGAAGATGTGTGTTTCACATTTCTTGGCTGCAACTTAATGGACACTCTCTCTCCCACAGAAATCAAGAGAGTGATAAGTTTACAAAAGGATAAGGATACTGCTACAAGAGCATGGAGATCTGTTTTAGCTGAATGGTTGATTGTAAGGGAGGAAAGAAGAGCAAGAAATAAATCTGAATATGAGGAGAGGATAAGGAAGTATGATGAGGAGATTGAAATGTACATGAAAAGATCAGAAGAACTCAAAGTAAAAGGAATGAGCAGAATTTCCAAGGATGGAAAGTTTCTAAACATCAAAGCTGGAAAATTCACAAGATTTGGGATTAATTTGCTAGATGGTTATCCAAAGCCAGACAGACTCAAGCTTGTGGAAGCTCTATAAGGGACACCAATAATAGAAGAACTTGAAATTCTTGTTTACTTAAAGGACCTTATTAGAGAAGAAACAGAAGCAAAAATAGTCTTTACCTATGTATAAATGTTGTAATTGTGTCAATTTCTATGTATTAGTCTTATTTTCCATTGTAGCTTGGGGTTAGTCTTATTAACATGCATGAATTTGTGTTAAGCAATCTTCTCACAAATTGGGGAGATTGTTATGCAAGACATGCCTGTACTATAACAAGACTAAGTCAAATTGACAACCCTAAGTAAGTTGTATTATAATCTTAGTTTGCATTTTATATTGTAACATTTAAAGTCTGTAAAAATATCCAAGGGCAGACTGGATTCTTTTTCTGTAAACAGTATCAAGCCTAAGAATTCTATCTGGAAGAAGATCAAGAAGATCATGCCTCAGAAGAATTATGAAGAAGCTTGGAGTTGAATAAATCTGTTTTGAGAAAAATGTTCTAAGTCAAGATCTCTACAAGTCACATATTTAGTGTAATAAAGAAATCATTCGAGAACTCCAGAATGACTTATAGAGAAGTCAGGAAAGCTACTAGAGAACTCAGAGATATCTACAAGCTAAATTGAAGACATGAAGATTGGAGATATCGACAAGTCATTTCTTCACTAGAGAACTCTGAGATATCGACAAGTCAAATATCACAAGAGAACTCTAAGATATCGACAAGTCAAAATATCACTAGATAACTATAAGATATCGACAAGTCAAGATATTACTAGAGAACTCTGAGTTATCGACAAGTCAATTACTCACCAGAGAACTCAGAAATATCGATAAGCCAAAGTGAAGACATGAAGATGAGAGATCTCGACAAGCTAAATTCTCTTATAGAGAACTCAGAGACCTCTACAAGTCAAAACAACTAAAGAGTAATGAGAGATCTCGAGCCATTATACTTATCGAGATGTCAATTTATCTATATACCAAACTGAAGATCTTGAGGTAAAACTCAAAGTACAAAGTGCTGACCAGTTCAATATCCAAGATTAATAATCAACAAACAATCCAATCAGTTGGATTGACAAGTCTACAAAAAGCAGCTTGAAGAGTAAAGATCAAAGGCCAAGATTAACCGGCAGAGTAAAGTCACAAGTGTGCAAGATTAGCTAAGATACACTAATCCAGAAATAGAAAGATTTGATTATCCAAAAATAGGGCTTAGTACATGCTAATGCATGCTGTGTAATATCCAGTGTTTACTGTTCTAAAAAGTAAACACTGGTTGATTTGTTTTAGTTGTAACAAATAGATCTGAGATTTCTTATAACTCTCAAGAGAGAAGCTGAGTTCTTAACATAACAAGAACCCAGAAATTTGTAGCAAAACACATACTTGATTTTAATATAAAATTAAGTGAAGTTTTGAAAGATAGTGTGTTCCCGTGCATGTATTATTATCTCATTTAAATCATACTATCTTTACAAGTTACATTTATACATCTGCTTTGTTCACCAAGCTTAAGAAAAATAAAAAGTCACTAAAATTGTCTAAAACACATTCACCCCCTGTGTTGTATTCATTACCTAACACCTTGAAATTTGGTACGATCCTTACCTATGATATAGGGGAGCTATGGTTAAAATTTAGTGATTTTTGAAGCTCTATAACTTGAGTTTGAATTTTTTTGTCTTCCTTGTTCTTGAAAATCCGAATTGAAGAATGAAATGGGGGAGAGAGAGTTGTTCTTGGTTGCTTGCTTTCTTGGTGTGTTGGATGAGTTTGTGACCTTTTGATAGATATGTGGCTTGTATAATACAAGAAGCATGGCTCATTTTCAAGACCTACAAGCTAGTGTTAGTACATGACCGCCCCTTCTATAATTCATTTCATCAACTTACTATTCTTCTTAGTAGGATTACTTGTTGATTACAAATCCTTGATTATATTTTATTTATAATTAATTTTCATGATTGGCATGGCTTGCATGGGAAGTTGCATGGGTTTATTATGTTTATTCATTCACTTACACATTCACTTGGTTGCTTTCTCGTAATTATGATAAATTCTCGTAAGTGATTTGCGGGGTAATCCTTTCTTATAAATCGTTATATTTTATAATCTTGTATTTGGGTTTTAATCATAGGATTTTAAATCATTGATCTTAATAGGATTCTCGTATTTCTCGATAGTTTGCAAAATAAGGTCATTTTGCAATATTGGTTTCCTTCGAAAACTAACAACTTTTACAGACACTCATTTGTTACATATAATCATAATATCCACTCGGAAACTTAATTTAATTACTCATATATGATGTGGTCGCAAAAGTTTTTATTAAACCGCAAGGTTACAATTTATAAAGGTTTTTTATCGATGTCAAAAATTCGGGGTTTTATATTGTGTGAAAAGGAAGTCTATAGTCCAACTCCTTATCATAATCAGCTTTCATTTTCTCAATCTCATTCATCATGAACTGAAAATTCTGTTTATGTTCCAACATTTAAAGCCTGTGAAGTTCGATGTTGGACTGCTAAAACTGAACTACTAGCTAAGCTGTTGTTGAGAATGAAGATTGGTCAGATAATGATGCCCTGTACTAAGTTAAAAGCTCTCTATTTAGTTCTCCTGGCTGAATGGTTTTGGAAAATATCCAATCTGGAATATCTTTGATAGAATGGCTTGCATCCCCCTTTCAACATCATCTTCAACATTCCCAGTTTCATCATTGAAATCAAGTCATCACTAGCTTCAGCAAGTATATTTGAGATAGCATCCTTAGCTCTCATCATTAATTTTGTGGTAATAATCAAGCTAAGAGTGGCCTCAGCTTCCAGATTTGATTGGCCAGCTAAAACTTCATAAGTTGGGTTTGGATGCTAAAATGTAAAGCATCTAGGTTCACACCATCTAAAGCAGCTTGATAGTCTGCCTAAAACAGATCTACACTATATGGAGTTGAAGATATTTATATGGTAGCATCCAAACAGTCCATCATTATTCCTCCTATAACTGCATTTCTCTCAGTTTCTCTATTTTCTTGCATCAGGGCCTACCCCTGTGTGGCGCCCCAAAATCCGGGGTCAGGGATTGATAAGGCCACGCCATCTTGAATCATGTATAACACTTATCTCGTACAACAATATATAAATACTCACACCTTAATGACCCAACACTTATCAACACACACACTTACAGGTTATTATCTTGGAAACGAACCATGCATTACTAGAGTGTATCGAACCACAAAGTAATAATTATTACAATCCCAAAAGTGATTAAGTCTTACAGCGGAAGAAACCATGCATTATAGGAAGATCTTTTCATTCCCTATACCTTTCGTTCTTTAATTTTTTGCAGAATGTATCATTTAGAGGGTCAAAAACCTTAAATAAAAATATAAAAATAATTAAATATTATAATTTCCTAAAATACCCATAAAAATTTTAACAAAATTAACGGAAAGGGTGCAATTTGTTGCGCCAAAAATAGTTAGGGGATGCAAAGTGCATTTATATAAATTATAGGTAAAAAACAAATTTGGGGCAAACCAGGGGGATGCATTTTGCAAATAACTCTTATTTAAAATAGTTTCCTCGGTGATGCACACCTTCTTTTGAAAATGATTCTTTTGTTGACTTATTACCCTATATATACCTTAATGGTAAACCCAACACCTAGGCCTAGGTTACGGTATTGCATCATAATTTCAGTTGGAAGAATTTAGGACATTCACCGGAGCCACCGCATACAATGATCAAGCATAATACAGAAATATATAACCTTTTCTACTAGTAGAAGGACAATTCCCTTTTGTATACGGTTATCACCCATGACCACATTCGGGCCTTTTCTGTGTCCATCCCTCTCAGGTACACACTTCATGTATATCCATCTCAAGACACGGTTTTGCATCCATCCCTCTCAGGTACGCATACTCCACATGTTCATCGGTATATAAGGTACCTTCTCATTTAGTAGCAAATTGGTAGTCTCCCCAGTCCATGAAGTACTAGAGTATAACCCTCCTTGTCCTTGTAAGAATCATATCATAAATCTGGAACTTATATCGTTCCCCAAGCATATTTCTTCTTGATACTTCCGGAAGTTTTCGGAGGAAGTATTATGATAATGTGAGTTGACCGTTGTCAAAAGATAAATATATAAGGAGGAGTTTCTCTTAAAAATATACTCAAAATGTTTAAAATACATCGAGATAATATTACTCGATGATCCGACATTATTAGAATGACGTTCTGGAACTCATAAAGTATTTTAAAACAGGTTTTATGATTTTTAAAATCATATGAAATCAGTAAATAAATATTTAATAATTAATTAATAATTATTAAATAATTAGACTTTGAATAATTATATTTTAAAAGAATATTGGAAATAATGTTCCTCAACTAGTTTAAGTTTAATAAGTGTTGGAGAATAAGTGTTGAAATAACATAAAGAATCGAGTTTGAAATAATAAGTGTTGGAGAATACTTCTCCTATATTAAATGAATAATTGAAATAATATTCATTGTTCGAGTAATTAAATATAGTTGAGGGAATACGATTTTTGGAAATCGTATGAAATAATTCGAGGTACTCAATATTTCGCGAGTGGACATCGAGTCCCTTGAAATAAATAAGTACGAACTTTGATTGTCCAAAATATCACTGGGATGACTCCCGGGTTTTCGCTTTAAAACTCCGACCGACTTCAGTCTTATGACCTATACATCACGCTTATGGTAGAGCTAACATATTTTACGATATATACATCGTAACACAATCACTATTGATGCGAAAACTCCAAATGCTATTAACATGGCAAGCATGGCATTTATATAAAGATAGTAAAAGAAATCTTTTCACAACACAACAGTATATGGATTTGGGTTCGTAAACTTTCCTGGGTACTTTGAGGTGGAGGATGCTCTAGGGTTCTCTCAGAAATCTATAATCATAAACATGTATCGTTTCGTTAGATCCCGTTCTTATTTATGGCGGCTCGTAGATACGCTCTACTTATTAATCATTCTTGCCACTCACTTTACTCTTATTATTCCTTTAAGCACAAGTACTTGTTATGTTTGCTTTCTTTCCGAAATTTCTTATGTCCCTTTATGCCTTTTACATTTCGATCGTCGGTTCCGCTTATGATTCTTAATAGTTTTCTAATCGCGCAGTCTCGGCTCCGACATTTTTATAAAATCAAAAAATCCATATTTTCACTTTTTGAAAAATCCATATTTTATAGAAGTAAATAAACTCTATTTCTTACTCTCTGTCAAAATTTCATGATTTTTGAATATTTTTAAGTCGATCATTCTTATTCCCAAAGTTCATAATTCGTAGCAGTTTTTGTCGCATAAATCACTTTTACTAAAACGGTCATAACTTTTGATCCGTAAATCGAAATCAAGCGATTTAAGCGCCTAAACGATCCTCATAACATTTTATACCATAATAAATAATAATTTTCAAGAAACTACATTTTTACATTCAGGAACTTCTGCAGAAACTTTAAGTTGTGTTTTGTTCATTTTAACGAGATTACGATTACGATATAAGTTTTGTTTACACCTTAAATCATCATTCAAATCATCGACAACTACCATATCATCATCTCAACACTAAATCCTCTCAAGAAAATCATGTTCTTGAGGCAACAATCATCAACCTTAAGACTAACTAACTAAATATCAAGATAGTAGCAAATTAACTACTAAAACTAGGTTTATAGCTAAGATCTCAAAGTTTCTTGAAACTTAAACCTTAAACAAAGTTTGGTCAAGGAATTATACCTTTCTTGAAATCTTTTGATGTGTTTATATTGATGGTAGAGTCTTGGGGATGCTTGGTTGAGTTTAAGGAACCTTAGTTTTGGATGTATGAAGCTTGCGATTTAATTGTGGATTTTTTCCATGGCTAAAAGTGGGTGTTTGAAATTTGATTTCTTCTTCTTTTCTTGATATAGCTGAATGAAGCTTCAAGGGGCAGAGAGAGAGTGTTTTTGTGGATTCCTGAAATGCTTCTTGTGGAAGATTGTGATATATGATCTTGTATATATCCTAGTACCAAATCAATAGAAATCTTTGCTAGCCATCCTAGTTTCCAAGCTATACTACTTAGTTTAGGTACTTGGTTACTATTTGCTAGTTTATGTTATCATTCTTATTTAGCTAGGTTACTACTTGGTTACTTAACCATGGTTAGTTTCTTACTCTAGTTAGATTGTATGGTTATCTTGGTTTGATACATTTATTTATTCGTTTACGCGTTCGCTCGGTCGTTTATTCGTTTTCGTAATAAACTCTCGTAAACGGTTCGTGGTGTAAATACTTTCTTATACGTTCTTTACATTTTGAAGTCTCGTACTTGGATTTGAATTTGTCTGATTTTAAATTTGTAATTATATTGTGATTCTCATAATCCTTGATGGTTGATAGATACGGTCATTTTTCAAAGTTCAGTTTTTCGAAAACTAATAGCATTTACATACACTCATTTGGTACGTATAATCATGTTATCGACTCACAAACTCAATTTCTCATGTACAACATAGTGTGGGATAAAAAGTTTTCCCCAATTGTCAGGGTTACTATTCATCAAGCATTTTATAAAGTCTCAAAAATTCGAGTTATTATAGTCTTCCCCTCTAAAAATGATTCCGTCCTGGAATCAATTAGAAAACAGGAGGGGATATCTATTCTTCATTGCATTTTCTAGTTCCCAAGTTGACTCTCCAACATTTTGATTTCTTCACAAGATTCTAACCAGCTTCACAGTCTTGTTCCTCAACACTTGTTCTTTCCGGTCCAACACTCTTACTGGTTGCTCAACGTAGGTTACGTCTGGTTGTAAGTCTACCTGCTTATGCTCTATCACATTTCGTCCATCGGCATGGTATTTTTGCAGCATTGACACATGGAACACATTGTGCACTTGTTGCAGATTAGGGGGTAAGGCGAGCTTGTAAGCTAGAGGTCCTATTCTCCTCAAGATTTCAAAGGGTCCTATGAATCTGGGGCTCAATTTCCATTTCTTTCCAAATCTCATCACTCCTTTCCATGGATATACTTTTAACAGCACTGAATCTCCTACTTCATATCCTCTATCTTTCCTGGTCTAGTCGGCGTACTTCTTCAGTCTGTCTTGAGATGCTACCAGCCTCTTTCTAATGAGTCCCACCATCTCTCTGGTTTGCTAGACTAACTCGGTTTCTATTATTTTATGTTCTCCAACCTCATCCCAACATAAGGGAGACCGGCATCTTCTTCCGTAAAGAGCTTCATACGGAGGCATTCCTATGCTACCGTGATAGCTATTGTTGTAGGAATATTCGATCAGGGGTAAGTGGTCATTTCAATTCCCTTTAAAGTCAATGGCACACACTCGAAACATATCTTCTAGGGTCTGAATAGTCCTTTCGCTTTGCCCATCTGTTTGGGGGTGATAAGCGGTACTCATATTCAGTCTGGTACCTACACACTCTTGGAAGCTTCTCCAAAATCGAGAGTTAAACCTTGGGTCTCTATCTGATACGATGGCAACAGGAACACCATGCCTTATCATGATTTCTTTCAGGTAAAGATCTAATAACTTGTCTGTGGTGTACCTTTCATTGATTGGAAGGAAGTTCACGGACTTGGTCAGTCTATCTATGATAACCCATATGGAATCGTGATTGGTTTTGGTCCTTGGTAGGTCTGTCACAAAATCCATGGCTATATGCTCCCATTTCCATTCCGGAATTTCCAGGGGCCATAATATTCCACTCGGTTGCTGATGTTCAGCCTTCACTCTCTGGCATGTCAAGCATTTGCTGACCCACTTTGCTACTTCTCTTTTCATTTTAGGCCACCAATAATATTCCTTAAGGTCACAGTACATTTTCATACTTCCTGGGTGGATTGAATACCTGGAGCTGTAACCTTCGTGCAACAGCTCGTCTTTTAGTTCTTTCAAATTCGGAACCCAAATCCGGGACGCATACCTCATGATCCCTTTCTCATCTTTCTCGCATCTGACTTCCTCACCAATCAATGTTTCTCTTTCTTCATTCATCTTCTTTTCCCGATACACTCGTATCTTTTCGACTAATTCTGGTACTAACTTGATCTCAAATAGTCCTTCTGATCCTTTACTGGTTATTCTTACGTCGATCTCCATCTTTTCGAATTCCCTAACTAACTCCTCAGATGTCATTATCATTTTGAATCTCTCCTTCCTACTGAGGGCGTCGGCCACCACATTGGCTTTACCCGAGTGAAACAAAATTTCATAATCGTAGTCCTTAATCGGCTCTAACCATCTCCTCTGTCTCATGTTTAATTCTTTCTGAGTAAAAATATACTTGAGGCTCTTATGGTCTGTGTAAATCTCTCATTTTTCACCGTACAAGTAGTGCCTCCAAATTTTCAGGGCAAATACAATGGCTGCTAATTCTAGATCATGGGTAGGGTACCTGATCTCATATTCTTTCAACTGCCGGGAGGCATACATAATAACCTTTCCGTGATGCATAAGCACACATCCTAGCGCTTTGTGCGAGGCATCACTGTATATCACAAACTCTCCTTTTCCATCGGGAAGAGCGAGCACTGGTGCTGACGCCAGTCTCTTTTTCAACTCTTGAAAGCTTTCCTCATATTTTTCTGTCCACACAAACTTTTCCGTTTTCCGGGTAAGCCTAGTCAATAGGCCGGCTATCTTGGCAAAGTCTTGCACGAATCTTCAGTAGTATCCTGCTAAACCCACAAAACTCCTAACCTCAGTTGGGGTAGTCGATCTTTCCCAATTGGATACTCCCTCTATCTTGGCGGGGTCGACTAAAACTCCTTTACTACTCACTACATGCCCTAAGAACTGAACCTCCTTTAACCTAAACTCGCACTTCGAGAACTTGGCGTGTAATTTCTCATTCCTCAAGATTTCTAAGAATATACTCAAATATTCTGCATGTTCTTGCTCTGTCTTTGAGTAGATTAGAATATCATCTATGAAAACTATCACACATATATCTAGGTTCTTCTTGATAACTCTGTTCATCAAATCCATAAAGGCTGCGGGTGCATTGGTTAGCCCAAACGACATGATTAAGAACTCATAATGTCCATACCTAGTGTAAAAGGCAGTCTTTGGTATATCCTCAGGTTTGATTTTCAACTGATGATATCTTGTCCTTAAATCTATTTTGGAAAAGTGCACAACACCCTTGAGCTGGTCGAATAGGTCGTCAATCCTAGGGAGAGGTACCTATTCTTGATAGTCAGCTTGTTTAACTCTCGGTAGTCTATGCATAATCTCATACTACCATCCGTTTTCTTTACGAACAGTACTGGTGCACCCCATGGTGACACACTGGGCCTTATCATCCCGTTATCCAACAATTCCTGCAGTTGAGAAGCTAACTCTTTCAACTCAACCGGGGCTAGTCTATTAGGGGCCTTAAATACTGGTGTCGTCCCTGATGCTAATTTCTATAGCGAATTCTATTTCTATGCCGGGTGGCAATCCTGGTAATTTCTCTGGAAACACATCCTCAAATTCATTTACTACGAGTATGTCCTGTATGTTGGGAACTTCCTTCTTAGTTTCCATCAAATAAGCTAAGTAGGCCTCGTTACCTTTCTTTAACAATCACTTAGCCTGAATCATGGTCAGAAATTTCTGGGCCTGTCGCTGTCCTTTAAACACTATTTCCTTTCCATTTTGCACTCTTATCTTTACATTCTTTGGCTCACAATCTATCTGCGCTCCATTATTGGATAATCAGTCCATTCCTAGGATCACATCGAATTCTCCTAACGCAAATAGGATTAAGTCAATCTCAAAGACTTTCCCTCCTAGTTTCAACTTGCATTTATGGTGTACTTGATTTACGTGAATTATTTCTCGGTTCCCTATTTCCACTTGTAATTCCTCACGTAAGGGTACAATGTTAAGATTTAACTTCTTAGCAAAATTTTGAGATATAAATGACATGGTCGCTCCAGAATCAAATAAAACATTTGCACGTTCAGAATTTAACAAAAGGGTACCTTCTATCACATCAGTGTTCCGGACAGCGTCCTGAACGGTCATGTTGAAAGTCCTAGCAGCTGGGGGCCGGTGGAAGCGGCTCTGCTCATTCCAGAGGCCGGAGGCCTTAATGTCAGGAAATCCTTCCTCATGTGCCCTGCCTTCCCGCACTGGAAACAAGTCCCACTGGGTCTGCTACAGTTGTTGGTGAGGTGTCCTGTTTGGTTGCAATTGTAGCATCTTAGAGGGGTTTTGGTTTGGACACACACTCTGAGGTGTCTCTTTCCGCATGTTTGAAACTCCGGTATCGGGGCGCGGGGTTGGCTGTGAAATGTTACCCTAGATGGTCCACCGCCCTGGCCAACGCTCTCACTTGGGGCCTTTCTAAATCTGGGGCCTCTCGCAGGTTGGGACACCACTCCCCTGACAAATCTGCTTGGAAGGCTCCTTTTCCCGGTTCCTCCTCAACCTCCTTGATTTCCTTTCTTCCTTTTTCTACTTTCCTTCTCCTTCAAACTTTGTTCACTACCTGCTTCAACAATCGATGCTTTCTGCACCAAGGTGGCATAATTTGTCAGTTCTAGCATTGCTACTCGGTTCTGGATCCACTGTTTCAGACCAAGCTGAAACCATAGTTCCTTCTTTTCTTCTATATTCATAAACTCGGGTACAAATCGTGACAGCTCGGTGAACTTGGCCTCATACTCTACCACACTCATTTTATCCTGTTTCAGCTCTAGAAACTTAATTTCCATTTGGGTCTCCATAAACCTAGGGAAGTACTTATCTAAGAATAATCGGGTAAATCTATCCCATGGAATCACATCATCAGTCTCGAGGTTACGTTTAGACTCCCACTAGTAGTTAGCTTCCCCCTTCAGCATGTAAGAGGTGAATATTGTGTTTCGTCACTCTTCAACACCTAGTATTTCGAAGGACATTTCTATTTCCTTAAGCCAGGCTCGTACCTCAACGGGGTCGGCAAATCCTAGAAACTCTGGGGGTTTGAAATATTTGAATGCCTTCAAGGCAGTGGCAGTAGTCTGTTGAGCTATATGTGGTTGTGGTGGAATGGGCTGTTGGTTCAGATTGGCCCTTAAAGTTCCATAAATTCATTCATGGGGTTCCCTCCATGATGGGTATCCTCAGCTTCTTCTTCTACATATTCTTCATCATCATACTCATTATAGTCTAGGTCTTCTTCACTTTCCTCATTTACTACATGGTTAGGTTCATTTTGTTGTTGGTTAACAGATTATGCGGGCTGTGCCCTGGTTCCTCTTCTATGGGGTGGTATTGTTCTGATAATGAAAATATGTCAATACAGTTACAAAATTTTACATTTGGATTAATTTATTCATAGGTAAGCATATTATTAATTATCTAGCATGCTTTTATCAAGTGCAATAATATGGTAAACAACTTCTTAATAAATGCTAGATATATATCATAGGGTCTCCCAGAATATATCTTGGGGACAAAATAATCATCTAAATCCATACATGGTCCTGAATATAATACATCAACTACATGATCCTGAATATTGAAATACAAATACATACACCGGGTACCCTGAAGGGCTAGGAATGCTATCTACTACTAGCTATCCTAAAAAAATTGGTGACAAGTCACCCATCCCTTTATAAGGTCCGTAAGTAGTCATTGGCCTCTCAGTCACTGTCACTGCACGTGAGGTCTCAAACCCTCCTCATCGCTCCTGCCAACATCAGCTCTGCATCAACTACCAGGATGTATCCCCCCATCGCTGTCATCCTCATATGTACTCGGGTACGTAGCTCAATCCCATCAATCTCTTGGTGAGCTATAGTCGGTGAAGCAGCTCTAAAGTCCCCCGGTTATCCTAGCCTGATGGCTCTCTCGGCGGTCAGCGCCTGTGGCAGCTCCGCAATAAGGGCAGAAGCTGCGGTGATCTCAGTGTTAAGCTGAGCCACTATCCAGTCATGCATGGCTACATGTATGCTCGCTTGGGGTGTTAGAGGGGAGTCCGAGTCACTAGAGGATATGTCATGAACCTCGTAGGTCTATGCCGCCATCTCGCCATCCTCGTCCTTATCAGTGTAGGGAAAAGGGCTCAGCATCCCTGGGTGAGGTGTAGGAGGGTGAACGGTCGGGAGAGGGTACATCTCTATGTATGTCCAGTCTACACCATCGTCCTGGGGCATCTCAACATCATCAGCTATGGGGGCAGGGAAGTCAGTTTCCTCCTTTGGGGGATCCTCAGTAGGGTCATCATTTGAGTCATCAATAGGTGGGTCCTCCGGCTCGGGAGTAGGGTCACGCCCAAGGGCCATAACATCCTCAACAGTGTTAACCTCCGCCACAGGCTCCACTGGTACCTGACACAATAGGCAAGGTGTTACTAACTTAGAGTCGACATTCCCTTAAGGGTAAAACTGTCAAGACTACCCATGTAGCCCGACGACGAACTCGACTTGAGTTCTAATTATTATTATTATTATTATGTCTACATATTTTATGTCCTATCATTTCCAAGATTTGATAACCTAAGGCTCTGATACCATTTCTGTGGTGCCCCAAAATCCTGGGTCAGGGACCTAGGAGGCCACGCCATCTTGAATCCTATATAACACTTATCTCGTACAACAATATATAAATACTCATACCTTGATGACCCCACACTTATCAACACACACAATTACAGGTTATTGTCATGGAAATGAACCATACATTACTAAAGTGTATCGAACCACAAAGTAATATTTATTACAATCCCAAAAGTGATTTACAATCCCAAAAGTGATTAAGTCTTACCGCAGAAGAAACCTTTAGTTAAGGTTAGTCCATTGGCCAAATATACGTTTCTTATTTATTATCTTACATAAGTCATACTTGTAAATAAGCCGAACTAAAAATAATTGAAAACCAATCCAGCTTATTCGGTCTACCTGGTGTACAGCACCAAACATCCTACGGAACAACTAGCCATTTCCTACCCGTTTCCTGGCCGTGAGTTTCATGATAGGCATCTTGATTCCCTGTTGTGTTGTGTTAATTTAAGAAAACAAGTGTGAGCTATAATGCCCAACATAATAAGGTATAGTATGAAAAGACTGTATGAGAAATTCATGAATGATTCCATATACGCTAAGTATGTTTATTTAAAATAGTTTCCTCGGTGATGCACACCTTCTTTTGAAAAAGATTCTTTTATTGACTTATTACCCTGCAAATACCATAATGGTAAACCCAACACCTAGTCTTAGGTTACAGTATTGCATCACAATTCCAAGTGGAAGAATTTAGGACATTCACCGGAGCCACCGCATACGATGATCAGTCATAATACGGAAATATGTAACCTTTTCTACTAGTAGAAGGATGATTCCCTTTTATATTCGGTTATCACCCATGACCACATTCGGGCCTTTTCTGTGTCCATCCCTCTCAGGTACACATATCATGTTTATCCCTCTCAAGACGGTTTCACGTCCATCCCTCTCAGGTACGTATACTCCACATGTTCATCGGTATATAAGGTACCTTCTCATGTGGTAGAAAATTGGTAGTCTCTTTAGTCCACAAAGTACTGGAGTCTACCCCTCCTTATCCTTCTAAGAATTCTATCATATATCTGTAACTTATATCGTTCCCCAAGCATATTGGTTGTTGATAAGTACACACCGATATATATATATATATACATATATATATATACTTCCGAGAATTTTCGGAGGAAGTATTATGATAATGTGAGTTGACTGTTGTCAACAGATAAATATATAAGGGGGAGTTTCTCTTGAAAATATACTCAAAATATTTAAAATACATCGAGATAATATTACTTGATGATCCGACAGTATTAGAATGACTTTCTGGAACTAAGAAAGTATTTTAAAACCGGTTTTATGATTTTTAAAATCATATTAAATCATTAAATAAATATTTAATAATTAATTAATAATTATTAAATAATTAGACCTCGAATAATTATATTTTAAAAGAATATTTGAAATAATGTTCCTCAACTAGTTTATGTTTAAATAATTAAAGTAATCTTTAATAACATAATGAGTCGAGTTTATAATTATTGTGGGAGAATATTTCTCCTATATTAAATGAATAACTGAAATAATATTCATTATTCGAGTAATTAAATATTGTTGAGGGAATAGGTGTTGGGAACCACGGACTTAGGGTGTTACTACGTTTTACGATAAAGATTACGAAAAGAGGATTACCTTGTTAATGGTTGATTCCACGCTCTTCTATTGTATTCCCAAATTCCCTTGAGCGAAGTGTGGCCTCCGTCTTCTCAAGTTATCCTCTCTTCTTGCTCCTTGGTGGCTACAATATATTTTCACACAATCCCAAGCAAGAAGAGAATAAGAATATATATAGGCTACAATAGGGACCATGGATAATTAGGTTGGACCTTCTAATTACATCTTGAGCCTAGCCCAATGTAACTAAATATTAATTCAATCCACTAAAGAATTAATATTTGCACTACCTTTCCTAATACCGTAATTTAATTAATTCGGTTCCAATATTATTTGCTTATTAAATTCCCCATGTTTAAAATATCATATGTCCATTAATTATATAAATTACTGATAATTTATTTAATTAATATCTTTTATCCTTGATCATCCGCTCAACCTTTATTTAATTATGCCAGAATAAATTCCACCTGCAGGGTTTCACATAATTAAATCTTTTTGAGCTTTCAAGGGGACATCATTAACCCGAATATTATCAGGACATGGATTCCTTCAATAAATAATATCCACCATGTATATAATTCCATCACCCAAAATATAATGATATAATTCAAAAGAATTATTTTATATATAAATCAAAACATGTAAATAATATACACGTGTCAATTACTATTTCCGGATTAAGAACCTAAGCATTAATAATAACATAGAATCTTAGTTCTCCTTTTTAATCAGTATTAAGGGAACAATTCCAAATTTGATCCTGTTCAATATACACAAAGTATACTTGTATTATTTATTAGTCAATATAAACTAATCTAAATAATACTACAGCCATACAAGTGGATTGTCTAACACCACCTGTGCTGTGAACCTTATTATATTATATAACTGTATTTAACAATCTAATATTCTGTATCCCATTTGATACTAGATTGTTCACAATATATAATATTAGACAACATGTAAACATTCAAATGATTCTCAAATAAATTGGCCAGAAATAAATGTACATACTTCAAATAAATATTTTCAGTATACACTAACAATCTCCCACTTATACTCAAAATATTCTATGTGTACATCAGTTGTTTATTTAATCCACTATTACATAAAAATCTATGTGTCCATCCATCTGACTCATATCGCTTCCACATGCTTGTCAAAAACCTTGGTTGGCAAGCTCTTTGTGAAAGGATCTGCTCGGTTGTCTTCTGATGATATGTGAGCCACAATTATATCCCCTCACTTTACGATTCCTCGTATGAGATGATACTTACGTTCAATATGTTTAGCTGCTTTGTGGTCTCGCGGTTCCTTTGAATTTGCCAAAGCACCAGTGTTATCAAAATACACCATCAAGCTCCTAGGCAAATTAGGTACCACATCTAAGTCCAAAAGGAAGTTCCTGAACCATACAGCCTCCTTGGCAGCCTCAGTGGCCGCCACGTACTCGGCCTCCATGGTGGAGTTTGCAATGCATTTCTGCTTTACACTCCTCCATATAACGGCTCCACCTCCCAAAGTAAAAACATATCCCGAGGTTGATTTCCTCTTATCCCTATCTGATTGGAAATCTGAATCAGTATATCCCAAAGGAAATAGATCTGAGGCCTTGTAAATTAACATATACTCCTTAGTCCTTTTCAGGTACTTGAGTATAGTTTTTACTGCACTCCAATGTTCCCGACCTGGGTTCGACTGATATCTACTAACCATGCCTACAGCAAAGCAGATGTCAGGCCTCGTACATAACATAGCATACATTAAGCTTCCACATGCTGAAGCATAAGGAACTGCTTTCATGCTCTCTATATCCTTATGTGTCGAAGGACACTGCTTTTTAGATAGAGCAACTCCATGCTTAAAAGGTAAAAAACCTTTCTTGGAGTTCTGCATGTTAAAACGAGCTAATACTTCATCAATGTAGGGCTCTTGAGATAAAGCCAACATCCTTTTCTTGCGATCCCTTATAACTTTGATCCCAAGGATGTATGCCGCTTCACCTAAGTCCTTCATGTCAAATTGTTTGAACAACCATGCCTTTACTGATGACAAAATCTCAACATTGTTTCCAATGAGTAAAATATCATCTACATATAGTACTAGAAAAACCACTGCATTACCTTCACTTCTCTTATACACGCACGATTCGCTTGGACTTTGATCAAATCCATATGACTGGACTGCCTGATCAAAACGAATATTCCAGTCTCTAGAAGCTTGTTTAAGTCCATAAATAGACCTCTTAAGCTTACATACCAGATGTTCTTGGCCTTCCTTAATGAGTCCTTTTGGTTGCTGCATATAGATGGTTTCTTCAAGACTTCCATTAAGAAAAGCTGTCTTGACATCCATTTTCCAAATCTCATAATCGAGATGAGCTGCTATAGATAAAAGAATACGGATTGACTTAAGCATGACTACCGGTGAAAAGGTTTCCTCATAATCGATACCTTCTTTCTGAGTATACCCTTTTGCAACAAGTCTTGCTTTCCAGGCTTTCACCTTTTTATCTAATCCCCTCTTTTTCTTGTAGATCCACTTACATCCAATAGGTTTTATACCTTTGGGTGGTTCCACGAGCTCCAAGACCTGATTAGAATACATTGATTCTATCTCAGATTCCATCGCCTTTTGCCAAAGATCTGCATCTTTGTCTTGTACTGCCTCTTCGTATGTACGGGGATCATCATCATGTTCACCAGGGACCAAGTCTGAAGACTCTCCCAAAAACATGAATCTATCAGGCTGTTGAACAACCTCCCACTACGATGAGGCACTGGTGCGGTATTAGTGACAGGTTGTACATTATATTGTGGTTGTTCTACTTGTACTACAGCTTCATGGGTATTATTTGTCCCTCCCACTAGTTCCTCTAAAACGACACTACTAATGGGTTTGTGATTCATTATATATTCCTCCTCTAAGAATCTTGCATTGGTGCTAACAATGACATCCCGATTCTTCGGACTATAAAATAAATATCCTTTCATTCCCATGGGGTAGCCTACAAACAACCTTACTTCTGTACGAGATTCTAACTTAGTCGAGTTCTTGTTCAGCACATGTGCTGGACAACCCCATATTCGAATATGTCTTAGACTCGGTTTATACCCGGTCCACAATTCTAAGGGGGTTTTAGGAACCGACTTAGAAGGTACTAAGTTCAGAAGATAAGCTGTTGTCTCTAAGGCATGTCCCCAAAACGACTTGGGTAAATCCGAATAACTCATCATCGATCGAACACTCTCTAAAAGAGTCTGGTTCCTTCTCTCTGCTACACCATTCTGCTGGGGTGTGCCTGGTGCAGTTAACTGGGATTCTATCCCATTTTCTGATAAATATTCCCTAAATTCTCCAAGCAAGTATTCGCCACCACGATCTGATCGTAGTGACTTGATACTTTTATTAAGTCGCTTCTCCGTTTTTGCTTTGTACTCTTTGAACTTATCAAAGCACTCAGACTTACGGTGCAACAAATAAACGTACCCATATCTAGAATAATCATCAATGAAAGTGACGAAATATTCATAACCACCTCTTGCTTGGATATTCATGGGTCCACATAAATCAGAGTGAACCAATTCTAACAGTTGTTTGGCTTTATTCCCTTTTACCTTGAAAGGCCTATTAGTCATTTTAGCTTCCAAGCAGGATTCACAAACTGGAAATGGCTCCACTGCCAATGAGCTTAAAGGCCCGTCTACTACCAGTCTTTGAATCATCCTCAAGTTAATATGACCTTATCTCAAGTGCCAAAGATATGTTTGGTTCAAACTAGAAGGTTCCTTTCTTTCAGTAGAGTTAGAAGATGTGTTGTTCAATTCCCTAAATTGCAGTTGCAGTACAGGTTGACTAGGATTAATTATATATAAATTGTCTTGCAATGTACCAGAACATATAATTCGTTTATTCATCATAATAGAAACATTACGATCCAAACAAACATTATAACCATCCAAAGCAAGTTTAGAAACCGAAATTAAATTCGTTCTAAAAGAAGGTACATAAAGACAATTGTTCAAAACTAAAATCCTATTAGAACCAAAAGATAAATGAATAACTCCTACTGCAACTACTGCTACTTTCGTAGCATCTTCCATGAACACGTATATCTCACTATCTCTAAGCATTCTGAATAGTTGGAACCCCTGCTTAGAATTATAAACATGATCAGTGGCTCCTGTATCTACACACCAAGTATTCGTAGATATAGCCGCTATAAATGTTTTTGTAACTAGAGAAAGAGACATACCAGTATTGTTTGTCTTCTTAGGAAGAGGACAATCCTGTTTCCAGTGACCTGACTATTTGCATCTGAAGCACTTTCCCTTAGGCTTTTTCACACCACCCTGAACTCCCACTGACTTCACAGCTTTCTGTGTCTGAGCCTTTTTCTTCTTCTTAATACCTTTCGGCTTAGAGGAAGAACCTTTCTCAGCCACATTCACTTGAACACTCTGCTGAAATAATTCTTCAGCTGCCTGAAGTTCTGTCAGCAGTTCCGCGAGACTATACTGCCTCTTGTTCATGTTGTAATTCAAGCGGAACTGCTCAAAACTCTTGGACAAGCTCATAAGGATAATGTCAATCTGGGTTTCCCCATCAAGTTCAGCACCAAGGATCTCTATCTCATTCAGATGCGACATCATCTTGAGAACATGATCCCTTACAGGTGTGCCTTCAGCCATCTGAATGTTCATTAAAGCCTTCATGGCTACTTGCCTAACAGCCCTATTCTGATCTCCAAAAAGTTCCTTGAGATTAAAGAGCATATCTGAAGCAGTGGCCATAGACTGATGCTGATGCTGCAAAACACCCGATATTGCTGCCAGAATGTAACATCGCGACATCTCATCAGCCTTAATCCACCGTTTATAATACTCTTTCTCATCTTCAGGAGCATCAACAGCAGGCTGTTCAGGCTTGGGTTCATAAGTGAAAAACTTGTACTCCTCAGCAGTCAACACAATGTCCAAATTTCGTTTCCATTCAATATAGTTAGGTCCGGTAAGTTTGTTATCCTTAAGTATGGTGAATAGTGGATTAAAACCCATTTTATCCTGAGAATCATGCATAAAAACATCACATAAATAAGGGTGCATTAATTATTAAGATCTATTGATTCATCTAACAATTATTAAAATTTAATGTACTAACATATAAACACCATAAGCTTCTGGTACGCCACGATGTGTGACATGTATACCACCTAATTTTGTTTAAATGTTACTTCGGTCCTATTACTAAACAATATGTCACGTCGGGGTGGACTAAATTATTTTTCATAGCTAAGTGTATACCATCATCAATCTTAAATTATTTGAAATCTATGGAACTTGGTACGCCACGATGGGTGGCGTGTATACCTTCCAATATTCGTAATTTTGCCTTGAATAGAATACTTCAATTCAATATTCATCAATGGTTTGATTTCCAGGTAGTGGAGGAGTCACATCGGTCTCGCTTAAAACCCACAGCCTTACAAGTTCGATGAACCCGTTTTTGACAAAATTGCCTCAAATCAGAAATAAAGAAAATCCGTATTATTCCTTTCAAAATTTATTAATTTAAGAAGTTTGTTCTAGTAATTTCTATAACATTCTAGACACCATAAATTACATGCCACGATGGGTGACATATATGTTAGGTCACACACACACTGTAGAGGGGGTGAATACAGTGTATAGTACACTCAAATCGAACTTTAAGAACTTAAGTAACAGAAAACAAACTTTATTGAAACAATAAACTCTGTTACAGTATGGAACTGTTACCTCTTAGTGATGAACAAATATCACGAGAGCTGCTAGGGTTACAATGAATAATCTTTTCTAATAATGATAACACTTATAGTGTAAACCCTATGTCTGTGTTTATATACTACACAGTTACAAGATAATCGCTAATTGATATGGAATATAATTCTGCTTCCTAAAATATATCAATCAGATATCTTTTCTTCCAAGTATTCCATTCTTCACGGAATTCCTTCTTCATGCATATCTCTTCTTATGTTTATCTCAATCTTCTTTCCTTTAATCAGCTACTGTCCTTATCAGATTGTCCTTCAGCACTTAAGTTCTGATATCTATCTTCTGATGATTATCTCCTGATAATATAAGTACTGATATCCTTAAGTCCTGACTTCCAGTATAAGTACTGATCAACAGTTAAGTACTGATTTATCCTGTTCACGTAAGATCTGAAAGCTAAACATAAAACATATTAGCCATGACATTATCAAATATATCTAACAATCTCCCCCAACTTGTAACAAAATATACAAGTTTAACAGATATTTGATGATGTCAAAAACATTAAGTACAAATGCATGAGAAATAGACTAGATAACTACAACTTACAGTCCTTAAAGTTTTTACCAATTTCAACTTCTGATAATAACTTCAATCTGTATAAATATCAGAATTTAAGCAGTTGTAGATCTTCGACTTGGCTTCTTCATTTTCTGATCTCTCTGATGTCAGGAGTTGTTTTGAGATAGTTCTTCAACAAACATTTCTCAGCATATCTTAGTTCATCAATCATTCTCCTTTTAACACCTTTAAGCTCTGCAGTATCTTCACCAGTTTGAAAGATTGCAGCTCTGAGATCATTAATTTTTGCTTTTCTTAACTCCTGATCTAGTCTTATGACATAAGCTTTTTCTGACTCAAGATTGAATTCAAGTCCCTTAATACCAAGATACGTTCTGATCTGTGCAGTATTAGGCTTCATATCAACAATATCACCATTGTGATCTCTGTACTTTGGAACATATATGTTGTCAGACTTAACAGAATAAATCCTTTTATGTCTCTAAATCTGTTCTTTTAAGTAGTTTGCAGCAGTCTCTGTTATTCTGTCATCCACTTGAAGTAAGAAAAGTACATGCTCCAATTCTTCAAAATACTTCAAAGGAATGGCATTTTGTCTTATATGATAAACCCTACCATCTGTCATGAAATACAACGTGATGTATTCTTTCAAGTAGGTATGGTAAACCATCTGTACAGATTCCAGTTGATTCAATCTCTCAGGAGTTGCTCCAATACCTGGTTCACTCAAGGAAGTTGGATCATTGGTAGTGTTGTGTACTCTTCTTTCATCAGCACTTCCCAATCCAGTTTTATCTCTAGCTTCCTTTCCAGTAACTACTCTTGCTTCAAAACCACTTGCAGTAGTCTTCAAAGATTGAGTCTGTTTTGCTTTAGTGAATCCTGGTAGGAGTGTCTTTGATCTATTTTATGATATCAAGTTAACTTGAGCACTGTCAGAGGTTACTTGCTTCTTCTGAATATCAGAACTTACAATTTCTTGACTCTGAACAACTTGAGCCATGTCAGAGGTTGTTTTAAGAACTTTTCTTGTAGTCAGAACAAGATCATCTTTTCCATCAGTAATTTCTTCTTCCTCAGGAGGTACATAAGGCTTGATAGGTTCACCAACCTTTTCTTTACCCTTGGATCTTGGATCTATCTGTGGTTGTGATCTAGCCAAAGTTGCTTCAGTATGTGTCCTTTCTTTGATCACAATGCCTTTAGGTTTTGGAAGTAACTTTTTACCAGAAGCTTCAGATTTAGATGTGACTTTCTCTGATTTAAGTTTGGCTTCTTCTTCCTTTAAACTTTCCAAGTCCATCCCTGGATTTTCTTGAAGAAATAACTGTCTTGACATTTCCTCATCAAGATCTAGAAGTTCATCAGAACTTATCCTTTTACCAGCAGCAGAACTTATTTTTTTCCCAGTATCAGAACTTGTTCTGTGACTAGCTTGTCTTGATGTAAACCTTCTACCCTGACTATGACCACTACCCATTCCAGAGGTTCCTTGGTCATCTTTTCCATCATCCTTTCCTTGCAGTGTCTTGTTGGTTGTGCATTTGGACTTAATTACCTTCTCCCCCTTTTTGGCATCAGCAGGTAATAAAATAGAGAGAAGTAGTTCCACTGAGGTCTGGATTTCAGTAAGTTGTGATTGCTGAGAAGCTTGATTTGTCAGAATTTGATCAATCTGAGCTTGTTGTTTCTCTTAAGTTTTCTCAATATAAGCAACCCTGTCAATGGTAGGTTGGAAGAACTTTTTCTTATCAATTTTCCAAACTTGTTCCTGTTTGATAAAGTTCTCCTGAATCTTGTGTAGCTCGGCATGAGTATTGGAATGAAGACCTTGTAGATGTTTAGTACTCAATGCAGTGACTCTAAGCTGGGTTTTAAAATCATCAGAATTTAACATTTCATCAGCTTTAGTCAGGTGCTCAGCAAGATGTAAAGCATTTGGAACACATGAAACTGAGTTCCATTCCTTAGTCCACTCCTGACCTGCAGGAGTTTCACTCCAAGGCACTGGTGCATCCCTGATAACAAACTCCTTTACCAGTTCAGACTTAGGAAGAGTCGGTGGAGGAGTATGTCCTGAAGGACCTGCTTCATCAGCATCTACAGTTGTAGCAGCTTCACCAGTATCTCCAACATTTGCAGCATCAGAACTTAAAGAATCAGTATCTTCTGATAAGACAACAGTGTGAGTAGCAATGGAGGCTTCAGCATCCTCTAATTGCTGATCTGAGACTAAGTTCTGATCAACATCCATATCCTGATGCTCACCTAAAATCTGATCATCAACATCTTGATGCAGAGAAGGTGTTGTTGATAACTCTGGAGTTTGAACAGCATCAGTAACAGGTGTTGTGGAAGGATTATTTGCTGTTGGAGCTTCTAAGAAAAGAATTGCAGGCACAACCAAGTTCTGAATATCAATTTCAGCACTTGTGTCTGGATCAACAAGAGACACAGATAGGGAGTTAGCCTTATCAGATACAGCTTCCTGAGATGGAGTGGATGGAGAAGAAGTGACTGGAGCAAATTCCTTGCCTTGTGAGATCAGAGAATCCTGATCCCCTTCCTTAGCTGCTTCCTCCTCATCATCTGAAACTGGTCTTTGTGCCCTCTGTTTCTTGTACTTCCTTGTTGATTTGGATTCCTTGGGAGTTTCAGGAATTATCATACGTCTAAGCCTCTTGAGAAGCCTAGAACCCCCAATTTCAGAATCCTTCTGAGAAGTTGCTTTCTCAGCTTCAAGCACCACAGGTTCTGAAGAAGGAATCTGTTCCTCAGAATTTGATTCATCTCTCAAAGTAAATCTCCTCCTCTTTTGAGGTGTTTGAGGAACAGTTTTTGTTCTCTTTGGCTTAGAGGATGGAGACTTCACAGTAGGTGCTGAAGAAGAAGGTTGAGCAGTCTGTGAAGTGGAGAGATATAAGTTCTGAGGGTAGGTTGAGTAGAATGAGAGGTAGGTACTGAGGTTGATGGATTTTGGATGGTTGGAGGTGGTTGGACATCAGAGTAAACAGATCTATAGGTATCAGGATCAGCATTTACCAGGATCTGTTTTACAGACTTAGGAATCTGTAATTATCTAACCATTTTCTTCTTAGTATCAGCATTTACCAGATCATTAAAGTACCTTTTTGCAACCTTAAAAGGTGGGGTTTGAGTGCTGACTAAATGAGGTTCATCAGTACAGTAAGTGTAAATAAGTTGACAGAATCTAGCAAAATAAACAACATCTCGATTCTCTGTCATCCTATCCCCAATAAAACCAATTATTCCAGTTGCAAAATCAAAATGAGTTTGATGGATAATAGCATACCCTATGTGCTGACTCAGAATTAAGATAGCATCAAAATTTGAACATTTGTTCCCAAAGGCTTTGGTGATGCAATCAAAGTAGAAACTCCATTCTCTTCTGATATTAGCCCGTTTCAACTGTCCAAGTTTCATCAGACTCTTTTCATATCCCAATTCAGCCATTAACTCCCGAAGGGCTGAGTCCTCTGGAACTGAGAAAGTACAATCCTCTGGAAGATGTAAAGCCCTGCGTACTGTACCAGGAGTGACTACAAAAGATGAATCACCCACTTGGAAGATAATACTGGGAGTTCCACGGTTACCACCATCATCAAAAACGCCAGTCCTCCAGAACCTCAGAACTTGTTGACTTGAAAATAATTCAGGCTGAGTTAAGGCATACCCAACCTCACTATGTGCAAGAAGATCTTGCACAAAGTGCAATTCAGATGGAACTTCAGCATGATCAAGAATTGCAGCATAGTTGTTTGGAACAAACTTAGCTCCATCAATGATTAAATCCTTTGGTGCCATGTGAAAAAATTGAGAATTAAGTATGCCTGATAGGTGTTTGATATAATATCTGTATGAAAACAACGGAAAAAGTAAAGTGAAGGAGAGTAAAAGTAAGAAGAGAGATAAAAGATGAAGAAATTAAAAAGATTACAGAAATCTTCTCTCTGCTGTACTTATACAAAAAAATATTACCGTTAGACACCTGTCAGACATGCAGTAATAACGGATAGTTACTGGGCTCGAGAAAACAGGAATGATTACTTACCCAGTTGCCTTGTTTCAAGGAAAAACCGTTCCATTAATCAAGAGAAACAGTTTTAATTCAAAATTTAAACCGTTAGCACTGATTGAATTATTTTTCACTGCAACATTAATATTCTGAAAATACATCACATGAAAATGACCAAGATAAATTAAAGGAGTAAGTGCTGAAAATGAATCAGAACTTAATAAGAAACACAATATATATGGTCATCAGAACATCAATCAGGATTTATCAACACAAGATGAAATAACTCAGAGACAAAATCTTGAAGTAAAAACAACTTTCATTAATATATCAAGACAATACATTTATGAAATGGAAATTACATCAGTACTTATACAAGATTTTCCCTAAGCTCCTAATCCTAACGTCAACAGCTTTAGTCCTAGCTAAGAAGCCTGACAAAGCTGATGATGAAGAAGAACAGGAAGAAGACGAGATTAAGTCATCTTCCTCTTCTTATCTTCGATGAACAAGATGGCGAGTCGTATGATTCGCTCTTGCTGACGGATAGCTTCCCGCCTTTCCTCCTCCAATCGCTCCAGATGGCGATGGTAATCCATATAGAAGAATAGGAGGTGAGTTAGCACCTCCTGTGGGACAGAATCCCAGATCTCCTCAGGAATGGCTGTTACATGCCACTCCTGCTGCCATTCGGCACAACTTAGCTCCATTGTGAAGGTTTGGTTGTTCAAAAACATGTTGTATCGAACCATTGTGTTTTTGATAGAAGAAGGAGGATAAGTGTGTGAGAAGAATGTGATGGAAAGACTGATGTGAAGTGGTTGCTTATATAGGCAAGAGAATGCCAAGAGACGCAAAGATATTTAATGCTGACAGGTAGAATTAATTCTACCTCGTCTCCCTAGACTTTGAAAAAGAATAACAGTCATTGGAAAGAGGAAGCATGGTCTAGACTGCACAAGACACAAGAAACAATGGACTGTTCAAGTACAAATACCATTAATCCTAATCATAATGACTATTAATCTTCCACTTCAACATATTCGAGTGATTGCCAAACACAGTATTTGCTCCTGATGGTCTTTGTGATTCATGTCAGAAAGCCAAACAAAGAAAATCTTCATTCAAGAGCAAGACTGATTCATCAATTCTTGAGCCTTATCATCTTATACATGTTGATTTATTTGGTCCAGTAAATGTCATGTCTATTGCAAAGAAGAAGTATGCGTTGGTCATAGTGGATGAGTTCACCAGATACACATGGGTGTATTTCTTGCACACAAAAAGTGAAACTGCATCTATCTTGATTGATCATGTCAAACAGCTGGATAAAATGGTCAAAGATTCTGTAAAAATTTTAAGGAGTGATAATGGCACTGAGTTCAAGAATTTGATAATGGAAGAGTTCTGCAAAAGCCATGGAATAAAGCAGGAATTTTCTGCTCCTGGAACTCCACAGCAAAATGGAGTTGTTGAAAGAAAGAATAGAACTCTCATTGAAGCTGCACGTACAATGCTTGAAGAAGCAAAGCTTTCAACCTATTTCTGGGCTGAAGCTGTGCAGACTGCTTGTTTTACACAAAATGCAACACTCATTAACAAGCATGGAAAAACACCATATGAGATGGTGAAGAAAAAGAAGCCAAATCTGAAATATTTTCATGTATTTGGATGCAAGTGTTTTGTTCTCAAGACTCATCCTGAACAGCTATCAAAGTTTGATCTAAAAGCTGATGAAGGAATCTTTGTTGGATATCCACTTTCCACAAAAGCCTTCAGAGTCTATAATTTGAGAACAAAAGTGGTCATGGAATCTATCAATGTCTCTTTTGATGACAAGAAGATCACTGGTCTTAAAGATTTCGTTGACCATGATCAGCTGGGATTTGAAAATGAAGACTCATATTCTGATACTGAAAATCCTGACAGTCTAAGTCCTGATACTGCAAACTCTGATGTATTAAACTCTGATGTTATTGAAACTGTGGAGACTACGTTAAAGGAAGATGCACCTATACAGGGGGAGCATACTCAAGATCCTACCACATCTCAAGAAACATCCGAACATGCATGTGGCTCTTCAAGTTCTGATTCGTCAAGTTCTGATAAGCCAAGTTCTGATAGTGCTGAAAATCTAAATACTGAAGAATCCAACTCAGAGAGCATAGTTTCAGGGGGAGCATCAGAAAATGAAAATGAAGATAGCATGGATCATGGGGGAGCATCCAGTTCTAGAGAAAACCTTCCATCTGCAAGGAAGTGGACAAAATCACATACACCTGATTTGATAATTGGAAATCCTGATGCAGGTGTCAGAACTAGAACAGGTACTTCAAATGAGTGTCTTTACAATTCTTTTCTCTCTCAGACTGAGCCAAAGAAAGTGGAAGAAGCTCTTCAAGATGCTGATTGGGTGCAAGCAATGCAGGAAGAGTTGAATGAATTTGAAAGAAACAAAGTCTGGACCCTAGTACCAAGACCAAAGAATAGATCTGTTGTTGGTACAAAGTGGGTATTCAGAAACAAAACTGACAGTGATGGTATAATTACAAGGAATAAGGCAAGGCTAGTTGTAAAAGGATATTCTCAACAGGAGGGAATTGATTATGATGAAACATTTGCACCAGTTGCTAGGTTAGAAGCCATACGGATATTTTTGGCTTATGCTGCTCACAAAAAAGTTTACTGTCTTTCAAATGGATGTGAAAAGTGCTTTTCTCAATGGAGAATTGGAGGAAGAGGTATATGTTGAACAACCTCCAGGTTTTGTAGCTACCAAACATCCAGATTATGTCTACAGACTTGACAAAGCACTTTATGGACTTAAGCAAGCTCCTAGAGCATGGTATGAGACTTTAGCTCAGTTTCTTCTGAAAAGTGGATTCAACAGAGGGATAATAGACAAAACACTGTTCTACCTCAACCATGGAAAGGACTTACTTCTGGTCCAGATTTATGTTGATGATATCATTTTTGGATCTACAAATGACAAACTTTGCAAGAAGTTTGCCAAACTAATGCAGTCAAGATATCAGATGAGTATGATGGGGGAACTTAGCTATTTTCTGGGCCTTCAAGTCAAGCAGAATGAGGAAGGCACTTTTATTTGTCAAACCAAGTACACCAGAAATCTGCTAAAGAAATTTGGAATACAAGATTGTTCAAGTGCATCCACTCCAATAGCCACTGCAACAAAACTGGATAAGGATACCGGTAAATCAGTAGATATTACTGACTACAGAGGTATGATTGGCTCTCTACTCTATCTAACTGCTAGTAGACCTGATATCATGTATGCTACTTGTCTTTGTGCAAGATTTCAAGCAGATCCAAGAGAACCTCACTTAACAGCTGTCAAAAGAATCTTTAAGTATCTTAAAGGGACAGCTGCTCTGGGATTATGGTATCCTAGAGAATCAGATTTTAATCTAATAGGTTACTCAGATGTAGATTTTGCAGGTTGCAAAATTGACAGGAAAAGCACAAGTGGAAGCTGCTAATTTCTTGGAGGCAGATTGGTTTCTTGGTACAGCAATAAACAAAAGTCAATTTCCACATCAACTGCAGAAGCAGAGTATATTGCTGCAGGAAGCTGTTGTGCACAGATTCTTTGGATGAAGAATCAGTTACTGGATTATGGGTTAACATATTTCAAAATCCCTATTTACTGTGATAATCAAAGTGCTATTGCTATGACAGGTAATTCAGTTCAACACTCAATGACAAAGCACATCAGTATCAGGTATCACTTCATTAGGGAACATGTGGATGAAGGTACAGTGGAATTGCATTTTGTTCCCACAGATCAACAGTTGGCAGATATCTTCACAAAACCATTATGTGAAGCTACTTTTACAAGATTGGTAAATGAACTTGGAATGGTTTCAGGTTCTTTCTCTAAATCTGCTTAGACTTGTTCTGTGTTATCAGACTTTATGCTCAGTATTTACAGAATTAATCTCATTGTGTATTCTGTGCTTAATTGATAAATGTCTTTAAGTACTGACTATTGTCTGATATATGTTTCTAAACTCTGATAAGTGATATGTCTGTTCTAGTACCTATTCAATCCTATGAGGATAACTGTGCTAGATACTGACCTAGTAGTCTTCAATAAACAAATAATTCCATGGAAGAAGTAATTATTTCAGTGGAAATCTTATGACACTAGCAAATTCTGATAACTGAGCTTAGTTAAGTTCACTTTGTATATCTTATTACTAAGTCACAAATTAGAATAATGCTACTCATCTGTTAAGTTCTGATACTAGTAAAACTGCTGAATGTACTAAGTGCTGATAGACCTCTCTTATCAAAAGAAAAAGCAAAAAGATCAAAGATTAAAATCAGGTACTCCTTTGAGATCTAGAGTAAAAATGTAGAAGGGACGACCCAAGTGCATTGCTGGTATTAAGTAAATATGCATCAGAAAAGCTAAATATTTTCCTGGTGACTTTTCACACTCTATGATTACTGGAGAAATACTCTGAAAATAGCATAAATTCTGATAAACAGTCGTGACTCACTTACACTGAGAAGCCACTGTAAAATAGAATTTTAAAAGATGCATAAAATTAGCACAAAACAGTTGAGGTGGACTCAAGCATAAACTCATTCTTCAGTAGGTTTCAGGACAATGACAGATCTTTAGCAAAATTTTAGTTATGCCTTATTTCTAAGATGTACTGAAGTGAATCAGACTTTACTTTTGTCTGTTTTTAGCTTAATGCACACACTAATCACTCCATCTGAATGATGAAAATTTCTGTGGTGGTCTATCACAAGATCTTTCTTGACTAGTTCATTTATATTGTTGAAATTTAAATGAGAGAGTTTCTTATGCCAATTCCAGCTTTCTTCAATTGATGCTCTACTTAACAGACAGATTGCAGAGCCATCAGTACTTGTTGAAAGCTTAGCTTCATAAATGTTACCACGTCTGTATCCTTTCAGAACAACTTTGCCTTTAGATTTACTCACAACTTCACAGTGTTCTTCAAAGAAATCAACATGATAACCTCTGTCACAGATTTGACTTATACTCAGTAGGTTGTGTTTAAGTCCTGAGACCAGAGCTACTTGTTTAATTATGACATTTCCAAGATTGATATTTCCATATCCCAATGTTTTTCCAATATTGCCATCTCCATAAGAAACACTTGGGCCAGCTTTCTCCACAAAGTCTGATAGCAGGGCCTTATTTCCAGTCATGTGTCCTGAATATCCACTGTCCAGAAGTAGAATATTTTTCCTGTTGCCCAGCAATCACAAAGACCACTAATTATTAGTTTTAAGGACCCAGACTTGCTTGGATCCTTTGGCCTTATTAAGTTTGTTAACATTTGCAGCGGATTTAGCATCAGAGTTTATGTTAACATTTTTCTTATCAGAATTTACATTATCAGACTTTGAATCAGAATTTACACTAGAAGGAACAATGGAAACTTTCTTCAAAGAAGGTTTTATTTGATAATAATCATAGTACAAACTATGATATTCCTTACAAGTATAAATGGAATGCCATAAACTACCACAATGAAAACAAGGATTTTGTGGTTTGTATCTAACAGACTGACTCTTAACTCCTGATTTTGAAGGTAAGGAGTTAATATTCTTATTTTTCCTGCAAAAAGAAGCCAGATGGTTAGAACTTCCACAGTTACGATATGTTTTCCTAGGAGCATCAGGAACAGGTTTATAATCATTGCTTTTATTCACACCTTCCTTTCCATTCCTATTTTTCCTAGGTGATTTTACCTTGTTTGCATTCTTGACATCTTTCAGCTTATGCTTAAGCTGCTTCTTTGTCATTAAGCCTATGTTTACTTCAGCTGTCTTTTCCTGTTTTAGTTTGTCAGAAGTTAATTCTTCTTTAACTTCTGATTTCTCATTATCAGACTTTACAGTTACAAACTTAACAGGTTTTAACTTTGGCTTTTGCTTAACAACAGGCTTAATTTCTTCAGTTCCTTTATCATTCTTATTCTCTCCATAACCTAAGCCCTCTTTCCAATTTTCACTACTTAGCAAATTTTGAGTTGTTCTGCCGGAGTTAGTCCAAGTCCTGATTATCTCTCTTTCCTTTTCTAACTCAGTTTTTAGAGATTCATTCATTTTTAGCACTTATCCCTTACATAAAAAGCATCATCTCTATCCTTCTGAGTTTGATGGAACATGACTAACTCTTTTTCTAAGAAATCATTCCTTTTCTTAAATGCAAGATTTTCAGAAGTTAATCTTTCACATGTTAAAGTTTGGTCTCTATAGCTGACAAACATGGTTTTAAGATATCTTCTCAACTCATTAATATCATCAGTATGAAAAGCATAAGTAGTCTGAGGTACCTTTGTTTCAGCAGCTTCAGAACTGCTCTCAGCACTTTCTTTATCAGCATTTGCCATCAATGCATAGTTCTCCTCACTTTCAGAGTCTGAAGTGTCTGTCCAGCTTTTCTGCTTTGTGACAAGAGCCTTGCCTCTGTCACCCTTTACCTTCTTGCAGTCAGGAGATATGTGGCCTTTCTCACCACAGTTATAGCATTTAACATTGGTGTAATCTCCTCTGTCAGACTTTCCTCCTCTGCCTTCAGATCTTCTGAAATTCTTCTTATCAGAACTTATGCTTTTTCTGGAAAACTTCTTTCCCTTCCTGAACTTCCTGTATGCAATCTTGGTGATTCCTTTCACCATAAGAGCACACAGCTTCATCATCTCCTCATCAGCATCAGTCTCAGGCAAGCTTTCAGAATCTGAGTCATCATCACTCTCAGAACTTGATGACTCAGTATCAGACTTTATGAAAAGAGCTTTACCCTTGTCTTTCTTTGAGGAAGCTGCTTTGGGGAATTCTTCTTCAGCCTTAAGAGCAACTGTCCTTGACTTTCCTCCTTTCCTCTTGCTTCTTTGTTCCATCTCCAGCTCATGAGTCTTGAGCATTCCATAGATTTCGTCAAGAGTTGTTTCATCAAGATTGTAGTTGTCTCGTATTGTCATTGCCTTCAAATCCCAGCATTCAGGAAGAGCTAACAGGAACTTAAGGTTTGAATCTTCAAGATCATACTCTTTATCAACCAATGACAAATCATTCAAAAGTTTGACAAATCTATCATATAAATCATTCAATGACTCATTAGTCTTTGAGTCAAAGTGTTCATACTCTTGAGTGAGTACTGTCTTCCTGTTCTTCTTAATTGTGTCAGTTCCCTGACACCTTGTCTCCAGAGCATCCCATATCTCCTTAGCAGTCTTGCAGTTGATTACCCTGTTTGACATTACATTATCAATGGCACTATGCAGTAAGTGTCGTACCTTAGCATCCTTAGCAATTGATGCTATGTCCTCAGCAGTATAATCACTCTTCTCCTTTGGTACGGTCATTGCTGCTTCACCTGCAACTGCAACAGCGAGTTTGGTTGGTTTGTGAGGACCTTCCTTGATTCTATCCAGGTATTCTGGATCTGTTGCTTCCAGGAACATGGTCATCCTTACCTTCCATATGGGATATTCAGATGGTCTCAGTATGGGGACTCTGATGGTCTCATACCGACTCTGAATTTGTGTCTTTGGTGGTTCCTCAGTTGTGGTAGGCTTAGTTGGAGTTTCTGTGTCCGACATGATTGTGTTTGGATCTTTAACTGTATGTAAGTTAACAGATAGGCTCTGATACCAATTGTTAGGTCACACACACACACACTGTAGAGGGGGTGAATACAGTGTATAGTACACTCAAATCGAACTTTAAGAACTTAAGTAACAGAAAACAAACTTTATTGAAACAATAAACTCTGTTACAGTATGGAACTGTTACCTCTCAGTGATGAACAAATATCACGAGAGCTGCTAGGGTTACAATGAATAATCTTTTCTAATAATGATAACACTTATAGTGTAAACCCTATGTCTGTGTTTATATACTACACAGTTACAAGATAATCGCTAATTGATATGGAATATAATTCTGCTTCCTAAAATATATCAATCAGATATCTTTTCTTCCAAGTATTCCATTCTTCACGGAATTCCTTCTTCATGCATATCTCTTCTTATGTTTATCTCAATCTTCTTTCCTTTAATCAGCTACTGTCCTTATCTGATTGTCCTTCAGCACTTAAGTTCTGATATCTATCATCTGATGATTATCTCCTGATAATATAAGTACTGATATCCTTAAGTCCTGACTTCCAGTATAAGTACTGATCAACAGTTAAGTACTGATTTATCCTGTTCACGTAAGATCTGAAAGCTAAACATAAAACATATTAGCCATGACATTATCAAATATATCTAACAGTATATATAATTTATATTCGTCTTTATGTTAAATTACCTACAACCAATAATGGAGACCATGGGATTTAATTTCATATTAATTTCCTCTCCCACTTAGAATTTTTTTTATTAAAATTGAGGAATTTTAAAATTAAATGGGGCCCTATGTTGTTATAATTATGTCTAATCATGCATTCAAAATACACACATAATTTTAGCAACATATAACATTTAATTAAAGCAATAAATAAAATTTATGTCCATGTCGTCCTAATTAAGTTAAACATGCAATTTTAAAAGAATTACACACATAATTAACGACACACATAATCAATAAATTAAAGCAATAATTAAAATTTAATGGAAAAAATTAAAATAAATTTTCCACTATTATGGCCCTTGAAAAAAAAATCCAGCTCTCAAAAAAAATCTGCCCCAAGCGCGCCCCGACGCCCCCAGCAGCCCCAGCAGTCCCGGCAGCCCCAGCAGTCCCTGCTGCCGCAGCAGCCCCAGCAGCCGCAGCGGCCGCAGCAGCCCCAGCAGCCGCAGCGGCCGCAGCAGCCCCAGCAGCCGCAGCAGCCCCAGCTGCCGCAGCGGCCGCAGCGCGCGCGCCTGTTGCTTTTCTGTGAGTTTTGATTTGATTTTGTTCGATCCAAACATCAACAGCAGCCCCTTGTAATCGCACAGCGGAACAAAAAACTACCGGAATTGATTTCCGATCGCACATAACTTGTTACAAAATACCCGGAACAATTACAAAAAAAATAGATCTAATACAAAACTAATTTTATAAAATCTATTCTAACACGATCAACACTCATGTAAATTACAACCACGATTAAATCACGTGGAAACCAAAACAAAAATTAACCACGATTAAACCACGTGGGATCCAAACACATAATTATAATATACATGGCCATAATAGTGAATTAACAACCTGCATCAAAACCAATACAAGCAAAACACTATATACACGCATATATAATTACGACATGGACATTATATCATAAAACGTAGAACCCATTACCAGGCTCTTGATACCAATTGTTGGGAACCACGGACTTAGGGTGTTACTACGTTTTACGATAAAGATTACGAAAAGAGGATTACCTTGTTAATGGTTGATTCCACGCTCTTCTATTGTATTCTCAAATTCCCTTGAGCGAAGTGTGGCCTCCGTCTTCTCAAGTTATCCTCTCTTCTTGCTCCTTGGTGGCTACAATATATTTTCACACAATCCCAAGCAAGAAGAGAATAAGAATATATATAGGCTACAATAGGGACCATGGATAATTAGGTTGGGCCTTCTAATTACATCTTGAGCCTAGCCCAATGTAATTAAATATTAATTCAATCCACTAAAGAATTAATATTTTCACTATCTTTCCTAATACCGTAATTTAATTAATTCAGTTTCAATATTATTTGCTTATTAAATTCCCCATGTTTAAAATATCATATGTCCATTAATTAAATAAATTACTGATAATTTATTTAATTAATATCTTTTATCCTTGATCATCCACTCAACCTTTATTTAATTATGCCAGAATAAATTCCACCTGCAGGGTTTCACATAATTAAATCTTTTTGAGCTTTCAAGGGGACATCATTAACCCGAATATTATTAGGACATGGATTCCTTCAATAAATAATATCCACCATGTATATAATTCCATCGCCCAAAATATAATGATATAATTCAAAATAATTATTTCATATATAAATCAAAACATGTAAATAATATACACGTGTCAATTACTATTTCCGGATTAAGAACCTAAGCATTAATAATAACATAGAATCTTAGTTCTCCTTCTTAATCAGTATTAAGGGAACAATTCCAAATTTGATCTTGTTCAATATACACAAAGTATACTAGTATTATTTATTAGTCAATATAAACTAATCTAAATAATACTACAGCCATACCAGTGGATTGTCCAACGCCACCTGTGCTGTGAACCTTATTATATTATATAACCGTATTTAACAATCTAATATTCTGTATCCCATTTGATACTAGATTGTTCACAATATATAATATTAGACAACATGTAAACATTCAAATGATTCTCAAATAAACTGGCCAGAAATAAATGTACATACTTCAAATAAATATTTTCAGTATACACTAACAATAGGATCTTTGGAAATTGTTTGAAATAATTAGAGGTACTCAATATTTCGCGAGTGGACTTCGAGTCCCTTGGAATAAATAAGTACGAACTTCGATTGTCCAAAATATCACCGGGATGACTCCCGGGTTTTCGCTTTAAAACTCCGACTGACTCTCGGTCTTATGACTTATACATTACGCTTATGGTAGCACTAACATATTCTATGATATATACATCATAACACAATCGCTATTGATGCGAAAACTCCAAATGCTATTAACATGGAAAGCATGGAATTTATACAAAGATAGTAAAAGAAATCTTTTCACAACACAATAGTATATGGAGTTGGGTTCATAAACTTTCTTGGGTACTTTGAGGTGGAGGATGCTCTAGGGTTCGCTCGGAAATCTATAATCATAAACATGTATCATTTCGTTAGATCCCATTATTATTTATGGTGACCCGTACATAGGCGCTACTTATTAATCATTCTCGCCACTCACTTTAATCTTATTATTCCTTTAAGCACATGTACTTATTATGTTCGCTTTCTTTCCGGAATCCCTTATGTCCGTTTATGCCTTTTACATTTCGATCGTCGGCTCCACTATGATTCTTAATGGTTTTCTAATCGCGCGATCTCGGCTCGGATATTTTTATAAAATCGAAAAATCCATATTTTCACTTTAAATTTTTATAGCAGTTAGTAAACTCTATTTATTACTCTCTGTAAAAATTTCATGATTTTTGAATATTTTTAAGTCGATCATTTCTATTCCCAAAGTTCGTAATTCGTAGCAGTTTTTGTCGTGTAAATCACTTTTACTAAAATGGTCATAACTTTTTGATCCGTAAATCGAAATCAAGCAATTCAAGCGCCTAAACGCTCCTCATAACATTTTCTATCATAATAAAGTCTTACTTTCCAAGAAACTACAGTTTATATATTCGGGAATTTCTGCAGAAACTTTAAGTTGTGTTTTGTTCGTGTTAACGAGATTACAATTACGATACGAGTTTTGTTTACGCATTAAATCATCATTCAAATCATCAAAAACCACCATATCATCATCTCAACACTAACTCCTCTCAATAACATCATGTTCTTGAGGCAACAATCATCAACCTTAATACTAACTAACTAAACATCAAGATAATAGCAAATCAACTACTAAGACTAGGTTTATAGCTAATATCTCAAAGTTTCTTGTAACTTAAATCTTAAACAAAGTTTGGTCAATGAATTATACCTTTCTTGAAAGCTTGTGATGTGTTATTGTTGATTGTGGAGTCTTGGGGATGCTTGGTTGAGTTTAAGGAACCTAAATCAAGCCATAAAAATATGGAAACTAAGAAGAGTTACTATTCATTCCTATTCATTATCACTTTTCTTGAATTTATTTCAGCCATCAAACCTTAATAGAATGATCTCAAAAATTTATTTTACCTTAGTTTAGGATTTTTTGAAGCTTGGGATTTAATTGTGGAATTTTTCCATGGCTAGAAGTGGGTGTTTGGAATTTGATTTCTTCTTTTTTTCTTGATATAGGCGAATGAAGCTTCAGGGGGGAGATAGAGAGTGTTTTTGTGGCTTCTTGAAATGCTTCTTGTGGAATATTGTGATATATGATCTTGTATATATCCTAGTACTACTAAATCAATAGAAATATTTGCTAGCCATTATAGTTTCCATGCTATACTACTTAGTTTAGGTACTTGGTTACTATTTGCTAGCTTTAGGTTATCATTCCTATTTAGCTAGGTTACTATTTGGCTACTTAACCATGGTTAGTTTCTTACTCTAGTTAGCTTGTATGGTTAGCTTGTTTTGATATGTTTATTTATTCGTTTACGTGTTCCCTCAGTCGCTTATTCATTTTCGTAATAAACTCTCGTAAACGATTCGCGGTGTAAATCCTTTCTTATTTGTTCTTTACGTTTTGAAGTCTCGTACTTGGATTTCAATTTGTAGGATTTTAAATTTGTAATTATATTGTGATTCTCGTAATCCTTGATGGTTCATAAATACAGTCATTTTTCAAAGTTCATTTTCTTCGAAAACTAATAGCATTTACATACACTTATTTGGTATGTATAATCATGTTATCGACTCAGAAACTCAATTTCTCATTAACAACATAGTGTGGGATAAAAAGTTTTCCTCGATTGGTAGGGTTACTATTCATCAAGCGGTTTACGAAGTCTCAAAAATTCGAGTTATTACACCCTGGCTCACTATCCTCACACCCTCACCTTTACCTACTAAGGTGGAACTCTCAATCTCACTTACTACGCCTAAGGGAATGGCCAGCCTCTCATTCTCATACCCTCTTTTTACCTTCTCAAAAAGCAGTCTTTCACTGTCATAAATATTTTCACTCTCTCTCTTAAGTCCTACAAGTGTTAGAGCAATTGTTTGAACTTATGCACTCACTATGGCTGGTGCCGAATCATTTGTTAAGGGCTGAGTGATACCCATTAATGGGACAATCGGAGCTATCAACGTCCATGTTATTAAGGTAGCCATTGATGGACTAAGACTTATCAATGGCTGAGAGATAGCCGTTGATGGAGACAATGAGATAACAGATGAATTCATCACTAGAGTGGAATCTGTGAAGACTTATGAGATATTTAAGGGCACAAATTCACTCTTAGTGACTGAAAGACATGACTAACGCTCCAACAAATCATCTAAAAGATGATGAGTATTAATTTCAAAGTGGGGATCCTCCATGAATTTAAGAGATGGAAAATCAGTTTGGGAAGTTGATATTAAATCAACATCCATATGAGAAGTAGATGAGCCGTGTACTGTAATTTCAAATATAATTCACAAAGAGTGGGGATATGACTCCACATTTATAGGAGTAACATCAAACTAACTTTGAGAATGCACAGGATCATCATATAGGATGACATGTGTTGTGTGCGTACCCTGTGCACCCTTAGGGATTTTACTCTTCTATGAATAAACAAATTTGATAGGTGAGTCTTAGGCATCAGTGTCCCTCCCCCTCTTTTGTTGTGTTCCTGGATGGGAATTTATTCAATACTGACATCATTTTTGGAGGATACCACTAGGGATGAGCTAACTTTTTTTTTAATGTTTTCCCCTTTTGAGAAGGCAAGGCATGGCTTGGCTGATTTAGTACACTTTCATCCTCTCCCACCTTATCCTTAGGGTTTCTTTGACGTTCACCCATTCCCTCAGCACTCACATTTCATTTCATAATCCTCTCTGCTGTGATTCTTGTGGTTTATTGTTACAACAGTTGTCTTTTAAGAGACACCTAAGGTTGGCTTCTCGGACTTGGATTTTGAAATTCTTATCTTAGTTGCTGGGGCAGGAGGTTGTTGGATTCCTTGTACAACCTCTATAGCAAGTTATGAAATCAAAGAAGTATTGAGGGATCGAGAAGAAGTGGAGACAGAATTATCATTTGCATACATGGTTGCAATACAAATGCCACATTAAGATGCTTATGCATCCTGACTAGATCACCAAGAACCCTCTTGCTCTGGATCCATCTTTTCATCTTATTAGCTTTGTTAGCAACATTTCAACTAGGTACCAAATGATTAGCCAACATGATAAGAAATATAGTAAAATAAATGTTCTTACCGCTACCATCTCTTTTTCCTAACTTAGCACCAATTTCTATCAAGATTTTCTCATAAAAATTGACGAAATATTCATTTAATAACATATAAAACATACCAAGCAAAGTATAAGTGATAGCATTAAAGTTACTTATTTCTCCAGAAAAGACTTTGACGAAAGCATCACAAAGAAAACTCTACTTTATTCTTAGACCATTTCTATCAATTCTACCCAGTTTATAGTCTGACCCACATACCCCATAATAGATACAATTGAACAATTTGAGCATGAGTGGGTTCAGCTAACACCTTATTAAGAATTCTAAAGCATGACGTCATTAGAATTAATAGTGTAATCTACACCTTGAAGACTTAAAGTGAGTACCAAATTGGCGTTGTTAAATTCTGCAAATGTCCAAATTTCTTCAATCACCTCACAGTAGATGATTGGAGTTTCAAGCATGGCATATGAAAGTCTTCACTTCTTGATGTACACCATTATCGGCACAAATTCAGCATACTCGGTGGTTGTGTCCATATTTGCTACAAAGTTATCCTGCTAATAGATGAATCCAGTGCTAGACATGATCTTAACATGTACCATTATTAGTAGAAAATGGATTTACAAAAAAATAGGTGTTGCTTTGAGAGAGAAAATAGTTCTTTTTTACTTTAGAAAATTCTGGGAGTTTGTAAGAATGAATCAACAAAGTTAAAGCAGTATTTATACTCTCACAGAATAAATTCAGATAAATGAAAAATGAATTTCCTAATTGATGCAAAAAGTAACCGTGAAAAATAAAAGTGGGTTTCTCATTACTTAAAATGGTCAATAATATAGATACACGATTAAACACACGTACAAACTGCTATATAGAACGGTTCAGAATTAACCACTCTCAACGGTATGGATTTAGTCATTGCTGACAACTAGTCGTTGATGAATTTATTCATCAACTGCTAAATTAGTCATTGAGATTCCAGATGTTTATTATGACTATCAACTGCTAAGAATAGCCAGTGATACAGTTAAATTGACTTGATGAATTTTTAACTATCTTACTCTGAAAATGAATTTCAGACAATAGTCATAATTTAACACTTGGATGCAGAAAATAACATTAACTGATAATCTTGATAAATTATGTGAAGTTAAGCATACCTAGCTCACTTAATAATCTTGTGAATGTTGATTCATCAAGAGACTTGGTAAATATATCCGCTAACTGATTTTCACTTGGAACAAAATTAAGTTCTACAATACCATTCATCACATGCTCTTTGATGAAGTGATATCTAATATCAATTTTCCTGGTCTTTGAGTGTTGAACTGGATTCTCAGTGATAAAAATAGCACTCGTGTTGTCACAAAAGATTGGAATTTTCTCCAAGCTTAATCCATAATCAAATAATTGATTTCTCATTCATAAAATCTGTGCATAACAACTTTCATTTGCAATGTATTCAGCCTCAACTATAGAGGTTGATACTGAGTTCTGATTTTTTCTAAACCATGAGAATAGTTTGTTTCCTAGAAATTGACAACTCTCAGTTGTGTTTTTTCTGTCAACTCTGTAACCTGCGTAGTCTGTATCTGATAACTAATTAGATCAAAACCAGATTATCTAGAATACCAAATTCCAAGGTTTGGTGTCCCTTTGAGATATCTGAAGATTCTTTTAATAGCTACTAAATGAGACTCTCTAGGAAACCTAGCACATAGACAAGTGGCAAACATAATATCTGGTCTACTAGATGTTAAGTATAAAAAAGATCCAACCATGTCTTTATAACTCGTAATATCCACTTTCTTTTCAGAAGTGTTCATTTCAAGTTTAGTGGCAGTTGGCATTGGAGTTTTGCAGGTGAATAATTTTATAAGTTAAACTTCTTTAAAAGATCATTCACATATTTAGTTTGACTTATAAAAATTCCTTTTTTCACTTGTTTAACTTGTAAACCAAGAAAATAGGTTAGTTCACCCATAATACTCATTTCATACTTTCTTTGCATTAGTTTGGAAAACTTTTTGCAAAGTTTCTCATCAATAGATCCAAATATTATGTCATTCACATAAATCTATACAGGAATACTAGAACCATTGACAATTCTATAAAAAGATGATTTTATCCACTTTACATCTAGTAAAATGATATTCAAGTAAGAATTGAGATAGAGTGTCATACTAGGATCTATGTGCTTGCTCCAGACCATATAATGCTTTTAAAAGAAGATATACATACTCTAAAATTTTGAATCCTCAAACCTAGGTGGTTGGCATACATGTACTTCTTATTCAAGTTCTCCATTCAGAAAGCACTCTTCACATCTATCTAATAGACTTTTAAATTGGCATGTGCTACATAGGCCAAAAAGATCATGATTTTTTCCAGTCTTGCTACAGGAGCAAAGTTTCATCAAAATTAATTACTTCTTCTTGTGAGTAGCCTTTAGCAATTAATCTGACTTTGCTTCTTATAACTATGTCATTCTCATCCATCTTGTTTCTGAATACCCATTTGGTTTTAATGAATAATTTGTCTTTTGGCCTATGCAACAGCTTCCATACTTTGTTTCTTTCAAATTGGTTTAGCTCTTCCTACAAAGATACAATCCAATCTAAATCTAATTGAGCTTCCTCAAATTGTTTAGGCTCTTCTTGTGAGAGAAAGCTATTGTACAGACATTCCTCTTGAGTTGCTCTTCTAGTTTTGCCTCTGGCATATGCATATTGAAATCAATTCACTTCTGCTTATTTTAATGCGAGCTTTAAAAACTTTGGCCACGTGGCACTCTGTGATCCAAGTGATCTGTTTTGCTTCAATCACTTCTACAAATTGACAGTTCAAATTCACTCCCTTCTCTTAGTCTACAATAGAACCTCTAAAATTGACACACTGTTGAGGTCTACTAATCGACACTTTGTGAACTACAAATCGACAGTATAATGTGTGGAAATAGATAGTGCAATGTCAATTTTTAGCAATGGAAATCTGTAACGCCCTCCAGACCCGGGGTATAATTCTGGGGGTTACTAGCTATTAGGAATATGTTGTGAACTTGATTATAAGTTAAACAAAATACCTTAGTAGATTTAACTTAGTGAATTTTGTAGCACTCGACGGATGATCTAATATAGTCTTGACGGATGAACTTTATAGTCCCGACCGATGACAAATTGACATCCATTGAGTGAGTAGCTTACGTAACAAATAAGTAATGTAGCACATTTCTACAAGCAACAATGTGTAGATTCTGTAGGAGCGTATAAGTCATGTTGACTACTAGTTGATATACAGAATAGGGTGACTGATTGTAAATATAAGATGTCTTGTAATTCTGTATAAATGAAATGGAGTCGAGTGACAGAAAAGGCTCCCGGCGGATGGTTCACAAAGGCTCCCGACGGATGATCAACAAAGTTCCCGACGGATGACAAACATAGTCCCGACGGATGATCAAATTCAAATAACTGTTGACAGTGACAACACAGTCACATGCGTTGGGCGTTTGCAAAAGGAATGTGGCAGCCTGTTAAGCAGGATTTCAAGAACAGAGATTGTTAGGTCCCAATGTGTTTGTAGAAGGGGGGGTTGAATACAAACGTTACCAAATAATCGAATAAATGCGGAATAAAAAATGTGAAACAAAATTCAAGTTAAATAAAAATATTTTTAAACTTGAAAGGTGTTATAACAACTGTATCGATTACAAGGTATTAATCTCAAATCAATTATCACAAATCTAGAATAAATTCGACATGAACTTTTTCTATTTTTGCAATAATTAGAATCAAATGCTAAACGCGATTTGAGATTAAGTTCTAGGGATTTTGATCCGCTAGATTGTTACACAAGAACAAGATAAAGATTTCTAGTTGATTGGATTTAACTTTGCAATCTAGAAATTGATCTTTGAATTTCAGCAGAGAACAATGAAATATTTCTTAGGCGGCTGCTGTGTTCTTGTATTTTTTCAGTGTTTGTTGGATGATTGAGTTGTAGTGTACTGACTGCTGCTTGTCTGCTTCTTTTTAATCAACAGAATAGAATTGACCTGGCAAGACAATCCTGAGCTCAGCAAGACAATCGGTAGGACTATCCTTAGAACTAGCAAGACAATCAGAATGAACTAGCAAGACTTTCGGTATGACAATCAATTGTCATACCGATTGTCATAGTAGTTCAAGCAAATTGTTTTTGCTGAATTAATAAGTGATTTTAATCTAATAATAATTCTGGTAAGACAATCAATTGAATTAGCATGACTTTCGGTATGACTATTGATTGTCATACCGATTGTCATACTAATACAATCAGTTGTCTTTTTGGAATTAAAACAGATTTTAACCAATTAAAAATTCTGAAAATTCTAAATATTAATTCAGAATTAATTAATCAATTAATTTAATTAATCAATAAATTAATCTTTGCAGATATAATTTATTTTCTTAATTAAATTATATGACTTAATTAATTAATAGAGAATTAATACTAATCCTGAGCAGCAACCAATCTTCTGAATATCTTCTGAAAATGATTGAAATTATGAATCAATTCCATCACTTCAATGTTGACACTCGATGTACTGTCTGGTTCATGAGTGACTAACTTCCGTGACGTTTCTTCATGTCTTGACTTTGACGCTTTGATTTTCTTCAGATTAAATCCTTGTAATTAATGATACTCTGACGAGATCTCTGTCATTTGATTAAATCCACGATCTTGATTTATATCACTGAGGCATGATCAACTTCTTGAACTTCTTCCAGTGAATTAACTCCTCAAGTCTGTAGATGAACCTTGTTTCTGAATCCTTTGACAGATATTACTTTGCGAGATCTCTCTGACGGTCGATCCACTATTTACTTATTACATTCTTATTTGAGTTGAGTTGAATCCTCGAATATACAAATAGGCTATGACATATGACTTACAATCTCCCCCTATTTGTTTGTTAGACAATAACACACAAATACCTAGAGGATAACTCAACTAACAAATAAGAAAAAGATATAAACATACATGCAAAGTAAATAGCAGAAAAGTTCTGGATGAGATTTAACATTTTCCAGATTCCAAGTAGATGTTCCTCTAGACTGAACATATCTTCAAGTAGTTCCATCTTCATTTGTACAACCACATTTCCTGTTGAGAAGCCCATATCTCTTGCTTCTCCCCCTATGAGAATCAACTGATTAAAGAAGATCACCTTCGTTTTACCACCTCTCCCGTACAATAGGATCCGCAGATAAAAACCAATGGTACTCCCCTAACAGCTTCTTCCCTTACTAGAAAATCGCCTTGTGTTTACCACCTCTCCCGTACAATAGGATCCGTAGTTACAAACAACAATGGTGTGGTGTAGTGTACATATAGGATCTTTTTCTTCCTCCCTGCTATTTCTCCCCCTTAGTTGAGGAATCCTCCAAACTATTACTTAAGCTTTTATCTCCCCCTTAAAGAAGGAATGTATGCCGTCGTCTGAAGGAGTTCTCATATTTCACTTGGTTGGAAAAGAAATAACAAGTAGTTTCTCTTTCTACCTCACTGTGAGTGTGTGATTCTGTTTAGTGTACCTCACATGTGTTTCACTCTTCTCTCCACTCGTGTTTACACTCATTCTCACAAGTGTATCACTCTTCTCTCATAGCTCCATAATCCAGCTGTACCTGCAAGGAAAATCACCTTAGCCATCCTTAAAGGAGGTCACAGGTGGTGCAATGGGAGTTCACAAATCCCCATCCTTGTTAAACTCGTCAGATAAATCTGAGTCATAATCTACAAGTTGCTAGTTTCCCTTTTAGGGTTCCAGATTTGAATTCTGGGAAGGTAAACAATGATCCAACGATTTTAGCATAAAGATCAAAGTTCCCTTCTAATGTCTGTGAAGACACTTCCTTGTGACTTATCAGGTAATATCTGAATCATTGTCAACAAGTTGCCGATCTGCACCTATGTCAGATCCACTATCCGCAGATGCATCCAGGGGATTTAAGCCTGGGGAGGTAGACACTGACCACTGACATATGGCTTTTGGATCAGTATCCTCTCCTAACACCTGTAAAGGCAATTGGTCCACTAACGAACCTTGAACAATCGAATCTGACCTTAAAATGGTCGAAACTCTTATTTCCGTCAACTCATCCTTTGTGTGTGTAACCTCTCCTTGTGCATCAAGAATTGTTTATGTTTGAAGTGGTGACACTACATCGGATACCTTGGCCGACAGGCAAAATTCATTAGACTCACCCTGTTGAGAGAATGAATCTAGTAACTGTTTTTGTGTCTTTTCAGCCATTACATCTTTTTGAGAAGATGTATGGGGGCTAGCAGTTGTATCGGTTTAAATACTACTCATCTATGTAGGAGACAGAGCTACTGGGTTGACTACAGAACCTTCCTTATGTGGTGCACTAGGCACTATATCCCTCACGCTCATTCATACTACATTTAGTGGTAAGAGAGTGTTGGTTGGTTCTGTTTTTGTGTTTGTCTTTACAGTCTGGGATAGACGTTGTGGGTTTTCAACCTCATGACTGTTAATGAAAGAAAGTCATTGGAGACTGAACCTGTATCACAAAATATATGGTAATAGAGAGAAAATGATTTACAATAGTGATTTCAAAAGATTTTACATGAAATAAGAAATCACTAATGTAGAAAGAAGTTTAATTTTTGTTTTTCAATATGAATGAGTTTTTGATAAAACATTGATCACTTAGGGTAAAGTCTAAGTAATTCTCATTCATGTCAAAAGCTTACAAATATCTGTAACATAATGTTAACAAGATATCATTGACCGATACTTGTCAAGTACTTTAGATACTAATTGTTATGTTGCATAATCAATATACCACTGCACATATAAAACACTATGATTGTGCTTAGTGATAAGATAGTTATTAATATGACGACTCTACTTATTCATATAAAATTATAACTTCTGTTAGAGTGCATACCATGTCCTTGACGATTGCTTGAGCAGTATACTAGTTCATACCAACCTGAAGTGAGATTGTGAAGAAGAGATTGCATAGTCCAATAGATCTGCAGCTGCAAAGTCCATGAACTGTGGTGCACTGACTTCCTCTTTTAACTCACCAATCAGGAGTACACTTGTACACATCTTACTAGAGTACAATTCCAAGTGTAATGTGCAGCAGGTGCCTGATATGTCGTAATATTCTCAAGTCTCGTCACTGGTGCTATATGTTAGATACTGCTTCCTGATAATAACCTAGCACAATATACAAAATTACAATGATAACATTCCCAGCTTGCAAACAGCCATATCCCTCGGATACACCTTTGCTGTTATCTCCAAAGGTAACCATGGGGCCAGCTTTCTCAACCACATTTGATAGCAGGGCTCTATCTCCGGTCATATGTCTTGATGATCCACTGTCAAGAATCCACACTACCGGTTATACTTGTTTAATGCCCTGCACTACAAATGGATTAGACCTTCTTCGGAACCCAAACTTGGTTGGGCCCGGCATACTTGTAGAACTGTCCTTTGTCAGGCAAAACAACATTTTTAATTTTAATTGTCTCAACTTTCTCAATGACTGAACATTTGACCTTGTAAACAGCCTTAACAAATTTCTGTTTAAGCTTAGGCACAAATGTCTCCTTTCTAGCCTTAGAAGGACTGGCAGTCTTAGACCTATCATGCTTCTTGTTATTCACATGCTGACGAGGAGTAGTCTTATCATTAGACACATGCTTACCATTAAAATAAGCATACATCATATTAAAAGCACAAGACATACAATTAGAAACACCACATGCTTTATGAGAGTGATTAACAGCAGGCAATTTATGCATGGTAGACATGGCATTTTTGTTATCCAACTCATGTGTGTCTGAGTTAGTCTCAGTTGCTTTCACAACTTTGACTGGAACTTTCGACACACTTGACTTGGAAACAACCTTCTCATTAGCAAGATCTTCAGCACGTATTTCTTCTTGAATAACAGAAGAGGTCGCATCAAATGGTTCAGCAATTGATGCTTTATAGAGGGGTTCATCAACACCCTTAAGCACATGTGGTACTTCCCTCCCTTTAGCACAGACATGAGGAGGAGAGTTTATGCCTAATTCTCCAATAGCAACATTGTAATCATAACCTATTCCAGATGTTTGATTAACAGCTTGCTTACTGTAGAACTCTTTAGCCTTCGAAAAAGAATTGAAGTAGGCTCTAACCTTAGTCTCAAGACCGGTGATCTTGTCTTTGAGAATAGTTTCGAGTTTTCTATAACAGTCAACTCTATTCTCTAGAAAAGATACCTATTCTTTTAATTTGTCTTGATTAATGTGCACAAGTCTTAATTCATTGACCTCTTTCTCAAGGTCTGTGATCTGTAAACTTAACAGTTCATTATCACGACGTGCATAATCTAAGTTACCTCTTAGATGATAAACCATTTCAGCATCAGAAAGTTTTACCTCTATTCTTGACGATGAAGCTTTTCCATCAATAGCCATCAGAGCAAGATTTCCTTCATCTTCATCTTCACTGTCAGTATCATCCCAGCTTCTTCCCTTTGCCAGATAAGCCCTTTCAGAGTTCTTTCTTACTTGCTTTGGCTTCCTACATTCTGTGGCAAAGTGTCCCAACTCATTGCAGTTATAGCATCTAATGGTGCTTCGATCAACCATCCCTGTTTTGTACCCACCACTGCTGGTGTTAGAGGATGAAGATCCACCTTTCTGGAATTTGTTGTAGTTGGACTTGTACTTAAGCTTGGGATTCCTCCTGAATCTGACATGGGAGAATCTCTTGACAATTTGGGCCATTGATTCATCTTCCAATTGCTCCAGCTCTTCCAAGGAATAAAAATCATCACTTGATTGATTTGTAGTAGGAGGATCATATTCTGCTACTAACTCATTTTCCTCACCCTTGGAAAACTGTACCATTCTTTCTAACTGTTGAGATTGTTGTTGTTGTTGACCTTCAGCTACAAGTGCAGTAGATGTGCTGACCATTCTATCCTTCCCGTAGACTTCCTTCTGTTGAATCTGCTCCAACTCATAGGTTTTTAACACTCCATAGAGACTGTCCAAAGAAATCTCACTCAGATCTCTAGCTTCTCTAATGGCAGTGATTCTATGTTCAAGATGAGCTGGCAGTGTTAAAAGGAACTTTTTGTTGACCTCCCTGATTGAATAATACTTTCCATTGATGTTCAGGTTGTTGATCAAAGCATTGTACCTCTCAAACACTTCAGTAATTCCTTCTCTTGGATTTGATTTGAAATGTTCATATTCAGAGGTTAGGATTTCCAACTTGTTCTCCCTAACTTCCTCTGTGCCTTCATTAATCACCTCAATAGTTTCCCACATGTGTTTGGAATTTTTACAGTTCATCACATGTCTGTTCATCAAGGGATCAAGGGAATCAATTAATATTAATTGAAGGCTGGCATCCAAGGAGGCTTCTTCCTTCTCAGCAGGAGTAAAATCTTCAGGCTCTTTTGGATAGGTTCTAGCTTCAGTAGTCACCACACCATCTATTATTACCTCCGGTTCAATAACCATCGGAGTTTTTATACCCTTCTTTAACAAGTTTGAATATTTGGGATTTGCAACTTGTAAAAATAATAGCATCTTCTTCTTCCACATGATATAATTCTCTTTATCAAATTGTGGAATTTTAACGGTTCCAACTTTATGTGAAGTCATTATGAATTTTTGAATAAATAAAAATTCAAGGAGTTGAAAAATCACAAAAGTCTAGGATCTTGATTTGTTCGTTAATCAGAAGGCTCTGATACCAATTGTTAGGTCCCAATGTGTTTGTAGAAGGGGGGGGTTGAATACAAACGTTACCAAATAATCGAATAAATGCGGAATAAAAAATGTGAAACAAAATTCAAGTTAAATAAAAATATTTTTAAACTTGAAAGGTGTTACAACAACTGTATCGATTACAAGGTATTAATCTCAATTCAATTATCACAAATCTAGAATAAATTCGACATGAACTTTTTCTATTTTTGCAATAATTAGAATCAAATGCTAAACGCGATTTGAGATTAAGTTCTAGGGATTTTGATCCGCTAGATTGTTACACAAGAACAAGATAAAGATTTCTAGTTGATTGGATTTAACTTTGCAATCTAGAAATTGATCTTTGAATTTCAGCAGAGAACAATGAAATATTTCTTAGGCGGCTGCTGTGTTCTTGTATTTTTTCAGTGTTTGTTGGATGATTGAGTTGTAGTGTACTGACTGCTGCTTGTCTGCTTCTTTTTAATCAACAGAATAGAATTGACCTGGCAAGACAATCCTGAGCTCAGCAAGACAATCGGTAGGACTATCCTTAGAACTAGCAAGACAATCAGAATGAACTAGCAAGACTTTCGGTATGACAATCAATTGTCATACCGATTGTCATAGTAGTTCAAGCAAATTGTTTTTGCTGAATTAATAAGTGATTTTAATCTAATAATAATTCTGGTAAGACAATCAATTGAATTAGCATGACTTTCGGTATGACTATTGATTGTCATACCGATTGTCATACTAATACAATCAGTTGTCTTTTTGGAATTAAAACAGATTTTAACCAATTAAAAATTCTGAAAATTCTAAATATTAATTCAGAATTAATTAATCAATTAATTTAATTAATCAATAAATTAATCTTTGCAGATATAATTTATTTTCTTAATTAAATTATATGACTTAATTAATTAATAGAGAATTAATACTAATCCTGAGCAGCAACCAATCTTCTGAATATCTTCTGAAAATGATTGAAATTATGAATCAATTCCATCACTTCAATGTTGACACTCGATGTACTGTCTGGTTCATGAGTGACTAACTTCCGTGACGTTTCTTCATGTCTTGACTTTGACGCTTTGATTTTCTTCAGATTAAATCCTTGTAATTAATGATACTCTGACGAGATCTCTGTCATTTGATTAAATCCACGATCTTGATTTATATCACTGAGGCATGATCAACTTCTTGAACTTCTTCCAGTGAATTAACTCCTCAAGTCTGTAGATGAACCTTATTTCTGAATCCTTTGACAGATATTACTTTGCGAGATCTCTCTGACGGTCGATCCACTATTTACTTATTACATTCTTATTTGAGTTGAGTTGAATCCTCGAATATACAAATAGGCTATGACATATGACTTACAGAGATGCATTACCATTTCCATGCAATTGTGAAGTTATTCAAAGATGCTGGAATAAGGTAATGAAGTAGCATGGAGTTAGACTAGATATGTTTTGTTTTATTATCTTATCTTATTGTCATGTAAACTTGGTGATACATAAACATAGTGTAGCAAGTAGAACAATTAACTAAGCAAATACATTTTCTAGAGAAACATATCAAGCTGTATTCTGTAAGTATTTCTCTGTAGTTTGTTTGTTCAACTTGTAAAGCAGCTGTGAGCTATTCAAAGCTTTACAGGGTTCTCAATTGATATATATATATCTGGTGGATACTTTCAAATCCACCATAAAGTTTTTAAAATCTTGTGTTTTTATTACTTAGTGTTTTAATTTCTATCACTCTTTTATTCCGCACCATTTCTAATTAAACACTGTTATATTTATCAAGTTAGAACTATTTTAAAATCTTGAAAAGAAGCAAGAATTACATTCAACCCCACCTTCTGTAATTCTTGTTGTATTGTTAGGGAATAACAATTGGTATCAGAGCAAGCTCTTGAAGTACAAAGAGTGTAAATATCACAACAAACAACAAGATGAACAAAAAGGATGTTGGAGTTAAAATTCCATTTCTGGACAAAGACAATTATCACCACTAGAAGGTAAAGATGCACCTACATCTTCTTTCTCAAGATGAGGCCTATATGGACTGTGTAGAGAGAGGTCCTCATGTACCAATGAGAGCTGCAACTGGCAATGAGCCATCTGTTCCAAAACCTAGGCATGAATGGTCAGACCCTGACTTGCTCGTTCAATGGAGTTGATGGTGATATGTTTGATAACATCATTAATTGTAAAATAGCCAAAGAGGTTTGGGACACAATTCAAATTATCTGTGATGGTACTGAGCAAGTAAGGGAGAACAAGATGCAGCTACTAATTCAGCAATATGAGCATTTCCACTGTGAAGAAAGTGAGTCTCTCACTGATATATTTAGTAGATTTCAAAAGCTACTAATTGCTCTGAAGTTGCATGGAAGAGTCTATGAAATAAAAGACTCTAACCTCAAGTTCCTTAGATCTCTTCCAAAGGAGTGGAAGCCAATGATAGTCTCATTGAGAAATTCACAGGATTATAAGGAGTTCACTATGGAGAGACTATATGGCATCCTGAAAACCTATGAGCTTGAAATAGAGCAAGATAAAAGGATGGAGAAAGGAAGGAATAGAGGAGGGTCCATAGCACTGGTTGCTGAGTTAGAGAAGGAGAAAAAGATGAAGATAGAAGTTGTTGAGTCTACATAAAAGGTCTGTGAAAGCAAGGGTAAAGGGCTGGTAGCTTAAAATAAAGATCAATTGAGCCAAGATGACATGGATGATATTGATGAACATCTTGCATTCTTATCCAGAAGATTTTCCAAGCTCAAATTCAAGAAGAATTTTGGAGCAGTTAAGCCAAACAGAAACATGGTTGATAAGTCAAAATTCAAGTGTTTCAAATGTGGCTTGGCAGGTCATTTTGCTAGTGAATGTAGAAAGTCTGATTACAGCAAAAAGAAGTTTGAGCCTGTTGATTATAAATAGAAATACTTTGAGTTGCTCAAACAAAAGGAAAGGGCTTTCATCACACATGAGAATGACTGGGCTGCAGATGGATTGGATGAAGATGAAGAAACAAGTTATGTCAATCTAGCCCTAATGGCCAAATCTGATGAAATAGAAACATGTTCTTCAAGTAATCAGGTAATCAGCACTAACCTAGACCATTTATCTAAAGCTGGGTGTAATGATGCAATAAATGACATGTCCACAGAATTATATCACCTGCGTGTTACACTTAAGTCCCTCACTAAGGAAAATGCTAAAATTAAAGAAAACAAATAGTTTTTAAGTGAGAGGAATAATGTGCCAGAGTTTCAGTTTATTGAATTTGAAAAATTGAGAATTGAGTGTAAAATTGCTAAGGATGAGTTAATTGAGTCCTTGTGGAAAGAAGAGATTTTAAAGAAGCAGCTTGAATGAGAATATAAAGTGATTAAGGCATGGAAATCATCTAGAGATGTTCATGCTCAAATCACTAAAGTTCAAGCTATTGAGTCCTTTTATGATGCAGCGTGGAAGAAGAGTAAAGAGAAGCTTGAGTCCAATTTGGTTGAAGGATTGTTTACAGATGTGGACTCGACGGATGATGAAAATCATCTGTCGGATAATCAAAAGAATTATCTGTCGAGAGACAAGGAGCCATATCTATCTGCTGTGAGTAAACCAGTTAGAAAAGCTAAGCTAGCTAAGTTGAATGAGAAATATGGATCAATTTCTAAGAACTTTATTCCAGGAGAATCAAGTCAAGCCAGAAAAGAAAAAAAAGTAAATGTTGGTCATCTGTCTATCAAATAAATGAATGACAGATTAGAAAAGACTGAGGTTAAAACAGAAATTATAAAGAAAAACAAAAGAAATGGGAAAGTAGGAATTAACAAACATAACTACTATACACCTGATAAATATGCACCAAAAAAATATGTGTTAAGTGTGGTAGTGTTAATCATCTGTCTGTTAATTGCAAGCTTGCCATGCCTACTCCCATGTCTGCATCCGTTTCTTTTCTCAACATTACTGCCATGCCTACCATGCCTATGAATGCTATGTCTACTCAGAATATGAATGCTCAATTTGCTAATATGCCATTTGCACCTAATCCTTATTATGCTGCATTTAGTATGCCTCAAATAACATTTAGCATGCCTTACTGGAATAACATGTTTGCAAATAACATTCCTTTTCCTGTTAATCAAAATGTGCATGATAATTCTATTTTAATGACTGGTTTCAAAGGTCCAACTCAAATGACTAAGGATGAATTAGAAATTTCCAAGTCAAATGAGATCAAACCTAAGAAACCAAGGAAGAAAGCTAACAAGGCAGGACCCAAGGAAACTTGGGTACCAAAATCAACTTGATTTTATTTTGATGTGTGCAGGGAAACAGAAAGAATCTTTGGTATCTGGATAGTGGTTGCTCAAGGTACATGACTGGAGATTCTACCCTGCTCACTGAGTTCAAGGAAAGAGCTGGCCCAAGTATTACTTTTGGAGATGACTGCAAAGGTTATACTGTGGGATATGGCTTGATTTCAAAAGTTAATTTCATCATTGAAGAAGTTGCCCTAGTGGATTGTATCAAGCATAATTTGTTGAGTATCAGCCAGCTTTGTGATAAGGGCAACTCAGTTACTTTCAATTCAGAAGCCTTTGTTGTGACAAACATAAGGAGCAACAAAGTGGTTCTCACTGGAGTGAGAAAAGGAAATGTGTACCTAGCTGACTTCAACTCATCAAATGCAGAATCAGTAACTTGTCTTCTCAGTAAAGCAAGTCAAGATGAAAGTTGGCTATGGCACAAGAAACTGTCCCATCTAAACATCAAGACCATGAATGAACTTGTCAAGAAAGAACTGGTTAAAGGTATTCCTCAAGTGGAGTTTACTAAGGATGGATTGTGAGATGCTTGCCAGAAAGGAAAGCAGATCAAAGCATCATTCAGAAAGAAGCTTGATTCAACAATTGAAGAACCTTTGCAATTGTTGCACATGGATTTGTTTGGACCAGTCAATGTGTTGTCCATCTCAAGAAAAAGATTTTTCCTAGTAATTGTGGATGATTTATCAAAGTTATCTTGGACATATTTTCTAAAGTCCAAAGATGAAGCTAGTGAAATTATCATCAATCACATAAGGCAAGTCAACAATCATCCTGACTTTAAAGTAAAAAGAATCAGGAGTGACAATGGAACTGAGTTCAAGAATTCTATGATGAGATCATTTTATGAAGAGAATGGGATTATGCATGAGTTTTCTGCAGCAAGAACTCCATAAAAAAATGGAGTAGTGGAAAGGAAGAACATATATCTTATTGAAGCTGCAAAGACAATGCTTGAAGAATCAAAGTTACCAACATATTTTTGGGATGAAGCTGTGAATACTTCCTGTTACACTCAGAATATCTCTTTGATTAATCAAGCAAAGTGCATGACACCCTACCAATTGTTCAAGAAGAGGAAGCCAACTCTAAATTTTCTTCATGTTTTTGGCTACAAATGTTATATCTTAAGGAGTCAAACTGATCAACATGGAAAGTTTGATGCTAAAGCAAATGAAGGAATTTTTGTTGGATATGCTATAGAAAAAGCATATAGAGTCTACAATATAAGAACCAACATTGTTATGGAATCAGTACATGTTGTGTTTGATGATAATCAGATTGAAAGACTACAAGATGGAGATTTCCATGAAAGCCTCAAGTTTGATAATGTGGAGATGATTAATGATGACAATGATGATGAAAGTGATCAAGAAACAGTGACTAAGGATAATGCAGAAAAATCTATAACTAATGAAGCACATAATTTTACATCTGTCGAGTTACAAAATGCTTCATCCTTCGAGAGACAATCTGCCTTATCCGTCGGGAGACAATCAGCTTCATCCGCCGAGATATAAAGTGCATCATCCATAGAAACAATGAGAGAAGCTGAGAGTCAGAATAGATCACCTACATAAAGTACCCCTTTCTCAAATCAAAGATTCACAAATTCAGGGGGAGTTTCTCATAATCAAAACTCAGACACACATCAAGACAACAATGAGGCCTCTTCATCTAAAGCTAATCTACCTCAACAAATAAAATGAACTAAAATCACCCTTTTGAGCTCATCATTGGTGATGCATCATCTAGAGTTCAAACAAGAAAAGCAACTCAAGAAGAATGTCTATATAGCAGCTTCCTTTCTAAGGAAGAACCATAGAAGGTAGAAGAAGCTTTATTGGATCATGATTGGATTTTAGCTATGCAGGAGGAGCTAAACCAATTTGAAAGAAACAAGGTATGGAAACTGGTACCCAAACCTAAAGGAAAGAATCCAATTGACACCAAGTGGGTATTCAGAAACAAGATGGATGAAAATGGCATAGTGGTCAGGAACAAAGCTAGATTGGTTGCTAAGGCTACTGTCAACAAGAATGAATAGATTTTGATGAAACTTTTGCTCATGTTGTAAGACTTGAAGCCATCAGAATTTTCTTAGCCTATACAGCTCATGCCAATTTCAAGGTCTATCAAATGGATGTCAAAAGTGCCTTTCTGAATGGAGATTTGGAGGAGGAAGTCTATGTCAGTCAGCCTCCTGGTTTTGAAGATCCAAATTTTCCAGAATATGTCTACTATCTTTTGAAAGCACTTTATGGATTGAAGCAAGCACCTAGAGCCTGGTATGACACTTTATCAAAGTTTCTTTTGGAAAATCACTTCACAAGAGGTACTGTTGATAAAACTTTCTTCAGAAATTTTAATGGCTCTAGTATACTTGTTCAAATTTATGTAGATGATATTATATTTGGCTCTACAGATGAAAAAGTTTGTAAAAAGTTTGCCAAAGTGATGCAAAGTAAGTATGAAATGAGCATGATGGGAGAACTAACTTACTTTCTTGGTTTACAAGTTAAGCAAGTTAGTGATGGAATATTCATTAGTCAAACTAAATATATTTATGATCTTTTAAAAAAGTTTGATCTAATGGATTGTACATTTGCAAAAACTCCCATGGCCACTGCAAAAACTTGAATTAAACACTACTGAAAAGTCTATGGATATTTCAGATATAAACAGAATTTTCAGATATCTCAAGGGAACACCAAAACTTGGCATTTAGTACCCTAGAGATTCTGGTTTTGATCTAACTGGTTATTCAGATGCAGATTATGCATGTTGTAAAATAGATAGAAAAAGTACAACAGAAACCTATCAATTTCTAGGGAACAAGCTTGTGTCCTGGTTCAGTAAAAAGCAAAATTCAGTTTCTACTTCTACAACTGAAGCTGAATATATTGCTGCTGGTAGTTGTTATGCACAGATTTTGTGGATGAAAAACCAATTGTTGGACTATGGTCTACAAGTGGACAGAATTCCCATTTTCTGTGATAACATAAGTGCAATTGCCATTACTGAAAATCCAATACGGCATTCAAGAACAAAGCACATAGACATCAAGTATCACTTCATTAGGGAACATGTGATGAATGGTACTGTGGAACTTCATTTTATTCCAAGTGAAAAGTAGCTTGCAGATATCTTTACCAAGCCAATTGGTGAATCCACCTTTTCAAGGTTGGTAAGTGAGTTAGGTATGCTTAATTATTCTTGAATCATTACAGATACTTTTGCAAGTTATTATGCAGCTAGAAACTTAATTGATTTTTCTGTTTTGGATGAAATTTTGGCTAAGTCAAAATTTACATCTCGACGGATGCTCATTATCCATCGAGTTTGATCATCCGTCGGAATAATATTTGTTAATAAAAATCAATTACTTTTCTGGATTATTTTATAACCCGACGGATAATTGTTTTATTCTCATCCGTCGAATTATCTCAATTTTAGCCGTTAAAACTCTGAACATTATCCATCGGGTATACTTATAGTTTGTAAGCATAACACGACGGATAATTGACAGAATTTTGACAGTTTATTTATTTTAAACGGCTATTTTGGGCTATTTTGATTGGTTACTTTATTTCACTTTATTATTTTTGACAGTTTATTTCTGAGATAGTATAAAAGCAAAATTCATTTTTATTCTATTCTTTTATCATTCTCAAATCAATTGCTCTAACTCCTTTCTTCTTCAAAGAAAATACTCTACCTACAAATTTCTATACTTTAACAATGGCACCAGTAGTCAAAATCATGTCCCAATCTGGATTCATCTATGAAAAGAACAACTTCGTAGCTCTTGTGAACAAGGAGATTCCACAATCTGGAGATTTTCACAAAATGATGGACTTTGTGAAGGAATGCAAACTTAGTTATGCTATGCTGGAATCACCCACAATCTACTGTGAAGTTGTGGAGAAGATATGGACAATAGTTGTGTATCATTCTACTGACAAGACCATACCTTTCACTCTTAAAGGTAAGCAGTTCTGCATTAATAGTGATATTATCAAAGCATGCTTTAAAATTCCAGATAACACTACTACTGTTTCACACACAGATACTGATTTAGTTAACATGCTTAATTCTATTTTCTATGCTCTCCCTACCTCTAAATTAAGTGAGATTAGGAGACTAGGTCTTAGAAAAGAGTGGAGTTATGTGTGTGATGTAGTTACCAAAGTATTTTCTGGTAAAGTGAGTAATTTTGATTATGTTAACATTGCCATGCTTAACATGCTTTATATGCTAGTTACTGATAAGTACTTTAACTTCAGTGACATGATCATGTTTTAGTTAGGTTATAAGTTAGGGGAACTTAATAAGAGAGGTAAAAATGTCTATTATGCTATATTCTTTTTATAATGCTTGCTAACCATCTTATTGAGAATATTTATGTTGAGAACCCAACCAAGAAACTGAATTGTTGGGTTCAAGAAAGGAGAATCATTGTAGATCTCAACAGAGCAAGTCACCACAAAGAGGTGCCCCTCTTCTACTTTCCAATCATAGAGGGCCCTCAGTTAAGTGCGGTAAGCACCACTGTCTCTACTCTTCCAACCTCACAAATTTCTTTGCCTTCAAGTGTAGCTATGACATCTGTGTCAATGACCCAACAGATGCCTACCCAAGCTACCAAATCAACAACTTCAAAATCCAAAGCAAAGAAATCCCCCTCTAGTTTCTCTCAAAAGAAACTAGTTGCAAAAACTACCAAACACAAAGAGGGGAGTGTGAAGGAGAGTGAGTTAGGTGAGGGACAAGGTGAAAATCAAAGAAACCCTAAGGATAAGGCTGGTGAGATTAGTGTACCCAAGCCTAGCCATACCATAGTTTCCCAACAAGTTGTGGTTGTTAATAAGGAAATCAGCACAACTCTAGTTTCATCCTCCCAAAAGGATGTTACTATTAAAACAAGCTCCCAACCAGGAGCACAAGCCAAGAGGGTAAGGGACACAAGTTCATCACAAACTTATGCCAGAAAGAAAAGATTTAAAACCCTTGGGGATGCACAGGGAACACACACAGTGCAACCTGGAGCTAAAGACTCAATCATTGCACCATCTCAAAGTCAGCTTGATGTGGCTCCAATAAATGTGGAGTCACAGCCAAAACTCATTAATAATTAATAAATGTGTCAGCATGTCAAGTTCTAGCTGAACAGGGCAATGTAGCTGAAGAAAAGATGCTCAACTTGGTCCATACAACTGAATCCATGCAGAGAGCCAAGGATGCTATCACCTCCATGCCTTCTACAGCTGGTGATGATATTGACTATGAAGTTGGTGGGTCTGAAGAGTTCTTTGGAGATGAAGATGACGATGAAGGAGAATCAATGAACATATTGGGAGAAGAAGGCCCCGGCTCTAGATCCGGCCTGCCTTCCTGGGCATTTTCTAAGGAATGTGATGTTCAACACTTCAAGACCACTCTCATCCATCAAATTTAAGAGACACATAATGCTCTTCAATCCACCAGGAAGCTCTTACAGACACATCTCAACTCTATACAATTACATCAAATCCAAGCTCTTCAACACAATCAGGATGTCACTTCTATCAAAACTGAGATTGACCAAGTAAACAAGGATGTCTCTGAAAGATTGGATGCTAAACTTCCAGATGCGACAATGTTTAACATTAAAAGACAGCTAAGGAAGAATTCTGATCTTGTCACTAAAGTGGATTCCCTAGATGCAAGGCTAACTGCAATAGAAGCATCTCTCACAGGTATCCAGCTATATCAAGTACAGCAAACTCAGTTGGTGCAAAAGCTGGTGGCTGTACAAACTTCTACCTCCACTCTACTTGATGATAACAAAAGGGGGGATAAAGATTCAACAATCCAAGTCAATCAAGAAGAGCCAACCAGTGAGGGGGAGCATGTGGTAAATGTTCAAATCAGTCAATTAATTGTTCCAGAAATTACTCTGCCAAAGCCACCAGTATTGGACAACATTGATCTGATCCAAATAACAGCTGCTAAACTTGAGTCAAAGAAAAATACCAAGATGCTTGATGTTGCAGCTTTTGAGAAGGAACTAGATGAGAAATGGAAGAAGATTGATGCATCCATTCAGGAGAAATTTGGTCATCTACAGAAGTAAGAAAAGACCTTTCATCACCATTCACAAGTCAAATACATCTCAGTGCATGAAATGAGTCTAGGCAACTTGGAAAAAGGCCAAACTTCTTGCATCAAATCTCCAAAGGAAAATCTGGTCTTGAAGCTTAAAAGAAACTATTCAAAGTTCTTAGACAAAAATCCTGTGGATCTTATGTTTGAGACACCTAGGCCAGATGAGAAGAAGCTGTTGGCAAGGTCAATTGCATTTGTTAAAGATCCATCTGATTCCGCTCAAAAGAAAAGAATTTCCAAAATTTACAGGAATGAAAAAGAAATATGTGTGGTGGCTGGACACCCTTTGTTTGTAGAAGCTAAGAAGGAAGAGAAAGAAATGATCAAGCAAGAAAAGAAGCAGGCTTCCGTAGATGCTAAGAAGCTCAAACAAAAGAAGGAGCAAGCTTCTATCTTGGCTAAACTTCAAGCTGTCAAATCTACAACTGAGATTTTTTAAAAAACCACCTGTAAATACTGAAGCTCAAGATCAACAAATGCAAAATGAACCTCAACAAAAAAGAAAATTCAGATAAAAGCTTCATTCTAAAAGAAAATTGGACTTCAGTGATGAGGAAAATGAAGACTACATTCTTAAAAAGTCTACAACATCAACTCAATCATCCATGCCCTCAGTGGTGCATAAGGAATTCAAGGTGGATCCAACAAAGAACTTTCATGGTGAACCTATTATTCCCAAGGATGAGCCATTAGATTGGGAAAGTCTGCCAATTCCTGAATTCAACTTACCTATCTTCAACAAGCCAAATAAGACAAAGACTAGAGCAACCAAGAAAGTGAAGCCTGTGACTCTTAGATCCAAGACCCTAACCAAATATCAATCAAAAGTCAACAAGGAAGATCTTTTGTTTATCTGTGATATCAAAGAGTTTTCAGATTTGAACCTCTACTTGGATGAATTGGAAGAAGTAAGAGGGATTGATGCTTACAGACATCTTCCTGAAAGGCTAGTATTCAAGTATAAGGCTCTGTAAAGATTAAGATCTTCTCATCCTTTAAGAAGAACTTTGGTTTCAATATAATTGCAAAGAAGTTATTCTAAAGAAGATAGAAGATATAAGGAGTCATAAAGCCAAGAATGATTTTCCAAGAACTCTTACAATTCCCTTCACATGAAAGAGAGTGCATTTGAGGCCTTATTGGCTGATGGAATTCATAAATAATAAGGCAGTTAGAAGATTCTTCAGAATGGATGACCAATTGAATATCTCTAACAATGAGACTCTACTAAAAATGCAAGAAATACTAGATCTATCTGAAGCTGATGAACTTGAGTTCCACAGACAACTCCAGAATCAAATAGAAGAAAACAACAGGAAGCTTGGGAAGAAATCCAGACAATAAAGGAAATAGAATCATCTTCTCAGGCTAGAGGAGCACCTTGAAAATAATTGTGAGAACTCTTTGTACACGTTGTTTTGTTCAATTTTCAATAAATTTTGTAACACTTATCAGTTTTATCTACTACCTTTTAATCTGTATTTTTAGGGTGTTTTGTTATTATCAAGTTTCTCTTAATTTATGGCTACGATTCTAGCAGACATAAATTGGGAGAGATTGTTTGGAATATGTTGTGAACTTGATGATAAGTTAAATAAAACACCTTAGTAGATTTAACTTAGTGAATTTTGTAGCACTCAACGAATGATCTAATATAGTCCCGATGGATGAACTTTATAGTCCCGACGGATGACAAATTGACATCCATCGGGTGAGTAGCTTATGTAACAAATAAGTAATGTAACACATTTTTGTAAGCAATAATGTGTAGATTTTGTAGGAGCGTATAAGTCATGTTGACTACTAGTTGATATACAGAATAGGTTGACTAATTGTAAATATAAGATGTCTTGTAATTCTGTATAAATGAAATGGAGTCAAGTGATAGAAAAGGCTCCCGACGGATGGTTCACAAAAGCTCCCTACGGATGATCAACAAAGTTCCCGATAGATGACAAACATAGTCTCGACGGATGATCAAATTCAAATAGTTGTTGACAGTGACAACACAGTCTCATGCGTTGGGCGTTTACAAAAGGAATGTGGTAGCCTGTTAAGCAGGATTTCGAGAACAAAGAAGCATTACCATTTCCATGCAATTGTGAAGATATTCAAAGATGCTGGAATAGAGTAATGAAGTAGCATGGAGTTAGACTAGATATGTTTTATTTTATTATCTTGTCTTATTATCATATAAACTTGGTGATATATAAACCAGGTGTAGCAAGTAGAACAATTAACTAAGCAAATACATTTTCCAGAGAAACAAATCAAGTTGTATTCTGTAAGTATTTCTCTGTCATTTTTTTGTTCAACTTGTAAAGCAGCTGTGAGCTATTCAAATCTTCACAGGGTTCTCAATTGATATACATATATCTCTGGTAGATACTTTCAAATCCACCAGAAAGTTTTTAAAAGCTTATGTTTTTATTACTTAGTGTTTTGATTTCTATCACTCTTTTATTCCGCACCATTGCTAATCAAATACTGTTATATTTATCAAGTTAGAACTATTTTAAAATCTTGAAAAGAAGCCAGAATTACATTCAACCCCCCCTTCTGTAATTCTTGTTGTATTAATAGGGAATAACACTAGATAATCACCAAACTTGTATAACCTGTATAATAATCAAACAAATATATATATATATATCTAAACCCCTTTTTAACGCTAACCAGGATCTTTCTAGGTTGAAGTATGAAAACAAGAACCATAATCTACTTTATTACAGACCAAATTTAAAATCTTACAAACTCTCTTTATTACAAACCATTGTCTAACAAGTTTTAAACTACTTTTCTCATTTATTCAAACACACTCATTAACTATCTACACTACACCTGCTCAGGCAACTCAAAACTTTCCTCCTGAATTATGATCAACACCTTTGGTATGAGAGGGTCCCGCAGCTTGACTCGCTTCTTTACCACTCGAGTCCTGATAGGTTTCATTTTCTTTTTTTACTGAAAATAATAAGGTGAATAACAACAAGAAAAGGGTGAGCCATAAGTTGCTCAACAAGTCCGTAATATATATATAAGAAGTACTATCATGAGTTAAATGAACCGGTAATTTGGTTACATCTGCAAAGATAAAACCTCGCGAGAAAAGAACAGAGGCCGCTATCGGAGAATATCAAATGTACTAAACTGGACACAAGTTCGCACTTGTATCCTGCTGATCAGCCAGGATACAGTGCATATCCATATATCAATATATATATATATATATCCATTCGGGTACCCAGGATCTACGGCCCAACACAAGGATCCGGTTAAGTCCCGGTCCTTAGGATCAAGTGTAAACCTGATCCCAATCATCGCCATCTAGTCCATAGAGGAGCAACCGGAACAATCTCTATGCTTTGATATATTTCAACACCGGAATATATCAAAATATATGTATATGTGGATAACTATTGGAAAATGAATAGAGGATTCAACGAATTAGGAATATCAGGAATCGAAATGAAATATGAACTAAGGAATAATAATTGTGTATCAGTGTTTGTGAACAGGAATCATAAGTGTGTAATTGCGATAAGAATCTGAAGTAAGTTCACTATTCTGAAATTAGAATAGGGGAAAAACTTGCCTTTCACGCGATCTACCCCAAGTAATTCACTGCCTTCTATCACCTGATCGACTCGCCTTCTTGGATTTGCTTCTATCAAAGAAATAGGCTTATTTAGTCATTCCACATCTCAATTGCGTCTCAAACCGACTTCACATAGCCTTTATCGTCTACGCATACGCGTATTATTGACTCATATACTAATTATTAACAGATAAAACTCGATTAATCACATATATCACATAAGCACATAAGTTCACATAGCCATTCTAGGTTTTAAAATAATTTTTTTTAAATCGAAATCCACTCACTATTCGCTTAACTGAACAATATCTGACTCGTTTCCTATTTTTCGGGATCTCTTGGACTCGTTTCTATACGTAATAAGGCTTACAAGTACATAAATATCGAAAGTCAACTAGTTTTTAAAAGAAATTAAGATTTAATACTATTTTTAATAAAAACAGATCATTTTTCTGAGTCAAAGGGCTTTGATTACGCTCAAATCGGATAAACGGTTCAATTATTATTCGATAAATACAGATAAATCAATATATTATTCAATATAAATAATTATAACTAATTATTAATCCCTAAAAAATATTTTTAAAAAATTGTTTAGGAAAAATCAGAATTAAAAATGAATCTTCCATAAATTTTGAATTAAAATGAATTTATTATGATTTATTGAAAATTATTTGATTTATTATCAAAATAATTTATCATTTTTAAATAGTAAATAAATAATAAATAAATAATAGATAATTAAAGAAATAAATAATTCTGATTTTTAGAATATATTTCAGAATTATTTATAATATAAATCAATTAATTAAATAATTAATTAATCAATTTATAAAATAAATAAAAACTGATTTTATAATTAATAAAAATAAAAATAATTTCCAGAAACATTTGTCAGAATCAAAATCTCTGACAAAACAGATCAGAACCGTGTTTCAGGAACGGGTCAAACGGGTCAATTCCGGGTCATGAAGAACATGACCAGAATCTGCCTAGAATCCGGCGACCGGTTAGGATTCTGGCAGCCCGTTTTCAGGCCAAAATCAGTACAGTTTCTCCTGGTTTTTGCAGGGTTTCAGTCCAAAACAACATCACAAACATATACCAATCGCTAATCAACCGTAATAAACCCTGGAAATCATTATCCAATCAAACCGACTCAAAATCTGGCCAAAAACCGATCTGCTTCATCTGTACATGAAACTTCACATTCTATAGTGCAAATCAAAGCTTATAAACTGTATAATTAGAGCCCTAACCTCTAAACAACCTCAGCTTCTTCTAAAATCAAAAATGATTTAATTAAAATTAAGTATAAACCCTAGAAATCGAATATCACTATCTAGGAATCATTCGTTCAATTAAATACCATGAATCAACTGCAAATCATCATATGAAGCTATAACAATCATCAAATCATCCTAATAACCCTAGAATCAAAAAGATCCAATTCGAACATAAACCCTAGAAATCGAAAATAAAAAATCACGAATTAAAACATGAAACTTATGGTAAAAACATAAAGAACAGATCAAAAACTTTGATTTGGGTACTCGAACGACTTGATTTGGTGCAGAAATCTTGTTAGGTCACACACACTGTAGAAGGGGTTAAATACAGTGTATGGTACAATCAAATCGAATTAAGAACACAAGTATGTAACACTGAATAATCTTATTAATAAAACAGTATTGCAATGGAACCGTTCTCTCTCAGTGATGAACAAATATCATGAGAGTTGCTAGGGTTACAATAAATAATATTCTCGATAATGATAACACTTATAGTGTAAACCCTATGTTGTGTTTATATAGACACAGAGTTACAAGATAATCTTCTAATTGATATCGAATATGATTCTGTATCCTAAAATATATCAATTAGTTATCTTTTCGTCCAAGTCTTCTATTCTTCATAGAATTCTTCTCCATGCATATCTCTTCTTGTTTTAGTCTTGATCTTTTTTCCTTTCAATCAGCCGCCTTCCTTATCTGAAAGTCTTCTTAAGTCCTGATATTATCTCCTGATAAATATCTTCTGATATCTTAAGTTCTGATAACTTAAGTTCTGATATCTTAAGTTCTGACTTCAGTATAAGTACTGATTTCCAGTTAAGTCCTGATTTGTCCTGTTAGTCAAGATCTGAAAACTAAACACAAATCATTATTAGACATGACATCACAAATATATCTAACAATCTCCCCCAACTTGTAAATTAGCATAATATACAAGTTCAATAAATATTTGATGATGTCAAAAATATTAAGTACAAATGCATATGAGAATTTGACTAAATAACTACAACTCACAATCCTTGTAGCTTTTACCATCTTTAAAGTCTGATATCAGCTTTATCCTGTATATCCTTCAAAATTTATCAGCTGTAGTTCTTGACTTGGCTTCAGTGTGTGATCTCTTTAATGTCAGGAGTTGTTCTGAGATAGTTTTTCAACAGACTTCTCTCAGCATATTCAAGTTCATTCTGCATCCTTCTTTTTGCATTTTTAAGTTCAGCTGTATCTTCTCCTGTCTGAAAGATAACAGCCCTGAGATCATTTATTTTTTCTTTCCTTATCTCCTGATCCAGTCTGATGACATAGGCTTTATCAGACTCTAGATTGAATTCAAGACCCTTAATACCAAGAAGTGTAGTGATTTTGGCAGTATTAGGCTTCATCTCAACTATATCACCATTGTGAGCTCTGTACTTAGGATAGTATGGCCTGTCAGACTTTACAAAGTAAAGTTTCTTCTGCCTTTGAATATCAGATTTTAAGTAACTGGCAGCACCATCTGTTGACCTGTTCTTCACTTGAAGTAGAAATAGAATATGTTGCAGTTCTTCATAATACTTCAACCGAATTGCATTCTTTCTAATCTGGAATACCCTCCCATCTGTCATAAAATATAACATGATATCTTCTTTCAATACAGAGTGGTAGACCATTTGTACAGACTCCAGTTGATTCAATCTTTCAGGAGTTGTTCCTACTCCTGGTTCAGAAAGAGATGTAGGATCTAAGGTAGAATTGTTTACTCTTCTCTCATCAGCATTACCCAGTCCTGTTTTATCTCTAGCTTCCTTCCCTCAAATAACTCTTGCTTCAAAACCACTTGATGTAGTCTTCAAAGGTTGAGTAGATTGTTGAGCTTTAGTGAACCCAGGTAGTAGAATTTTTGAAGGTTTAAAATGAGCAATGTCAGAGGTTTTCTTTTCTTCTGGTCAAGACAACTTGAGCTCTATCAGAGGTTGCTTGCTTCATTGTAATATCAGAATTTACTAAGTCCTGATCTTGAACAACATGAGCTCTGTCAGAGGTTGTTTGAATATTCTTCTTCTTCTTCAAAATCAGACTAGTATCTTCATCAGAATTTACTTGTTCATCCATGGTTGGCAGATAGATTTTCACAAAATCATCAACTTTAGATTTGCCCTTGAACCTTGGATCTATCTCCATTTGTGATTTGGCTTTGGATTCAGATTTGATTGCCTCAGAGTTTGTTTTCTCTTTAATCACAATGCCCTTAGGCTTTGGTGGTTTCTTTGCAGTAATAGAAGCTTTAGATTTGGATTTGAACATTTTCTGCTTTAAGTATGGCTTCTTCTTCCTTCAAACTTTCAAGGTCCCTTCCTGGATTGTCTTTGAGAAATAGCCTTTTTGAAATTTCTTCATCCAGCTCCTGTAACTTAGGGTCTTGATAGTAGACTGTTGTTTCCTTCCCCTTAAGCTTCAGTGTCTGCATAAACTTCTGTGATTCTTGACTGTCACCCTATATCAGGACATCAGGCTTAATCAGAACTTGCTTATCAGAACTTTTTCTTCTATCAGCATCAGAACTTGATCTCTGTGTAGAAGTTCCTGCTTTCCTAGATGAAGAGCCTTTGCCTTGACCATGACCTCTACCCCTTTCAGAGTTTCCCTGGTCTTCATTATCATCATCCTTACCCTTCAGTGGTTGATCAGTTTTGCATTTGGACTTAATCACTTTCTCCCCCTTTTTGGCATCATCTGGTAGAAGGAGAGAGACAAGCAATTTCATAGAGTTTTGGATTTTATTGAGTTGATCTTGTTGAGCAGCTTGATTCTTTAAAATATCAGATATTTGTTCTTACTGCTTTTCTTGAGTCTTTTCTATATACCCAATGCGGTCAAAGGCTGGCTTAAAAAACCTGCTCTTTTCCAATTTGACATTCATGTCTTGCTGAATCAGTGTTTCTTGAATTTTGTTCACCTTGGCTTGAGTTATTGAGTGTGGACCTTGAAGGTTCCTGGTACTCAATGCAGTAACTCTGAGCTGTGCTTTGAAGTCATCATTCACCAGCATCTCATCAGCTTTAGCCAGGTGCTCAGCAAGAATATTTGCAGTAGGAACAAAATCAACTTTGTTCCACTCCTTGATCCATTCCCTTCCTCTATTAGTTTCACTCCAAGGTACTGGTGCATTTTCTCTCAATTTTTTTAATCAAATCAGCTTTATTACCTGTTTGTAGAGGTGCATGTCTTTCAAATGGATGTAAAAAGTGTTTTTCTTAATGGAGAATTGGAGGAAGAAGTATATGTTGAACAACCTCCAGGTTTTGTAGATTCAAAATTTCCTCATCATGTCTACAGACTTGATAAAGCACTTTATGGCCTTAAGCAAGCTCCAAGAGCAAGGTATGAGACCTTAGCTCAGTTTCTTTTGGAAAGTGGATTTAACAGAGGGACTATTGACAAAACATTGTTTTATCTCAACCATGGAAAGGACTTACTTTTGGTGTAGATATATGTTGATGATATCATTTTTGGTTCTACAAATGACAGACTTGGTAAGAAGTTTGCCAAGTTAATGCAGTCAAGATATCAAATGAGTATGATGGGAAAATTTAGCTATTTTCTGGGCATTCAAGTCAAGCAGAATGAAGAAGGAACTTTTATTTGTCAATCTAAGTACACCAGAAATTTGTTGAAGAAATTTGGAATGCAAGACTGTTCAAGTGCATCCACTCTTATGGCCACTGCAAAAAAATTGGATAAGGATACTGATACATCAGTAGATATTACTGATTATAGAGGTATGATTGGCTCTCTACTCTATCTAACTGCAAGTAGACCTGATATCATGTATGCTACCTGTCTTTGTGCAAGATTTCAAGCAGATCCAAGAGAACCTCACTTAACAGCTGTGAAAAGAATTTTCAAGTATCTTAAGGGTACAGCTGATCTGGGATTGTGGTATCCTAGAGAATCAGACTTTAAGCTAATAGGTTACTCAGATGCAGATTTTGCAGGATGCAAAATTGACAGGAAAACCACAAGTGGAAGCTGCTAATTTCTTGGAGGCAGATTGGTTTCTTGGTTTAGCAAGAAACAAAAGTCAATTTCCACATCAACTGCGGAAGCAGAATACATTGCTGCAGGAAGCTGTTGTGCACAGATTCTTTGGATGAAGAATCAGTTACTGGATTATGGGTTAACATATTCTAAAATTCCTATTTACTGTGATAATCAAAGTGTTATTGCTATGACAGGTAATCCAGTTCAACACTCAATGATAAAGCACATCAGCATTAGGTACCATTTCATAAGGGAGCATGTGATGGAAGGTACAGTGGAATTGCATTTTGTTCCAACAGATCAACAACTAGCATATATCTTCATAAAACCACTATGTGAAGCTACTTTTACAAGATTGGTAAATGAACTTGGAATGGATTCAGGTTATTTCTCTAAATCTGCTTAGTTTATGTTCTGATACATCAGACTTTATGATCAGTATTTACAGATATTACTATCTTCATGTATTTTGTGCTTAAATTGAAATTTTCTAAGTACTGATTGTTATCTGATGTGAATTTCTAAACTCTGATAGTGATATGAATGTTTCTGTGACTATTCAATCCAATGAGGATAACTGTGCTAGATGCTGACCTAGTAGTCTTTGACATACTGATGATCCCATGTATGAAGTAATTGTTTATGTGGAAATCTTTTAACACTAGCAAATTCTGATACTGAGCTTAGTTATTTTTACTTTGTGTATCTTATTACTAAGTCAAAAACTAGAATAGTGCTTCTTATCTGTTAAGTTCTGATGTTGGTAAATCTTATGGATGTACTAAGTGCTGATAAACCTCACTTATCAAAAGAAAAGGAAAAAGAAAAGAAATAAATATAAGGTACTCCTTTGAGATCTAGGGTAAAAATGTGGAAGGGAAGTCCCAAGTGCATTGCTGGTATTAAGTAATATGCATTAGGAAAGCAAAATAAATTTTTTTGGTCACTTTTCACATTCTCTGATTACTGGAGAAATACTCTGATAACGGCATAAATTCTGATAAGCAGTCGTGACTCACTTACACTGAGAAGCCACTGTAAAAAAAAAATTCAAAAGATGCATAAAATGAGCACAAAACAGTTGAGGTGGACTCATGCATGAACTCATTCTATAGTAGACTTCAGAATAATGACAGATTTTGAGCAAAGTTCTTAGTTATGCCTTATTTCTAAGTTGTACTGAAGTGAATCAGACTTTACTCTTTATCTGATATTTAGCTAAATGCACACACTTGCACTCCTTATAAATGATGAAAATTACTGTGGTGATCAATGTTGTTTTAGATGAACAGTTTAAGTGTCAGTTGAATAAATTATGAGGACAAGTTCTGATGGAAGTTCTGATGATTAAGTTCTGATGTACCCATATCAGTATTTGTGTGAAGAATTACAGGAATAAACATTCACTTTTTGAGTTAAAGAGCCATATTCTGATGACTTCTAAATTATAATAATAATCAAGTTCTGATGCTTACGTGGCAGTATTTATTTAGTTGGTTTATTTTTGGTCATTACTTGAACGGTTATATTTTCTCAGAATATTGGTTTATGTGAGTTAAAGCAGTAATAATCATTGTTTAGTGGGAACAGTTTTTTTAAAAAAACTGAACGTGTAAAGTATTCATTACTTATTTACTGTGCCCATTAACTTTTGCCTTAACTGTTGCATGGCTGACAGGTGTAAAAGTCTGTTCCACTACTCATTAACTGCTGTCACGTGGGATGTTTAAGTAAAAGAGATAAAAGATTTTCAAATCTTTTATGTTCATTTTTATTCTACTCACTCTCTCTCTTTTCTTATTCTCTCTCACATTTTCTGATGGTTTCTATACAAACATTTCATCAAACACCTTTCAGGCAAACTAAATTCTCACTTATTTCTGATAGCGCCCAAGGATTTAATTATTGATGGAGCTAAGTTTGTACCAAATAACTATGTTGCAATCTTGAATAAGGCTGAAGCTCCATCAGATCTGCACTTTCTGCAAGATTTATTAGCCTATAGTGAGATTGGGTATGCTTTGACCCAACCTCAAACTATTTCAAGCCAACAAGTGCTGACATTTTGGCGAACTGGGCTTTTTGATGATGGTGGTGCTACTGGTACTCCAAGCATTGTTTTCACATCAGGAGATGTCGAGCATGTGGTTACTCCTGGAGCAGTTCGTAAAGCTCTCCACTTACCTGAAGGTTGCACATTCTCAACAGTGGAGGATCCTGTCTTACAACAGCTTATGGCCAGACTGGGCTATGAGAAAGGTTTGGGAAAGCTGGGTCAACTGAAAAGATCAAATATCAGAAATGAATGGAGCTTTTTCTTTGATTATATCACTAAGGCATTCGCCAATAAATGCTCTAACTTTGATGTTATTCCCATCATGAGTCAGCAAATCGGGTATGCCCTTATTCATCAAACTCATTTTGATTTTGTAAGTGTTGTGCTAGGTTTCATAGGGGATAGGATGACAGAGGATAGGAATGTAGTATACTTTGCTAGATTCTGTCAGCTTATATATACTTTCTGTTGTGATGAACCCCAACCTGCCAGTGATTTAATTCCACCCTTTAAGCTTGCAAAAAGAGCTTTTAATGATTTGTTAATTGCTGACAATAAGAAACAAGTGCTGAGACCCTTACAGATTCCTCAGTCGGTAAAACAGATCTTGGTAAATGCTGATCCACAAACATACACATCTATTTACCCTGATGTTCAACCCACCAACACATCACAGCCAACACAACAGCCATCTGAACATACTATCTCTCACCAACCTCAAACTTCTCACCCTCAACCTTTAGCACATCCAGTGAAACCTTCATCTTCCAAACCCCGGAGGACAAAGACTGTACCTCAGTCTCAGCAGAAGAGAAGGAGAATTATTCTAAGAGATGAGTCAGATAATGAGGAACAGGTTCCCCTATCAGAACCTGTTATTGTAGAAGCTGAGAAGATCACTTCTCAGAAAGATACTGAAATTGGGAGTTCTAGGCCCCTCAAAAGGCTTAGAAAGATAATGTCTGATGATAAAGCTCCCACAGTGTCTCCTCCCTTGAAGAAAGTGAAGAAACAAAGAGCTCGCAGGGACACAGTTGAGTCAGATTCAAAAGATGAGGAAGCAGCAACTAAGGAAGGGGGTCAGGAATCTCTGATCCCAACAGAACCAATTGTGATTGAATCTCTTCCTTCTGTACAACCAGAATTTGCTGAAGCTACTGAATCTACACCACCACTGTCACCAACTCAAGTTCAAGAAACTTCTCACGAAAGAGTTCCTGTGCCTCCTATCACTAATCCAGTACATGTTGAAGACCCAGGTACAAGTGTTGAAATAAAAATACATACCTTGGTTGTGCCTGAGGTTCTGTACTTGGAAGCTCCACCAACTCAACTCACTCCACCAACAACACCAATTTTGAATGCTGATTTCAATACAGATATTCCATCAACACCAGTTCTGAATCTAGATGATGAAGATCAGATTTTAGGTGGGCATCAAAATTTGGATGTTGATCAAAACTTAGTTGCAGATTAGAATTTATAGGATGATGTTGAAGCCTCTATAGCCTCACATAATGTTATTTTATCAGAGGATGTTGATACTGCAGACTCTGTAAGTTCTGATATTGACAATGCTGAAATTACTGGTGAAACAGCTATAAATGTAGATGTTGATGCAGCTGGTCCTTCAAGACATGCACCTCAACAAACAGTTAACAAAGCTGATTTGATCAAGAAGTTTGTTAGAGAGGATGCACCAGTACCTTTGAGTGAAACTCCTAGAGGAAAGGAGTGGACTAGGGAGTGGAACTCCAAATGCAAATCTAGTCAAGTACTGAAGGGTAAGGATGATGGAAATAATGACCAGGGAAACTCTGGAATGGGTAGAGGTCATGGTCAAGGAAAAGGTTTTTCATCAAGTAAAGTTGGGACTACAAGTCAAAGAACAAGTTCTGGTATTGGGAGAAGAATAAGTTCTGATACTGGTAAAGGATAAGTTCTACTGGACATCTGGAGCTTGATGAAGAAATTTCAAAGAGATTATTTCTCAAAGAAAATCCAGGAATGGACTTTGAAAGTCTAAAGGAAGAAGAAGCTAGACTTAAAGCAGAAAATTTCAACTCCATGTCTAAAGATTCTGTTGTTGAAAAGAAACTTCCAAAACCTAAAGGTATTGTGATTAAGGAGAAGACAATTTCTGAGGCAACCAAAGCCAAATCACAAGTGGAGGTAGATCCAAGATCCAAGGGCAAAGAAAAAATTGATGAACCTGTAAAGGTATATATGCCAATCATGGATCTGGAGACAAAATCTGATGAAGATGCTAGTCTGATTTTGAAGAAAATGGATATTCAAACAACCCCTGACAGAGCTCATGTTGTTCAAGATCAGGACTTAGTAAATTCTGATATTGCAGTGAAGCAAGCAACCTCTGACATAGCTCAGGCTGGCTTGATATCAGAAGATAAAGAAAAGGAAACCTCTGACATTGCTCATGTTAAACCTTCAAGGATGTTACTACCTGGTTTTATAAAAGCTCAACAGACTTAACCTTTGAAAACTACATCAAGTGGTTTTGAAGCAAGGGTTGTTACAGGGAAGGAAGCAAGAGACAAATCAGGATTGGGTAGTTCTAAAGAGAAGAGAGTAAACAATACTACCAATGATCCAACTTTCTTGAGTGAACCAGGAGTAGGAACAACTCCTGAGAGATTGAATCAACTTGAATCTGTACAAATGGTTTACCACTCTGTTTTGAAAGAAGATGTTATGTTATACTTTATGACAGATGGGAGGGTATTCCATATTAGGAAGAATGCTATTCTATTGAAGAATTTTAAAGAACTGGAATATTTAAAATCAAATATTCAAAGACAGAAGAGGCTTTACTCTGTAAAGTCTGACAGCCCATACTGTCCTAAGTACAGATCTCACAGTGGAGAAATTGTTGAAATGAAGCCTAATACCGCAAAGATCATCACTACATTTTCTGGTATTAAGGAACTTGAATTCAATCTGGAGTCTGATGAAGCCTTTATAATCAGACTGGATCAGGATATAAGAAAAGCTAAAATAAATGATCTCAGGGCTGCTATCTTTCAAACTGGTGAAGATACAGTTGAATTGAAAAATGCTAAAAGGAGGATGATCAATGAACTTGAATATGCTGAGAGATGTTTGTTAAAGAACTATCTCAGAACAACTCCTGAGATCAAAGAGATTGGAAATTGAAGCCAAGTCAAAGATCTACAACTGCTTAAATTCTGAAGGATGTACAGACTGAAGCTGCAATTAGACTTTGAGGATGGTAAAGCTATAAGGACTGTAAGTTGTAGTTATCTAGTCAAATTCTCATGCATTTGTACTTAATGTTTTTGACATCATCAAATATCTGTTGAACTTGTATATTATGCTAATTTACAAGTTGGGGGAGATTGTTAGATATATTTGTGATGTCATGTCTAATGGTGATTTGTGTTTAGTTTTCAGATCTTACTTAACAGGACAAATCAGGACTTAACTGGAAATTAGTACTTATACTGAAGTCAGGATTTAAGATATCAGAACTTAAATTGTCAGAACTTAAGTTATCAGGAGATATTTATCAGGAGATAATATCAGGACTTAAGGAGATGTTCAGATAAGGAAGGCGGCTAATTGAAAGGAAAGAAGATCGGGCTAAAACATAAGAAGAAATATGCATGGGGAAGAATTCTATGAAGAATAGAATACTTGGAAGAAAAGATAACTAATTGATATATTTTAGGAAGCAGAATTATATTCGATATCAATTAGAAGATTATCTTGTAACTCTGTAGTATATAAACACAGACATAGGGTTTACACTATGTGTGTTATCTTAATCGAAAATATTATTCTTTGTCACCCTAGCAGCTCTCGTGATAATTTGTTCATCACTGAGAGAGAACATTTCTTTGTAACAGAGTTTATTGTGTTGAATAAAATCTGTGTTTTGTTACTTGAGTTCTTATATTCGATTTGATTGTAGTGAACACTGTATTCAACCCCCCTCTACAGTGTGTGTGACCTAACATAGTTGTTGGGGACGAACTTTTTTCCATTAAAGATTATATCCTTGGGTGCCATTGAAAACGAGTGAGAATTTAGAATGCCTGAAAGGTGTTTGATAAAATGTCTGTATAGTAAACCGTCAGAAAATATGAGAGTATAAGAAAAAGAGAGAGAGTGAATAGAATAGAAATAAAAGATTTTAAAATCTTTTATCTCTTTTACTTATACACTCCACTTGACAGCAGTTATTGAGAAGTGGAACAGACGTTACACCTGTCAGCCATGCAACAGTTTAGACAAAAGTTAATGGGCAAGGGAAATAAGTAATGATTACTATGCACATGCAGTTTTTCAAAAAAAACTGTTCCCACTAAACAAATGATTATTACTGTCTTTATCTCACTTAGACCAATATTCTGATAAAATATAACCGTTCAAGTATTGACCTAAAAATAAATCAAGGAATTAAATACTGCCACATCAGCATCAGAACTTGATTTTTATCAGAACTTAAAAGTCATCAGAATATGGCTCCTGCACTCAAAAAGTGAATGTTTATTTCTGTAATCCTTCACACAAATACTGATATGGTTTCCTCAGAACTTAATTATCAGAACTTCCATCAGAACTTGTCCTCAGAATTTATGCAACTGACACTTAAACTATTCATCTAAAACAACATTGATCACCACAGTAATTTTCATCATTCATATAGAGTGTAAGTGTGTGCTTTAAGCTAAATATCAGACAAAGAGTAAAGTCTGATTCACTTCAGTACATCTTAGAAATAAGGCATAACTAAGAACTTTGCTCAAAATCTGTCATTAGTCCGAAGTCTACTATAGAATGAGTTCATGCATGAGTCCACCTCAACTATTTTGTGCTCATTTTATGCATCTTTTAACATTCTTTTTCACAGTGGCTTCTCAGTGTAAGTGAGTCACAACTGCTATCAGAATTTATGCTATTATCAGAGTATTTCTCCAGTAATCAGAGAATGTGAAAAGTCACCAAGAAAATTTTATTTTGCTTTTCTAATGCATATTACTTAATACCAGCAATGCACTTGAGTCTTCCCTTCCACATATATTTTTTTCTAGATCTCAAAGGAGTACCTGATATTTATTTCTTTTCTTTTCTTTCTTTTGATAAGTGAGGCTTATCAGCACTTAGTACATCCATCAGATTTACAAACATCAGAACTTAACAGATAAGAAGCACCATTCTAGTTTTTGACTTAATAATAAGATATACAAAGTAAACCTAACCAAGCTCAATATCAGAATTTGCTTGTGTTAAATGATTTCCACATAAACAATTATTTCAAACATGGGATCTCTAGTATATTAGAGACTACTAGGTCAGCATCTAGCACAGTTATCCTCATTGGATTGAATAGTCATGGAAACATTCATATCACTATTAGAGTTTAGAAGAACACATTAGACAACAATCAGCACTTAAGTAAATTTCAATGTAAGCACAGATTACATAAAGATAGTAATATCTGTAAATACTGATCATAAAGTCTGATATATCAAAACATAAACTAAGCAGATTTAGAGAAATAACCTGAAACCATTCTAAGTTCATTTACCAATCTTGTAAAAGTAGCTTCACACAGTGGTTTTGTGAAGATATCTGCTAGTTGTTGATCAATTGGAACAAAATGCAATTCCATTGTACCTTCCATCACATGTTCCCTTATGAAGTGGTACCTAATGCTGATGTGCTTTGTCATTGAGTGCTGCACTGGATTACCTGTCATAGCAATAGCACTTTGGTTATCACAGTAAATAGGGATTTTAGAAAATTCTAACCCATAATCCAGTAACTGATTCTTCATCCAAAGAATCTGTGCACAACAGCTTCCTGCAGTAATGTACTCTGCTTCTGCAGTTGATGTGGAAATTAACTTTTGTTTCTTGCTAAACCAAGAAACTAATCTGCCTCCAAGAAATTGGTAGCTTCCACTTTTGCTTTTCCTGTTAATTTTGCACCCTGCAAAATCTGAATCTGAGTAACCTATTAGCTTAACGTATGATTCCCTAGGATACCAAGATCCTAGATCAGCTGTATCCTTAAGGTACTTGAAAATTCTTTTCACAAGTGTTAAGTGAGGTTCTCTTGGATCTGCTTAAAATCTTGCACAAAGACATGTAGCATACATAATATCAGGTCTACTTGCAGTTAGATAGAGTAGTGAGCCAATCATACCTCTGTAATAAGTAATATCTACTGATGCACCAGTATCCTTATCCAATTTTATTGCAGTGGCCATAGGAGTGGATGCAGTTGAACAATCTTGCATTTCAAATTTCTTCAACAAATTTCTAGTGTACTTAGATTGACAAATAAAAGTTCCTTCTTCATTCTGCTTGACTTGAAGGCCCAGAAAATAGCTAAGTTCTCCCATCATACTCATTTGATATCTTGACTGTATTAGCTTTGCAAACCTTTTACAAAGTCTGTCATTTGTAGAACCAAAAATGATATCATCAACATATATATGCACCAAAAATAAGTCCTTTCCATGGTTGAGATATAATAAAGTTTTATCAATAGTCCCTCTGTTAAATCCACTTTCCAGAGGAAACTGAGTTAATGTCTCATACCATGCTCTTGGAGCTTGCTTAAGGTCATAAAGTGTTTTATCAAGTCTGTAGATATGATTAGGAAATTTGGAATCTATAAAACCTGGATGTTGTTCAACATATACTTCTTCTTCCAATTCTCTATTAAGAAAAGCACTTTTTACATCCATTTGAAAGACTGTAAAATTTTTGTGAGCAGCATAAGTCAAAAATATCCTTATGGCTTCCAATCTAGCAACTGGTGCAAATGTTTCATCATAATCAATTCCCTCTTGTTGAGAATATCCTTTTGCAACCAGCCTTGCTTTATTCCTTGTAATTATGCCATCACTATCAGTTTTATTTCTGAACACCCACTTTGTACCAACAACGGATCTGTTCTTTGGTCTTGGCACTAGGGTCCAAATTTTATTTCTTTCAAATTCATTTAACTCTTCCTGCATTGCTTGCACCCAATCAGCATCTTGAAGAGCTTCTTCCACTTTCTTTGGTTCAGCCTGAGAACGAAAAGAATGATAGAGACATTCATTTGAAGTTGTTGTTCTAGTTCTAACACCTGCTTTAGGATTTCCAATAATCAAGTCAGGAGTATGTGCTTTAGTCCACTTCCTTGCAGATGGAAGCTGATCTCTAGAACTAGATGCTCCCCCATGATTCATGCTATCTCCATCAACATTTTCTGATGCTCCCCCTGAAATTATGCTCTCTGAGTTGGATTCTTCAGAATTTGAGTTTCCAGAATTATCAGAATTTGGCCCATCAGAACTTGATGAATCAGAATTTGAGTTTCCAGAATTATCAGAACTTGGCCCATCTAAACTTGATGAATCAGAACTTAAAGAGCCTGTTCTAGGTTCTGATGCTTCTTGAGATGTTGTTGGATCTTCAATATGCTCCCCCTGCACAAGTGCATTTTCCTTTGGCGTAGTCACCACAGTTTCAATAACATCAGAGTTTAACCCATCAGAGTTTGTAGTATCAGGATTTAGACTGTCAAGATTTACAGTATCAGAATTTAAAACTTCATTCTCAAATCTCAGCTGATCATGATCATTGAAATCTTCAAGTCCGGTAATCTTCTTATCATCAAAAGAGACATTGATAGATTCCATGACAACCCTTGTTCTCAAATTGTAGACTCTGAAGGCTTTTGTGGAAAGCGGATATCCAACAAAAATTTCTTCATCAACTTTTAGATCAAATTTGGATAGCTGTTCAGGATGACTCTTAAGAACAAAACACTTCCATCCAAATACATGAAAGTACTTCAGATTTGGATTCTTTTTCTTCACCATTTCATATGGTGTCTTTCCATGCTTGTTGATTAGTGTTGCATTCTGAGTAAAACAAGCAGTCTACACAGCTTCAACCCAAAAGTAGGTTGGTAACTTTGCTTCATCAATCATAGTTCGTGCAACTTCATTAAGAGTTCTATTCTTTCTTTCAACAACTCCATTTTGTTGTGGAGTTCCAGGAGCAGAAAATTCCTGCTTTATTCCATGATCTTTGCAGAACTCTTCCATGATCAAATTCTTGAACTCAGTGACATTATCACTTCGTATGATTTTCTCAGAGTCTTTGACAAATTTATCCAGTTGTTTGACATGATCAATCAAGATAGATGCGGTTTCACTTTTTGTGTGCAAGAAATATACCCATGTGTATCTGGTAAACTCATCTACTATGACCATAACATATTTCTTCTTTGTAATAGATATGACATTCACTAGACCAAATAGATCAACATGTTGTAGGTGATAAGGCTCAAGAATTGAAGATTGAGTCTTGCTCTTGAATGAAGATTTTCTTTGCTTTGCCTTTTGACATGAATCACAGAGGCCATCAGGAGCAAATACAGATTTTGGCAGTCCTCTCACAAGTTCTTTCTTGACTAGTTTATTTATATTGTTAAAATTTAAATGAGAGAGTTTCTTGTGCCAATCCTAGCTTTCTTCAATTGATGCTCTGCTTAACAGACAAATTGCAGAACCATCAGAACTTATTGAAAGCTTGGATTCATAAATGTTACCATGCCTGTATCCCTTTAGAACAACTTTGCCTGTAGATTTGCTTATAACTTCAAAGTGTTCTTCAAAGAAATCCACATGATAACCTTTGTCACAGATTTGACTAACACTCAGCAGATTGTGTTTAAGTCCTGAGATTAGAGCTACTTTTTTAATGATGACATTCCCAAGATTAATATTGCCATATCCCAGAGTTTTTCCCATGTTGTCATCTCCATAAGAAACTCTTGGGCCAGCTTTCTCCACAAAGTCTGATAGCAGGGCTTTATTTCCAGTCATATGTCCTGAACATCCACTGTCCAGAACTAGGATGTTTTCCATGTTGTCCTGCGATCACAAAGACCACTAATGATTAGTTTTAAGGACCCAGACTTGCTTGGATCCTTTGGTCTTATTAAGTTTGTCAGCATTTGCAGCGGATTTAATTTTAGAGTTTATGCTAACATGCTGTTTATCAGAATTTACAGTATCAGACTTTGCATCAGAATTTACACTAGAAGAAATTAAAGCAACTTTCTTCAAAGAAGGTTTTATTTGATAATAATCATAGTACAAACTATGATATTCCTTACAAGTATAAATGGAATGTCATAAACTACCACAATGAAAACAAGGATTTTGTGGTTTAAACCTAACCGATTGACTCTTAACTCCTGATTTAGGAGGTAAAGAGTTAATATTCTTATTCTTCCTGCAAAAAGAAGCAAGATGGTTAGAGTTTCCACAATTATAGCATTTCTTCCTAGGAGCATTAGGAACAGGATTATAATTATTGCTTGTATTCACACCTTCCTTTCCATTCCTATTTTTCCTAGGTGGCTTTACCTTGTTTACATTCTTAATCTCTTTCAGCTTATACTTAAGTTGCTTCTTTGTCATTAAGCCTATGTTAACTTCAGTTGGCTTATCCTATTTTAATTTTTCAGAAGTTGACTTTGCCTTAACTTCTGTCTCAGTATTTTTCATCTTTTCAGAATCAGACTTTACAGTTTTTGCTACAAACTTAACAGGATTTACCTTTGGCTTATTAGTCTCTTTAACAATAATTGGCTTAATTTGTTCGGTTCCTGTTTCACTTTTATCATCTCCATATCCTAAGCCCTCTTTCCAGTTTTCACTACTTTGCAAATTCTGAGTTGTTCAACCAGAGTTAGTCCAAGTCCTGATAATCTCTCTTTCCTTTTTTAACTCAGTTTTTAGAGATTGATTCAGTTTTAACACTTCATCTCTAACATAAAAAGTATCATCTCTTTCTTTCTGAGTTTGATGGAACATAACTAACTCCTTTTCTAAATTGTCATTTCTTTTCTTAAAAGCCATATTTTCAGAAGTTAACCTATCACATGTTAAAGTCTGATCTCTATAGCTAATGAACATGGTTTTAAGATAAGATCTCAACTCAGTAATATCATCAGTATGAAAAGCATAAGTTGTTTGAGGTACCTTTAACTCAGCAGCTTCAGAACTGCTATCAGCATTTGCCATTAAGGCATAATTCACCTCATCTTCAGAATCTGAAGTGTCTGTCCAGCTTTTCTTCTTTGTGACAAGTGCCTTGCCTTTGTCGCCTTTTCCTTTCTTGCAATCAGGAGATATGTGGACTTTCTCACCACAATTGTAGCATTTAACATTTGAGTAATCTCCTGTGTCAGACTTTCCTGCTTTGCCTTCAAATTTTATGAATCCCTTCTTATTAGAACTTCCACTTTTCCTGGAAAACTTCTTTCCCCTTCCGAATTTCCTGTAGGCTATCTTTGTGATACCCTTCACCATAAGAGCACACAATCTCATCATCTCTTCATCAGCATCCATCTCAGATAGACTTTCAGTTTCTGAATCCTCATCATTTTCAGAACTTGATGACTCAGTATCAGACATTGTGATGAGAGCTTTTCCTTTGCCTTTCTTTGAGACGGCCACTTTGGGGGATTCCTCCTCAGCCTTAAGAGCAACTGTTCTTGACTTTCTCCCATGTCTCTTGCTTCTTTGATCCATCTCAAGTTCATGAGTTTTGAGCATACCATAAATTTCATCAAGAATAGTTTCATCAAGAGCATAGTTATCTCTTATAATGGTTGCCTTCAAATCCCAACTTTCAGGAAGAGCTAAAAGGAATTTAAGATTAGTATCTTCAAGATCATATTCCTTATCCACCAGTGACATATCATTTAAGAGTTTGACAAATCTGTCATATAAACCAGTTAATGACTCATCAGGTTTTGAGTCAAAGTGCTCATACTCTTGAGTGAGTATAGTCCTCCTGTTCTTCTTAATTGCATCAGTTCCCTGGCATCTTATCTCCAAGGCATCCTATATCTCCTTTGCAGTCTTGCAGTTGATTACCCTGTTTGACATGACATTATCAATGGCACTATGCAGCAAATGCCTTACCTTTGCATCCTTGGAAATAGATGAAATATCTTCAGTTGTATATTCACTTTTCTCCTTTGCTACGATTTTTTTCTGGCTGATCTGCAACTACAACAGAGAGCTTGGTTGGCTTATGTGGTCCTTCTTTAATTCTGTCAAGGTATTATGGATATGTAGCTTCCATAAACATAGTCATCCTCACTTTCCATATGGGATACTCAAAAGGTCTCAGCATGGGAACCCTAATAGTCTCATATCGACTGTGGATTTGAGTCTTTAGAGTTTCTTCAGTTTTGGTGGGCTTGGTTGGAGTTTGTTCTTCTTCAGACATTATTGTTTTGGATCTTTACTGTATATATGTTAACAGATAGGCTCTGATACCACTTGTTAGGTCAGACACACTATAAAAGGGGGTTGAATACAGTGTATAATACAATCAAATCGAATTAAGAACACAAGTATGCGACACATAATAATCTTATTAATAAAACAGTATTGCAATGGAACCGTTCTCTCTCAGTGATGAACAAATATCACGAGAGCTGCTAGTGTTACAATCAATAATATTCTCGATAATGATAACACTTATAGTGTAAACCCTATGCTGTGTTTATATAGACACACAGTTACAAGATAATCTTCTAATTGATATTGAATATGATTCTGTATCCTAAAATATATCAATTAGTTATCTTTTCCTCCAAATCTTCTATTCTTCATAAAATTCTTCTCCATGCATATCTCTTCTTGTTTTAGTCTTGATCTTCTTTCCTTTCAATCAGCCGCCTTCCTTGTTGAAAGTCTTCTTAAGTCCTGATATTATCTCCTGATAAATATCTTCTGATATCTTAAGTTCTGATAACTTAAGTTCTGATATCTTAAGTTCTGACTTCAGTATAAGTACTGATTTACAGTTAAGTCCTGATTTGTCCTGTTAGTCAAGATCTGAAAACTAAACACAACTCATTATTAGACATGATATCACAAATATATCTAACAAATCTAATCAAAATCACGCCTGGATTATTCAACCCGAATTCAAAAACCGACCTGTTCTTTAGAGAAATTTCTGATTTATAATTATTAATTAAATAATAATTAAATAAAAATTAAGCTATTTATTGTAGGTAAAATAATACTCCTAATTAAAATTAAGGCCCTAATTATACGTCTTTTAAAATTAATTGGCCCCTAATTTTTTAATTTTTGAGTATTAAATTTTAATTTTAAATAATTAATATGTATAATATATATGCAAAAAATTCCCAAAATTTGTGAATAATTCAAAAATACAAAGAAATGATATAAATGAAAGTCTATAATTTTAAAAAAAATATGATTTTTGTGGGGTTTTTAACACCCAATGGGGCCTGGAAAAGTCATTTTTCGCGAAACGATAAAATTTATAAAATATCAAGATGTTCAAAATAATGCGATTGTACAAGCCGTTCTACGAAAAATAAGGCCAATTTATTTATTTGAATTATCAGCTATTAAAACATAGTTCGGGTCGTACAACTTTTGATACGAAGGCTTTAAATACGAAATAAAATACCTGAAAAATACCCTAGGAATACCCGGATAATACAGAATACACATAGCACGTAACAGTTAGGGTTTTATAGTTAATTACACATAAATGACATAATAAAGCATATAATTTATCATTATTACGATATAATACAAGCGTAATTTTCCATCCGTTACATCCTTCCCCCTTAATAGGATTCTGTCCTCAGAATCTCTTTATGAAAATAAATAGGGATACTTTTCTAACATCTCACTCTCAAGTTCCCAGTTTGACTCTTCATCCATAGGATTTCTCCACAAAACTCGTACGAAAAAACAGACTTATTTCTTTATACTTTCTCTTGCCGATCTAGAATTCTTATTGGTTGTTCTACATAAGACAAATCAGGTTGAATCTCTATCGGCTCATATTCTATTATATGTCTAGAATCAGGATTATATCTCTTAAGCATTGACACGTGAAATACATTATGGATATGCTGCATGTGAGGTGGTAAAGCTAACTCGTACGCAACATTCCCTACTTTCTTCAAGATTTCAAATGGACCAATATATCATAGCTTCAATTTACCCTTGTTGCCAAATCTGGTCAATCCTTTCCATGGCGATATCTTGAGTAATACATGCTCTCCTTGGTAGTTCATATCTTTTCTAGTTTGATCTGCATATTTGCATTGTCAATCATGCGCTGCTTCGAGTCACTTTCGGATGGGTTCTAGCTTTTCCTTGGTTTGCTGAACCAATTCTGGACCCAAAATTTTGCGTTCTCCAACTTCATCCCAATACATAGGTGATCTGGATTTTCTTCCGTATAGAGCTTCATAAGATGGCATCCCAATGCTCGCATGATAGCTGTTGTTGTAAGAAAATTCTACTAGCGGTAAATGCTCATCCCAACTACCTTCAAAATCAATCACGCAGACTCGTAACATATCTTCAATGGTTTGGATAGTTCTTTCACTTTATCCGTATGTTTGCGGATGATAAGCGGTACTCATATTTAATTTAGTTCCAAGGCATTCTTGAAATTGTCTCCAAAATCTTGAATTGAAACGTGGATCTCGATCAGATACAATAGATACTGGAACTCCATGTCGCATCACAATTTCATTGAGATATAAGTGCACTAACTTGTCGAGTAAAAATCTTTCATTGATTGGTAGAAAATGTGCCGACTCCGCTAGCGTGTCGATAATTACCCATATTGCATCATGATTCGCTCTGGTCCTTGGAAGTCCTATCACAAAATCTACCGCTAAATGTTCTCATTTCCATTCTGGAATATCCAGTGGTTGTAATAATCCGCTTGGACGTTGATGTTTTGCTTTGAATCGCTGACATGTGTAGCATTTACTTACCCACACTGCTATTTCTTTCTTCATATTTGGCTACAAAAAGTTTTCTTTCAGATCTCGATACATTTTTGTGCTTCCGGGATGTATAGAATATCTTGAGTTTTGAGTGTCTCGTAGTATTTCTTCTTTCAATTCTGGCACATTAGGTATCCAGATTCTTCATGAAAAGCGTAAAATTTCTTCATTATCTTTCTGAGTTGTGATTTCTTCTCCAGTTAAGTTGTCGTCGTCTTGACTCATCACTTCCTCTTAGCATCTTCGAATCTTTTCCAATAGTTTTGACTGGAATGTCATTGCGTGAATAATTCCCTTGAATTCATGTGGAATACGAATCTCAATTTCCAATTTCTCAAATTCTCTGGCTAATTCTTCTAAAGAAGTCAATATATTCAATCTTTCTTTCCGGCTTAGCACATCTGCCACAACATTCGCTTTTCCCGAATGATAGCTGATTGTAACATCATAATCTTTAATCAACTCTAGTCATCGCCGTTGTCTCATGTTAAGTTCCTTATGCGTAAAAATATACTTTAAACTCTTATGATCCGTCACTACACCATAAGTGCTCAAATGCTATGCTCTTCTGTTGTTGTCTTATGTCAAAAAAGCGTTGCATTTTCAATAATGCAACACCAAGGGGCGTTACATCTGTAGTCGTTGCATTAAAGGCCTAATGCAACGCTTTTTGGGGGTCTACAACAACACCAATAAGCATTGCCTAATAGATGTAATGCAACAATATATACATCAAATGCAATACCAAAAAGCGTTGACTCTGACATAAGCTGGATGTAAGACTCCATGTGTGGCCCCACATTAAGGCCACGTCAGCACATGCAACGTGGATGCCACGTCAGCAATGGGCCCCACACAAGCACCACGTCAGCAAAGGGCCCCACTAAAAAATCCACGTAAGTAGTGGGCTCACATGCCACGTCAGCAGCGGTCCACATGCCACGTCACTGGTATGTAATGCAACAATTTTTATCAACTTTTACAACAGTAGAACATGATTAAAAGCAACGCTTATATAGCTAATGCAACTCCACAATATCTGGTAAAAACATTACTATTACTTTATAATGCAACACCCAAATATCAAATGCAACGCTTTAATTAAAATTTTTGCAAGATAATATTTCATAATTACAGAAGCCCATGAAAATTATCTTAATAACCATTCAACAATTTCTACTAGACATCCAAAACATCATCCGACAACCCCATTACAAGTTCTATCCACAAAATACATCCAACCACCCCAACATCATACTAACTACTAAGAAGGTGTTGGATCCTCTTAGTAAGACAAAGGTTTCAATAATTTTTGGGAAACATGCTGAAAGAACAATTAAAGAACAAAGGTTTCAATAATATTCTTTTTGTAAAGCTTGTTTTTACTGGTGTTGGATCTTCTAACAAATATTTGGAGCCATGCTTGTAATCAAAGGCAGTTACCTATAGGCATGCAAAAAAATAATTAATTATTTAGCAAGAAAAAACAATTAATTTCGGCAGCTTTAATTAATGATTGGAAGTTACAATATCTACATGTATGAACATTATCTTTAAATAATGTCTACATGTATAAACATTATCTGTAACATGAAGATATATTAGAAGTATGATAACACAAGCAAAACAAGTGCAACAGTAGCTTCCATATTAGGTTGACCAACCTGCGATTTAAACTTTCTTGCAATATTTTGAAGTGGCTCAATAAGGCTCTTCAATTCATCAAAATCTGAGAAGACATAAACCTGATCGACAAAAATATGGAGGAATTAGACAGTAGACACTATGTTGGAAAGAACATGTACCATAAACATGTTAATCACCTATATTCCATTTACAATATTATACCTACAATTCAGAGTTCAAATTTTTGACTGTTCGAAATGGGAAAAAAGCATTAGCGCCATCAGAGAATAATGACTTTGAAGCAATTAGCCTTCTGACTGTCAGTCAGGGATATAATAATAATGAAGATATTTACCTTTCTGATTACAAAACCTGTTCATGTTATAAATGATACCTTTGCAAACTGCAAACCAAAATTCAAAACATGACTACAGAGAAAATTACATAGTAATCATGAATGCACGTTAATATTGTTGATAAGAGCTCCAGGAAACAAAATGTGAAGGCGTTTCTGGACCTAAGATAGCAGTACGGTCCCTTTCTTTTCTAGAAACCATACCCGTTAATGATAAGTCCTCTACATTGGAATCCTGGCAAGGGGGAAGATATGGCCCTGTTTCATCTATTCGTGACCCAATATCACCTCTACCGCGTTTGACCCTGTCACCAGCAATCAACTTGGGCTTAGCCATCAAAGTTACTCAACAGACTTTTTTTCAGACACTGATAAGAATTAAGAAATAAACCATAAAAAGATATATACAAAAGGAAAATGCACATGCATTTCAGACAAAATAACTAACCTTGAATTCAAAAGGTTCTCAATCTCATCATCCTTCAATCCTTCTTCAACCAAAGAGTACTGCTAATTACTTCTTCTGCTCGACTTCTCATCATAAGCATGCCTTTTATCTTTGTGACTCTTAACACTTCTGCTTTCATCACTACGTCTTATTTTTAGTCTGTCTTCTATATCATAATCACTGTAGCATATATCGCTGCTGCTTTCATCAGTCCATTTTCTTTTTAGCCTATCATCCACCTCTTGCTCCCTGAAGCTCCTATCTGAGCTGTTTCGATCTCTCTGTCTCCTTTTCAACCTATCATCCAACTCTTGTTCTTTTTGTCGTATTCTCCATATCTCATCAACTGCCATAGCTCGATTAGCTACATGAATGAGCAGGGTATTAGCTAAAGGAAAAATGATAGCAATAGTGACAGAGGTAGGTTTAAGGTCCTCAGCAGTATGCATTTTGAAAAATAATCTCATCCCCTTACTGTCATGAATCCGGGACCCCAAAAACCCAGATAAAACAATGTTCCAGGTCACTGCATCATTGATTTTATTTTTCCTGAACAGTTTTACGCAGTCATCAAAAACATTACATTTAGCATGGATGAGAATGGAAATATGACCTAGCTTATAGACTTTTAGTCCAAATTCGACTTTGACGTGGTCTAAGTCGATTTCTCGGAGATATAAATAAGGGGAATCAGTGTTCAAATCAAGGGGAATCAGTATTCAAAATTAGAAAATGAATATAATTGTTGTTTAAACATGAAAATTACACTACACAGTCTCACAAGCACAAAGCTACTGTGATCAATAATTTCAATTAATACAGTTAATATTTATACATGTTCATATAAAGCTACTAATTGTGACGAATAATTGAGAAAAAAAGTGAAGCAACTGCTGTAATTAAGTAGAAAATAGTAAACAAGTTCTTAAACATAGTAATCTTATCAAGTAGGAAAATTCTCTCCATCTTAAAATACAAGTCCTGCTATTTCAGTACTACTAGCCACAAATTTCAACAAAAAATGTTAACAGTCCCGAAGTTCAAAAACTCCTGACCTACATTCTATAATTCTATTAATATGTTACTTACCTTATTGCTTGTTGAACAAAGGAAATATGTTGATTGTAGTAGTCAACTCTTGTGCTGTCATCGAGGGCTTCTTCCAAAGGCAATGTAGAATTATTTACCTCATCATTTCCTAGAGAAAAAAAATGTAGAATTATATATGTTGCCATTAACCTCCAAATTTAGTAAATCACTAGTCTGCAGAATTAAAATGTCATCATAGTAATTAAGTCTAGTAGGCTAATTGAGTTATTAACAAAAACAACCATGAATCTGAAAACAGAATAAACACAAGTAACACCATATTTTTCCAGTTCATTAAGTAGCAAGTCCAGTAGCTAACCGAGTGATTTACAATAAACATGAACTGGAAACAGAACTACTCGAAGTAAATACTTAATAAAAAAAAACTTGAAAGTAAATCAGCATACCTAGCTCAAAGAAACTAGGCTCCCTGAAAACTTAGAAAAATGAGTGGCACTCCATCCATATGGCACTGCTGAGATCTTCTTTTTCTTTTCAATCCTTGAATCATGTACATAAACACCAAAATAATCCTTTTCATAGGTCATCATCAAACCGTTTCCTAAACAACCCACAGAACACAGACAGTTATCATTAAACCGTTCCCCAAACAACCGACAAGAAGTAGAGATAATTATCTAATTCTAAATCAAACCAGACCGGATATAGTCCAATTATTTTTTAAAAAAATGAACATGGATGGATATTAGTACGTAGTACCAATGAGTAAATATCATCAATGATTGAGCCTTTAACAACATCATTCGTAGTTTGTCTAACCTTCTCTTCTTTCTTTGACAAATCTGAAATAACATAGTAATCAGTAAGAACTACTTATACATAAAACTGTAGAGACATGTAAAATACTAAAATCAAAATAATAACAATTTAAATATATAGTTGATGTCAAAGCTCAAAGTGACAAATCAAATATCAATTCTATGATTTCTACAAGTACCCAACAAACAAACAAACAACTGATTATAGATAAATTATAATTCTTGAACCCTTTTATAATGTTCTTTGAAATTATTAGAAGAAAACACAAATAATGTGTAAATAATAAAGAAGATTAATATAAGGATGGACCTGAAAAAGGATTGAGAAGCGGTTGTTGAGGTGAGTACTTAGAGCAATAACAGCTTGATTACAAAACTCAAGCTCTAAGGCTTCAAACCTATGAACAAAAACTTAATTGAAATAAAAACATATAATTTTAAAACAAATTTAAAAGTTACATGCCTTATCAAACAAAACCAGTTGCTTACAAGGCTTGATTTCAAACTGCTAAATCAAATATGCCTAATTTTAAGCTCGATTTGTTACAGATAACTCCTTCCCTTTCATCAAACAATCTTCAATCGCTTTTACCAAGGCCATAATCCGACCTCCCACCAATCGATTTTGTATAAATCGAACCAAATAAGCTATTTTAAGATTAACTAGCATAAATCAAACCCATTTCAAGTTGGGATTTTGCTTAATTATGGCATGGTTTTAATTTGTGAAGTGGTGATTACTAATTTGTGAGGATGGGGTAAATTAGGGTTTGAGATGGGTTGATAGAAAGGTAAGGGAAGAGAGAAGATTAAAGAGAAATTAAAGAGAGAGAGAAAGAGGAGAGGGGAGAGAGATAGATAGATAGAGAGAGGGAGGGGGAGCCTGATGAGTTTTGTCCGAAATGAGAGTGACAAAGGGGGGAAATGAGAGAGAAAGGGGGGGAATTTTGTCCCAAAATTTTTGCAACAGGGTGAGTTTTGTCCGCCCAAAATTTGGGTTAAAGAGCAAGAGTATTAAGTTCATATTTTATATTCCTATTTTTTTAACAAAATAATAGCTGTCTCGCGTGGTTTAGAATACCACATAGAGTCCTTGTGCCTATGATCAGTTTCTGACTCCGCCTTGCATTTTTTTTAAAACCTATATTTTGATTAAAAATATTGTTTTTTAGATTTTTTTAAATTTTCAAAATTTATAATTTTACAAAAATTAAAAATACGATTTAAACTTATATAAAATGTATGTCTAAATATATTTAATTAAATAAAATACTATATTTTATATTTTAAATAAATGATTAAAATTTTAAAGTTATTGTATTTATTTTGATATATAATATATCTATTTTTATAATCTCAAAAATAATTTAATATAATGAAACACTTAAACGAAAAACCTATATTTTGATTAAAAATATTTTTTTAGATTTTTTTAATTTTTAAAATTTATAATTTTACAAAAATTCAAAATACCATTTAAACTTACATAAAATGTATGTCTAAATATGTTAAATTAAATAAAATATTACATTTTATATTTTAAGGAAATAAATGACTAAAATGTTAAAGTTACTGTATTTGCTTTGATAATATATCTATTTTTATAATCTCAAAAATTATTTAATATAATGCAACGCTTAAACGTGTTGTTGCACGTCACAGCACAAACAATTTTACCAAAACAGTACATTTTTGTTTAATGCAATTCTTTTTGAATAGTGTTGGAGAATAGTAAGCAAAATCATACCTAACAGAACGCTTTTCTTGCAACACTAAAAAAAGCATAGCATTTGAGCACTTATGGCGTAGTGCGTGTAGATTTCACATTTCTCACCGTAAAGATAGTGTCTCCATAGTTTCAGTGCGAATACGATTGCTGTTTGTTCCAGATCATGCGTAGGATATTTCTGTTCATGAGGTTTCAATTGTCTACAAGCATATGCGATTAAGTTACTGAAGGATTTTTAGCATATAAACGCAGCGAAAACGTAAATTTAAATCTTAAAAAAAAAACGAAACCCTCCGCAGGATCCATGCGAAAAATAATATTTAATTCATAGTTCAGTATGTTTACCTTAAGAAGCTTTACGTTGGAAAGATGGAAGTCTTTAATGGCGATCCAAAAATGATGAACGGAGATCCTTAGCAGCTGCTCCTCAAATGTGAAGCACTCCACCGGTATCCACCAAGAAAACGATGTAATGAAGGAGGAGGAGATGGAGAGAATTAGGGTTTTGTAAATCTTTTTGGTTGAGGCAAAATAGGGTTTATAATAGTATATTTATAGGCAAAATTTTCAGCTGAAAATTTTCTCATAAAATATTATTATTATTAACCCTTTATTATTCTCATTAATAATTAAAATACCTTTTAATTATTAATCCTTTTTCTAAACACTTTAGAAATAATTCTCTCTCTTGATTTAATTTCCATAAATTAAATTCTTAATTAATAATATTAAGAACCTTTTCTTAATTAATTTATAATCAATTAAATCTCATTTAATCAATTATTAAATTTGTCAATTAATTATTTATTTCATAGATAAATAATTATCAGCCATTATTAATTAATTCCTCCACCATTAAATCATTCTCTTTTATGGTGTGACCCTGTAGGTTCAATATTAAGCCGGTAGTAGAAATAAATAATAATAAAACTATTTTATCATTATTTATATAAATTCTCTAATTCATTAAATATGATTAATTAATTAATCATATTTATTCTACATCGTGAGGGATACTTCTCAGCATATCGCGACTATCCGGATAATACGAATTCACTGCTTAGAATACCAAGAACCTATTCAGTGAGTAGTTACCGTACAATTAATTCCTTCTACCCTGCAATGTCACGATTAAATACAAGGCATGGAACTTGTGTCAAGCCTATCTTATTTAATCACTTGCTTTCCCATTCACTATGCTTAGTTCTATTTAATGTAAATTAGAAACTCCTTTCTAATTTCATTCAATCTGGCCAGAGATTCCTGAACTAACATAAGTGGATCAGCATTGAATATTCTCTTCCTTCACTGGAAGGGGTAGATCCTTTATTGATCATACACTATCTTCGTGTACAAATTCCTATACTCAGTAGAGCCCTTATAATTGTCCCTTGAGACTAAGAATTAAACCAAAGCATAGTTCAGTGTACACAAGATGACTATGATGACCTCAAGTCTAAGGATACTTGTACAACTATCACTATGTGAACAACTGCTGACACGTGAGTGAACTCCATCAGTTGTTCAACTGTGTGAGTCATGTTCAGTGAACTTATTCTATAATAAGCACCTGCATACTAGCTATAGTATCACCACACAAATGTCTATGAGAACAGACATCCTTCATAATGAAGCAAGCATAGTATGTACCGATCTTTGCGGATTATTAATTACCAGTTAGTAATCCTACGACCCAGAACTATTTAAGTTTAGAGTTATCATCTTTTAGGTCTCATTATTATGATCTCATCACAATTCATAAAAAGCTTTACTCTAAACTGTGGTATATCTTATTTAAACATTTAAATAGATAGAGCCCGCAATAAAAACAAAACAAGCCTTTTATTAATATAAATGAAATCAAAACAGATTACATAAAAGTTATTCCTAAATCCTCATACATGATTGGACTTAGGACATATCTCTTTCAATCTCCCACTTGTACTAAAGTCAATCACTCTGGTATCTAATACCCATCTTGTCTTTATGACGATCAAAGTGACTCTGAGAAAGTGGCTTTGTGAGTGGGTCTGCTACGTTGTTATGTGTGTCAACTCTCTCGACGTTGACATCTCCTCTTTCAACAATCTGAATTACACCACCATTCAGAGTAAACACGTACCCTGACATGGATTTGCTATCACTTTCTGATTAAAAACTAGAGTCAGTATAACCCTCTATTTTCAACTCAGATTCACCACCAAAAACAAGAAAAATGTCCTGAGTCATTCGTAAGTACTTAAGAATGTTTTTCACTGCTTTCCAGTGGTCTTCACCTGGATTGGACTGATATCTGCTCGTCACACTAATTGAATAAGCAACATCAGGCCTTGTACACAATATCGCGTACATGATAGATCCTATTGCTGAAGCATAAGGAATCTTACTCATACGCTCTCTTTCCTCAAGTGTCTTAGGAGACATTTTTTCGGAAAGGGACACTCCATGGCTCCTCGGTATGAGACCTCTTTTGGAGTTTTCCATGCTAAACCTTTTAAGCACTTTCCGGATGTATGTACCCTGGGTAAGACCTATCATTCTTCTAGATCTATCTCTATAGATCTTTATACCGAGAATGTAGGATGTTTCTCACAAGTCCTTCATGGTGAAGTTCTTTGATAACCATACTATGACTGATTGTAGCATCGGTATATCATTTCCTATAAGAAGTATGTCATCCACATACAATACAAGAAATGTTACCGCGCTCCCACTAACCTTCTTGTAGACACATGGTTCATCTATGTTTTTGATAAAACCAAACTCTTTGATTGTCTCATCAAAACAGATGTTCCATCTACGAGAAGCTTTCCTTAAACCATATATGGTTCGCAGCAGCTTATACACTAGGTGTTCATTTCCCTTGGAAAGAAAACCCTTTGGATGTGTCATATACATTTCCTCCTCAAGTTCCCCATTGAGGAAGGCCGTTTTCACGTCCATTTTCCAGATCTCATAGTCATAGTAAGCAGCAATCGCAAGCAAAATCCGAATTGATTTTAACAGGGCTACAGGCGAAAAAGTTTCCTCAAAGTCAATCCCTTGCCTTTGTTTGAATCCTTTTACCACGAGCCTGGCCTTAAAGGTCTCCACCTGGCCATCTGCTCCAATCTTTCTTTTGTATACCCACTTGTACCCAATAGGCTTAACACCTTCAGGCGCCTCAACCAGAGTCCATACTTGGTTGGTATACATAGATTCCATTTCGGATTTCATGGCACTATGCCATTTCTCTGAGTCAACATTACTCATAGCCTCATTATAGGTCACAGGGTCGTCATCATCAATGATTGACAACTCATTGCCATTCTCAATGACAAGGCCATAATACCTCTCAGATTGGCGAGACACTCTCCCTGTCCTACGAATGGGCTGTTCCACAGAAGGTTGTTCAGTCTGAACAGGTGTTTCCACTTGATCCGTAGTAGTTTGTGCTTTTTGAACTTCATCAAGTTCAATTTTGCTCCCACTGTTTCCTTCAAGGATAAACTCCTTTTCCAAGAAGGTAGCATGTCTGGAGACAAACACCCGATGATCGGTGTAAAAGTAATACCCTAAAGTCCCTTTAGGATATCCCACAAAATTAAATATTACGGATCGAGATTCCAGCTTATCTGGGTCATCATGGACCGAACCATGTCTAACAAAGTTCGATTTCTCCTTTCAGATACCCCATTTAACTGTGGAGTATATGGAGGAGTCCACTGGGAGACTATACCATTTTCTTTGAGATAATCTAGAAACTCTCCATTCAAGTATTCAGCACCTCGATCTGATCGAAGAGTTATAATACTGTGTTTGGTTTGTTTCTCCATTTCATGTTTATATTCTTTGAACTTTTCAAAGGCTTCAGACTTGTCTTTCATCAAATACATATATCCGAATCTAGATCTATCATCTATGAAAGTAATGAAGTATGAAAATCCACCCATGGCATGCGTAGACATTGGTCCACATACATCTGTGTGTACCAATCCTAGCAAATCTACAGCCCTCTCTCCATGTCCACTAAATGGAGATCTGGTCATTTTACCCAATAGACAAGACTCGCATGTAGGATATGATTCAAAATTAAAGGGGTCAAGTAACCCTTCCTTATGCAATGTCAGCAGTCTATTTTCACTAATATGACCAAGCCTACAGTGCCATAAATAGGTCCGATTTTCATCATCTCATTTTCTTTTATTAGTTTGTTCAATCTGAAGTAAATCATGCTCTACGTCACATACATACAGACCATTATTTAAAATGTCACGTCCAAAAAGAACATTATCTCTAAGGATAGAACATTCATTATTCTTAATAATAAATGAAAAATCATCCACATCCAACATAGGGATAGAAACAATATTCCTCACAATAGAGGGAACGTAATAACAATTATTCAGAATAATAGTCTTGCCCGTAGGTATATGTAAACTAAATGATCCTACAGATATGGCCGCAACCCTTGCTCCATTGCCCATACGTAGAATCACCTCATCTTTTTCAAGAGTCCTACTTCCCTTTAGTCCTTGCAACAAATTGTAAATATGAGAATCACAGGCGGTATCTAATACCCAAGTAGAAATTTGACCTAGTGACATATTAACTTCGATCATAAACATGCCTGAATCAGAAGCGGTAGTCTTACTACCCTTCTTCTTCAATTCTGCAAGGTAAACCTTGCAGTTCCTCTTCCGGTGCCCCAACTTGTTACAGTGAAAACAAACAGCTAAATTAGGACCAGTCAACTTGTGAGCATCCAGTATGCTCCGGAGTGACAGTGCAGAAGACATGACGAATATAGTAAATCTGTAAATGACAAACACATAACAACACTTAGCAAATATTCAATTTCATTTCAAAACACTATATGAATCGGGTCTTTATTCATAAGTGTCTCCCACTAGTTTATCTAAATTTTTTTTTCAACCCCCTAAGTGAAAATTAAGCATTCATAATGCTAGTGGGAATAGGGATCCTACATTCCATCACACAACCTCGGCTGTGGCACGAAACGTCATGTGATGTTCAATAGGCAGACAACTCTTGTCAATTACATCTTATGTTATTCCCTAATATAAGTTTAGCCTCTTGAATAATTGAGTCATGGCTGTGGCACGACAAACTCAATATTCTAAGTCAAGTCTAACCCAACATTTTGTATAATTGAATTAGTCTCCAACGGCCCACGGCTGTAGCACGTACCGACCTTTAGATTCTAATTCAATATACACATCTCTATGTAATAGACAAGTATTTCTTATTTCGAAATCAAAGCCCTCGGCTGTAGCACGAAACGACAATGATTTAAAAATAAGAACCACTTTCTACCATGTTGGAAGGCTATGACCGACACAAGCCCGTTGTGTCATTGGCCAATTACTACTTGATATTATTTAATTTTAGAGGGATTATATTACGTTACAATCATAATCATATTATAAAGAGATTCTTCCTTTTAAATTAAATATTTCAAATCAATAATCGATAATCAGATGATTCCCAGATCGGGTGGATCATTGTCAAGAGGCGTCACTTAATAACCCTTTCTTACAGATAGAAATCTGTTGTTGACAGAATCATCCTTTCTCTCAATATTGAAAATTCATATTCAATTACGTGTTTCATAAACACAAGAATCTCATGATCGTATTCATAATATTTATTGTTAAGGCAAGAAACGATTCATATTCTAGATTTTCTAGAGCACGCCTTATATTGATTTAAGTTCACCTAAATCTATCATCGCATGATAAACATAGGCATATATCTCATATATAAAATTAAATAAACAAGTAAATGTAAAGTGCAATAAAGTAAATGTGTTTGGTTATGGCCCCATCCTATGTGATCTTTATCAAGCTCATGATAAAGATCAAAATCAATCTAATATGGTGATGGAAATAAATACAACTACTTATTACATAAGTCTTCTTCTTTGTTTAGACTTCTTGTATCTTCAATTACATTACATGATTGAAAGTAAAACTAATCTAATGAACTTACAAGAATAACTTGAGTTACATTCGAGATTTATGATTACAAAGATTGACGACATGCAAGTCGTATTTAAAACCAAAACCAAAACCATTACACTAAGGTCGAAAGGCCATAACCATCCACCATGCTCATACAACACATAAAAGCATGTTAAAACACATAATCTGATCTTAACATATCATATTATCCATGATCTAATCATAAAAAGAAAATATGACAAAAATCAGAAAAATCAGAATCAAATCAGAAAAACAAGAATCACTGTTTAAGGGCAGTAAACGACGTCAAACGCCTTACAAACGAGTTGTTGATAACTTTATCTATCAGTTTTGTTCAGACGCTCGTTTACCTATGGAATAGGATATTCATTTGCGTAAATCGGACACCAGACCCAGATTTCAGCAAATCTGCAGCAGCCAATTCAGAATCCGTATCTAATATGATTCTCATAATTAGAACAAACATAAATCATGTATATATCAGTATATATACAGATTACATAATCATCTTATGATTATACAACTCACATGAATATCATATATTCAAAACCGTACATATATAAGCATATTATATCAACATCAAATCATGGCGAATCACGTACATGCTCATATATCAAAAATAGTTAAACACATAAACGAATTAAAAACTTTTCGCAAGTAGCTCTGATGCCATTGAAGGGTTTTTAGCACATAAACGCAGCAAAAACGTAAATTTAAATCTTAAAAAAAACTGAAACCCTCCGCAAGATCCATGCGAAAAATAATATTTAATTCGTAGTTCAGTATATTTACCTTAAGAAGTTTTACGTTAATGGAAAGATGGAGGCCTTTAATGGCGATCCAAAAATGATGAACGGAGATCCTTAGCAGCTGCTCCTCAAGTGTGAAGCACTCCACCGGTATCCACCAAGAAAATGATGTAATGAAGGAGGAGGAGATGGAGAGAATTAGTGTTTTATAAATCTTTTTGGTTGAGGCAAAATAGGGTTTATAAAAGTATATTTATAGGCAAAATTTTCAGCTGAAAATTTTCCCATAAAATATTATTATTATTAACCCTTTATTATTCTCATTAATAATTAAAACACCTTTTAATTATTAATCCCTTTTCTAAACACTTTAGAAATAATTCTCTCTCTTGATTTAATTTCCAAAAATTAAATTCTAAATTAATAATATTAAGAACCTTTTCTTAATTAATTTATAATCAATTAAATCTCATTTAATCAATTATTAAATTTGCCAATTAATTATTTATTTTATAAATAAATAATTATCAGCCATTATTAATTAATTCCTCCACCATTAAATCATTCTCTTTTATGGTGTGACCCTAAATCCTCATACATGATTGGACTTAGGACATATTTCTTTCAGTTACCATGCTGTATCAATACACATCCTAATCCTCGATATGAAGCATCGCTATAAATGACAAAATCTCCTTGCTCATCTGGTAACACAAGTACCGGTGCAGTTACTAATCTATTCTTCAGTTCTTGAAAACTTTCTTCACACTTGTCATCCCATACGAACTTTTCATTCTTTCGAGTTAACTTGGTTAGTGACGTAAAATCCTTGACAAATCTTCTATAATAACCTGCCAATCCCAAGAAACTTCTGACTTCAATCGGTGTCTATGGCCTTCCCAATTCAATACGACTTCAACCTTTGCCGGATCAACTTTAATTCCTTCCATGCTGATGATATGGCCCAAAAATTGTACTTCCCTTAACCAGAATTCGCATTTTGAGAATTTCGCATAAAGTTGTTCCTTTCTTAAAATTTCCAAAGCAATCATTAAATGCTCGACATGTTCCTCTTCAGTCTTCGAATAAATCAAGATGTCATCAATAAATACAATCACGAACTTATCCAAATACCTCTTGAATACCCTATTCATCAAATCCATGAATGTTGCTGGCGCGTTGGTCAGACCAAATGCCATTACGAGAAATTCATAATATCAATATCTAGTACGAAAAGCAGTCTTGAGAATATCTTCAGCTTTGATCTTCAATTGATGGTATCCAGATCTTAAGTCTATCTTGGAAAACCATGCGGCTCCTTTCAGTTGATCAAACAAATCGTCAATTCACGGCAAATGATACTTATTCTTGATAGTCAGCTTATTCAGTTCACGATAATCGATACATAGTCGTATGTTGCCATCTTTTTTTCTTCACAAACAATATCGGTGCATCCAATAGGGATACACTAGGTCTTATAATTCCTCTATCCAGAAGATCTTGTAATTGCATTGATAATTCCTTCATTTCAACCGGCACCATTCAATACGGAGTTTTCGAAATTGGTTCCGTACATGGTGCCAAATCGATAGTAAACTCAATTTCTCGATCCGATGGTAATCCCGGATGTTCATCTGGAAAAATGTATAGAAATTCATAAACAACTGGAATATCTTCCATCTTGGGGCTTTCCTTTTCTGTATCCAATACATAGGCTACATAAACTTCACATCCCTATCGTAGCAATCGCTTAGTCTGCATCATTGTCAGAAATTTCTTTCGCTGTTTCTCGCCTCTAAACATTACCGTTATATTTTCCGCAGTTCACAATTTCACTTTCTTGTTCACACAATCGATCTGAGCATTATGACAAGCTAACCAATCCATCCCTAAAATAACCTCAAACTCTCCTAACTTGAAAGGAATCAAGTCCACAGAGAAATGATGTCGGGCTTTATCGCTATCGCACTCGGGACATACTCAATTTATAGGAACTTGGTCATCATTCGCTAATTTTATAATTAACGTCTCGCCCAACCATTCAATTTCGCAACATATCTTGTCAATGAATTCTTTAGAAATAAAAACCTCATAGCTCCCCAATTTATTAATACTTTTGCATTTTACAGAGTTCACCGAAAGCGTACCTGCTATCACACTAGGACTCTGCACAGCTTCCTTCATTGTCATGTTAAAAGTTCTTGCTCTAGGCTGATTGTACTGGGGTGGCGGAGGTAATGACAATAATTTCGGAACACTAGCGGCCATAGCTGGTCCTCTGCAATTCCTAGCAACATGTTCTTTCTTTCCACACTGGAAATAAGTAACCTCTGTTTTTCCGACTGGACATTCATTGGAGTAGTGCCCTTTCTGTTTGCATCTGAAGCATGTCACATTTCCCTTGATACAGACGCTTGTATGTTTTTGACCACATGTTTTGCAGTACGGTGGTGGGGGTCTAATAATTCCCTGCTGATTAGGAGCTTGGAAACGATTACCTACTCTATGGCTGCCTTGTCCTATCCATTTAAAATTCAAATGTGCCCGAGCTGGAAATCCCGACTTCTTGTTGGAACAGTTCTAAAAATTTCCTTGTCCCTTTTCCTTTTGGGACCTTTCACTTTCCCCTTCAGTAATCATGGCTTTCTGAAGCACGGCGGTATAGGTCGTCAATTCAGAAACTGCAACTCGGCTGCGAATTCACGGCTGTAATCCCTGTTGGAATCGCTTAGCCCGTTTCTCTTCAGTATCCACTTGTTCAGGAACAAATCTAGCCAATTCAATAAACTTGGCTTTATATTCCGTCACCGACATATTCTCTTGCTTCAGTTGCAAAAACTTGATTTACATCTGGTTCTTCATATAGCGAGGAAAATACTTCTCCAGAAATAATTCCGTAAACCTATCCCAGGTCACAATGTCTTCACCCTCTAAAGCTTTCCTGGATTCCCACCAATAATTTGCTTATCCTTTCAGGAAGTAGCTAGCAAAATTAGTCTTCTAGTCCTCACCTACTTTCAAAACGCTTTCTCCATTTCTTTCAACAAAGCCCCAGCTTTCGTATGATCCATTGTACCCTCAAACTATAGAGGCTTAACTAAATGAAACTGCTTAAAGATAACAACATACACAACTAGACGAGGTGGCTGTTGTAACATCTGTTGCTAAATCTGTTATTGCTGTTGCTGCATTTGTTGCTGCATGTTTACCATCTATTGTTGCATCAGATGGAACATTTGGTTCATAGTATCATTAGTCTGTCCCTTGGAGTTGTTGTTGGAGGTTTCAGTTCTGGTATTTCTTTTTGGTGTCATTGTTCTGATAATAAAACAAATGATTATTTTTAATGATTTATTAAACAACTGAAAATAGATAAAGAAACAATTTATCTGGTATTAAAACAAAATTTTAAACAATGGATTATGGAAAGAAAACAACTTGACTAATATTAAAACAGGAAATTTAAGTGATTTGAAATTTAAACAATCAATTGAAAGGAAATGAAAATGATAGTACACTGTTTTAGATTAAACAGAATTTAAAATATGGAACTGTAAAATAATAAAATAAATGTAAACGCTATAAATACTGGAATTTAAATAAATGAAAAGAAAAAGTTGAAAAAGTTTATTTTATATATATGACATCAGCCTCAGGTGTAAGTGCTTGATACAAAAGTCTAAGTCAGATCTGCCATGGCTACTGCCGATACACGTCAAAACTAGATAGTACACACATACATAACTAACCATATTATACTATGCTGCCTCTATCTACATATGTCATATATAGTACAACACTAGTCTCCAATTGTCAACCATCAAAACCCTGGCGGAATGCGCCTCAACTCATCACAGAGTATCTCGATAACTGACTGTGCCAAACGGGTAGCTCTATGAAACTCTTATAAGAATGCGGCCCATCATGCATCAAAGTATCTAACTCAAAAGTGGCACTATGCACTATCGATTGAAGCCTCTGCCTCATCATATAGTCTGGCTGAAGTGCAGCTAACGGTCCTCGGTCTCTCTGGTCAAAAAAATCCATAATCTCTCTACACTATGATCTCTAATACTCAACATCCTCTCTCGCAACACTGTACTCATGATACAGTACCATATATGGTGCTGCAACCTGTCCCAAAGACACCTGTGATGGAACTCTAGGTATCCCTGCCATGCCCTACTGTGGCAAACCCAACTGTAATCCCACATCATGCTCATCCATCCCCTCAACTGGGGCCATCTGAAACACCTCTGGCTCTGGAGCATACACAGGCAAAGGAGGAAATACTGCTGGTGGAACCTCTAACTCTATCTCTGGAATAAACTGATATTCCATCGGAAGTGGAGTGGAAGCATCGGGTCAAAGAACTCTAATGGATCAAACATCTCTACTGGATCTGGTATCTGCTCTGGAGCTGGTGTGCTGGCTCCTGAGGTAGTGATGGTGGTGGTGGAAGTGGTGAAAACACCTGTGCTGACACTGGTGGTATAGCTAGTGCATCTAGGTTAGCAACTGTCCTCTCGGAAGATCCTGATGATGCCATCTAATAATATAACAAGGAAAGAAGAAAGGTCACTTAGCAATCCTAAAATTTATACCTTCCTAACCTAGACTTATCTAACCCTAACACTACTATTCCTATCTTATGTGATTTCCATATCTTATCTTAATCTTAATGTTCTTGTTTTCAAGGACCTAACCTGCAGCTCTGATGCCAAACCTGTAAAGCCCTCCAGACCCGGGCTATAAGTCTTATGGTTACTAGCTAATCACCAAACCTGTATACCATGTATAATAATCAAATATATATATATATATATATATATATATATATATATATCTAAACCCCTTTTTAACACCAACCAGGATCTTTCTAGGTTGAAGTATGAAAACAAGAACCACAATCTACTTTATTACAGACAAAATTTAAAATCTTACAAACTCTCTTTATTATAAACCATTGTCTAACAAGCTTTAAACTACTTTTCTCATTTATTCAAACACACTCATTAATTATCTACACTACACCTGTTCTGGCAACTCAAAGCTTTCCTCCTGAATTGGGATCAACACTTTTAATATGAGAGCGTCCCGCGGCTTGACGCACTTCTTTACCACTCGAGTCCTGATAGGTGTCATTTTCCTTCTTTACTGAAAACAATAAGGTAAATAATAACAAGAAAGGGTGAGCCATAAGTTGCTCAACAAGTCCGCAATATATATAAGCAGTACTATCATAAGTTAAATGAACTGTTAATTTGGTTACATTTGCAAAGATATAACCTCGTGAAAAAAGAACGAAGGCCACTATCGACGAATATCAAATGAATTATACTGGACACAAGTCTGCACCTATATCCTGCTGATCAGCCAAGATACAGTGCAGATCCATATCTCAATATATAGATCTATTTCGGTATCCAGGCTCCACGGCCCAACACAAGGATCCGGTTAAGTCCTGGTCTTTAGGATCAAGTGTAAACCTGATCCCAATCATCACCAACCAGTCCATAGAGGAGCAACCGGAACAATCGATATGTTTTGATATATTCCAACACCAGAATATATCAAAATATATGTATATGTGTATAACTATTGGAATATGAATAGAGGATTCAACGAATTAGGAGAAATTAGGAATCGAAATGAAATATGAACTATGGAATAATAATTGTGTATCAGTGTTTGTGAACAGGAATCATAAGTGTGTAATTGCGATAAGAATCTGAAGTAATTTCATTATTCTGAAATTAGAATAGGGGAAAAACTTGCCTTTCACGCGGTCTACTCCAAGTACTTCACGGTCTTCTATCACTGGCTCGACTCGCCTTGTTGGCTTTGCTTCTATCAAATAAATAGGCTTATTTAGTCATTCTGCATCACAATCGCATCTCAAACCGACTTCGCATAGCCCTTATCGTCTACCCATACGCGTATTATTGACTCATATATTAATTATTAACAGATAAAACTCGATTAACCACATAATTCACATAAGCACACAAGTTCACATAGCCATTCTAGGTTTAAAATAATTTTTTTAGAATCGAAATCGACTCACTATTCACTTAATTGAACAATATCTGACTCGTTTCCTATTTTTTCGGGATCTCTTTGACTTGTTTCTATACGCAATAAGGATTACAAGTAAATAAATATCAAAATCAACTAGTTTCTAAAAGAAATTAAGATTTAATACTATTTTTAATGAAAAGAGATCATTTTTCTGAGTCAAAGAGCTTTCATTCCCCTCAAATCGGATAAACGGTTCAATTATTATTCAATGACTACAGATAAATCAATTTATTATTCAATATAAATAATTATAACTAATTATTAATCCCTAAAAAATATTTTTAAATAATTATTTGGGAAAAATCAGAATTAAAAATGATTTTTCCATAATTTTTGGAATTAAAATGATTTTTTTATGATTTATTGAAAATTATTTGATTAATTATCAAAATAATTTATCATTTTTAAATAGTAAATAAATAATTTATAAATAATAAATAATTGAAGAAATAAATAATTCTGATTTTTAGAAAGTATTTCAGAATTATTTATAATATAAATCAATTAATTAAATAGTTAATTAATCAATTTATATAATAAATAAAAACTGATTTTCTAATTAATAAAAATAAAAATAAAAATAATTTCTAGAAATATTTGTCAGAATCAAAATCTCTGACAAAACATATCAAAACTAGGTTACAGGAACGGGTCAAACGGGTCAATTCCGGGTCATGAAGAACATGACCGGAATCTGCCCAGAATTCGGCGACCGGCCAGGATTTCGGCAGCCCGTTTTCAGGCCAAAATAAGTACAGTTTGTACTGGTTTTTGCAGGGTTTCAGTCCAAAACAGCATCCCAAACATATACCACTCGCTAATCAACCGTAATAACCCCTGGAAAACATTCTCCGATCAAACCGACTCAAAATCTGGCCAAAAACCGATCTGCTTCCTCTGTACATGAAACTTCACATTCTATAGTGCAAATCAAAGGTTATAAACTGTATAATCAAAGCCCTAACCTCTAAACAACCTCAGCTTCTTCTAAAATAAAAAATGATTCAATTAAAATTAAGTATAAACCCTAGAAATCGAATATCACTATCCAGGAATCGTTCTTTCAATTAAATACTATAAATCAACTGTAAATCATCATATGAAGCTATATCAATCATCAAATCATCCTAATAACCCAAGAATCAAAAAGACCTAATTTGAACATAAACCCTAGAAATTGAAAATCAAAAATAACGAATTAAAACATGAAATTGATGGTAAAAACAGAAAGAACAGATCAAAACCTTTGATTTGGGTACTCGAACGATTTGATTTTGTGTAGAAATCAGATCAAAATCACGCCTGGATTATTCAACCTGAATTCAAAACCCGACCTGTTCTTCAGAGAACTTTCTGATTTTCTGATTTTTAATTATTAATTAGTTAATAATTAAATAAAAATTAAGCTATTTATAAGTAAAATAATAAACCTAATTAAAATTAAGGCCTTAATTATACATATTTTAAAATTAATTGGCCCCTAATTTTATAATTTTTGAGTATTAAATTTTAATTTTTAAATAATTAATATATATGATATATATGCCAAAATTTCCCAAAAATTGTGAATAATTCAAAAATGCAAAGAAATTATATAAATAAAAGTCCTATAATTTAAAAAAAAATGTGATTTTTGTGGGGTTTTTAACACCGAATGGGGCCCGAAAAAGTCATTTTTCGCGAAACGAGAAAATTTATAAAATATCTAGATGTTCAAAATGACCGATGGTACAAGCCGTTCTACGAAAAATAAGGCCAATTATTTTATTTGAATTATCAGTTATTAAAACATAGTTCGGGTCGTACAACTTTTGATACGAAGGCTTTAAATACGAAATAAAATATCTGAAAAATACCCTGGAAATACCTGGATAATACAGAATACACATAGCACGTAACAGTTAGAGTTTTATAGTTAATTACACATAAATGACACAATAAAGCACATAATTTATCATTAATACGATATAATACAAGCATAGTTTCCCAGCCGTTATAAAATCGATAGTACAATGTCGATTTATAAATTTATACAAATCGATAGTACAATGTCGATTAGTAATATTATAATTCCATTTGTCAATTTGTAGCTTCTGGGCTTTTGACTATTTGGGCCTGGGGGTTGAAATGACTTGGGCTTTAGCATTTTCTTTTCAAGATAATTTGCCTTTGAATAATTTCTGAACTTTTCTATTTTTTTGTTCTTCAGTCTCTTCAAACCAAGTCCTATTTTCAACTAAATTCTTTTGATTTAAACTCAAAGAACCATTTTTTGATTTGCTGACAGTTGGTGCACTGGTCTGGTTCATAAACGACTAGCATTGAACTGATTTTTTTGTTCCTTATTTAATACTCAGTTGATGTCTGTTTCCTGTAGCTTCTTGAGATTAGACCACTGAAATCCTGAGATCTTTAATACTATAAATCAGTCCTTGTAACTAAGTCCTTTGATCTTTTATTCTTCACAGAGGCTTGAACATATTAATGAACTTCTTTTCATGACCTGGTTACGAACTTAGTGGATTAATTTTAAGTTTTGATTCTTTGTATTTATCCAATCTCCGTCTTCTGGATTCCTGTGTTTCACAGTTAATATTATTTACATATTCCTTTTAGAAAGGATATCTTCGATATATTATTTATTTTGGTATTTGTACGAGTAAACATAAAATTAAAAACATGGAGATCCTTTCCATTAGGATATGAATTTAATTGATCCAAATTAAAGTCAAAAAGTCAAACTAGCAAAATCATTTCTTTCAAACATATAAAAGAGATATTCCATTTTTATAAAATATCAAAATTATATATTTATGGAATATATCTCTAAGGAAATATGGTCAAAGAAGAAACACCAAGATATGATATTTCTTAGATTTGTGTTGCAATAGGAATATGGCAACATGCTCGAATAAGGAATATATCAGAAATATTCTTTAGAGGTCTCGTGCCATATCAAAAATATTTTACTCTTAGATCCAAAATATATCTCTACATATATCAAAAGAGTTTTTTATTCAAATAGTATTAATATTCATTATTGGAATATTAATATCTAGGTGTATAACTCATTTCATGTACACCTACTATAATTTTCTCCCGTTTCGTAAAATCAACAATTCTCGGAGAAAATTATTCAAAAATACTCATAAATATTTCCTAACATCCTAATATATTTTATACATTAGGAAATATATTTTAATTATTTATTCAAGTCAAAACTTTTGTCAAAAGATCCATCTCTTTCATTTTCAAGACCAATGATACTTTTACTTGGAAGAAAAGGCTGCCAGAATCATTTTAAATCTAAATAAACTACTTCCACTCACTATTATGACTTGAATTTTGATATTTATCATTTATATGGTATTTTCTAAGTATGGTAAAAATTTCATAACATTTAGAGAATTTTTGTCTGGGCACAAAAATCAAGGCAGTTGGTCCCATAGTTGACCCCTTTTGACCTAGCTACCGTTGACCAAAGTTGACCAAAACTTGCAGGACATCATTTTATATTATTTAAGTAATTATCATATTTTTTATGGTACTTATTTAGGAGTTTTTAAGGTGGTCATAATTAATGGTGTTTAATCCTTAATTAAGTGATTAAACAATGATTAAAAGAAAAGGAATATATATATTTATTCAAATACATCAGCTGAGTTTTTGAACCCATAAAATTGTTTGTCTCATATGGCAAGTTGCAAAGAAACACACTTAACTTTTTATGTCATCAATCTAAGTGACATACATCATCCACCATCCATTTTCCTCTAATCTCCACCATTCAATCCACCTAACTTCTCCTATAAATAAACCCCCACCCCAACCCATTTTCTTCAAGCTAAAGAGCCACAAAGTTGCTGAGATTTTTTCTAGAAGTGCTTCTCTTCATCTCTTTCAAATTCTATACACACACTTTTTCTCAAAAACCTTATCTCTCTTATATATACTTACATATATACAAGTTTTTGAAACCCAAACTTAGCTTCACCCAACCAAGCTTCATCCACCAAGTGAGCTCATCCACAACCACTTCCCGGCCTCCCGAAGGGCTGCCCAAGTTTGACCAAAGTGCCAAAATCTGGCTGAACCTCCGATGAATTTTTCCGGCGAACTTTTTCGACCGTTCTTTAAAAGTGGTAACTTTTAGCTTCTTATTTGAGCTCTTTTTATTTGAACTTTGTACTTAATTTCTCTACTTCATCTTAAGCTCTAATACAAGATCTCTTATAAACAAAGTTCTCAAGAGAACTAAGATTCGAACTCAGAATTCGAATAAGTACTTGATCTTCACATAAATCATCTCAAGAAGAAGATCTATAAACAAAAGTACTTCATCTCCAAAAGGGAGATTATATTTGACCCCAAGTTCACGAGTTAGCCAATTAATTTTATTATAGGATCTTGGCTAACATATATTCATGCACATAAAATATTACGAAGTAAAGTTAAATCCCTTCTAACATCTTTAGTGTTCCGGGGGATTATAACTCGATCTATAAACACTTCGTAATTTGTCAAATATCAAAATGGATTAAGTTCATGAGTTAGCCAATTATTTTCACTTCAATTAATTGGATCTTGGCTAACATATTTCTTGCACATAAATTATTACGAAGCATAGTTTTAATCCCGTCTAACATCTTTAGTGTTCTGGGGGATTATAACTCAATCTATAAACACTTCGTAATCATCCGTTAAATTTAAGGATGAATCATATCTACTAGTTAGCCGATTAATTTCATGCTATTTAATTGGATCTTGGCTAACACATATCTTGTATATAAATAATTACGAGTCATATCGTATAAGCCCCATCTTCAGTGTTCTGTGGGGTTATACTACGATATCTATAAAATACTCATAATTATTCGTCCAAGCTTCGAAAGGACAATATTAAGCCAATTACTTACACTTAACTTATTTGGATCTTGGCTAAGACTCATAAATCTTATAAACCATGCTTGAAGTTAAAAGAGTATACTTTGACCATATAATCGTCTAGATACAAGTATACCTTAAAACCATAAGTTGATATACTTAAAGGTAAATTACAACTTCGGTTGTAATTAAAAGTATTCTTCGATCTATAAATACATAATCGAAAGAAGAAGAATACTAAAGAAGTCATTATCCATAAGTGATTTATATAAAAAGACTTCTCATATTACTCCACCTATCTAATTTATATATAAAGGAGTAATTATAAATATAGTTGACTATCTTGTATTATCCTAAGTCAAGTATAACTAATTAGTTTTAATATTCTTATTTGGATATTATACTACTTGTGGGCTAGTACCGTAACATACTAGTTCAAAACAAATCTTTCTCTACTTATTTTATTTCATTGATTGTCTCATTAGTTTTGTAGTTAGGTGAAGTGACGTGAGGTGATTCTTGTTCTAAGACCCAAATCCTAGACGTACTAACGGGGAGTTAGTAGTCTTCGCACCGTGAGGAAGAGGAAAGACCCAAGACCGGATCACTAAGTTTCAAGACCGAAAAAAGCTAAGGAAGCCAAGTTCACACAAAGGTTCTACATCAACTTTGAAGAAATAGCGGGGATATATTGTCTAAGATAAGTTGTGTAGGTATTACATTTATTTTGAGGTGGTGACCCTTGTGTTACGCACCAAGACAAAAACTTGTAAGGGTGTAAAGGCTTCTCCGCTTACTAAAGGAGCGAGTTTATTTTAAGGAAAAATCCCGAATCCGGGAGAGGAGCTCGGGGATTGGAGTAGTGGTGAGCGAATCTATTAGAGGTTGCGCCATCGCGAACCAGGATAAAATCGCCGTGTGGTATTTGTTTTCCTTGTACTTTATTTTTCCGCACATATAAACTGCATAACCACTTGGTAAAGTTTTAAAAAGGGATAAATTATTTTAAAACGCCATAACAATTTTTAAATTGGTAATTAAGCTATTCAACCCTCCCTTCTAGCTTAAAATAACCCTCTTATCAGACCCTTACAATTGGTATCAGAGCAATGCTTTTTAACGTGTTTGTTAAGTGATTTGCATATTTACAGGAACCACAAAAAGTGATCCGGAATGGCGTATATTAATCCCGTTAGTTTTGGTGAAGGTCTATCTAGCTCACGGCCTCCTCTATTTGATGGCACCAACTTTGCAACATGGAAAACGAGGTTTCGCATTTATGCTAGATCTCAAGGAGTCAAAGTTTGGATGGCTATCAAAGACGGTGTTCGCATTCCTACCAAAATTGTCGATGACATCATCGTCGAAAAGAAGGTTAGTGAATACAACTTAGAGGAAGAAGCCACAATGAATATAGCCGCCAAGGCGGAAATGGTTCTCACAAGTGCACTTGCAGAAAAAGAATATAAAAGAGTAAATAATTGCAAGTCGGCAGAAGAAATGTGGAACAAATTAGTGGTAACCTATGAAGGAACCACTGATATAAAAGATTCTCGGATGGATACATTGATCCAAGAGTACGAGAACTTTAAACTCCAAGAAGGAGAAAATATCATCGATATATATAACGACTGGCAAATTACGCTTGTATTATATCATAATAAAGATAAATTATGTGTTTTATTATGTCATTTATGTGTAATTAGTAATAAAACCCTAACTGTTCTGTGCTACGTATATTCAGTATCGTTAGGATATTTTCCGTGTATTTATCGGATATTTTGTTTCGCATTTAAAGCCTTCGTATCAAAAGTTATACGACTCGAACTATGTTTTAATAGCTGATATTTCAAATAAAATATTTGGCCTTATTTTTCTTAGAACGGCTTGTACCATCGCATTATTCTGAACATCTAGATATTTTATAAATTTTCTTGTTTCATGAAAAATGACTTTTTCGGGCCCCATTGGGTGTTAAAAACCCCATAGAAGTCACATTTTTATTTTTATAAAATTATTGGACTTTCAAATATACCATTTCATTGCATTTTTGAATTATTCACATTTTTTGGGAATTTTTGGCATATATATTGTATATATTAAATATTTAAAAACTAAAATTAATACTCAAAAATTATAAAATTAGGGGCCAATTAATTTTAATAGATATATAATTAGTGCCTTAATTTTAATTAGGAGTATTATTTTACTTACTATAAATAATTTAATTATTATTTAATTATTATTAATTAATTAACGAAAATCAGAAAAATTATCAAAATTCTCTATTTTCGGGTCAGATTTTCCAAAGTCGGGTCGAAGAATCAATCCGTGATTTTAAGTTGATTTCTGCATCAAATCGTTCGATGTAAGTATCAGAATTCATCCTCTTGATCTATTCTTTCGATTTTTGGTATCAATTTCAAGTTTTGATTCATTATTTTTCAATTTTAATTTCTAGGGTTTATACCCGAATTAAGACTTTTTGATTCTAGGGTTATTATGATGATTTGATGTTATGAATAGCTTTATATGATGATTTTTGATCGATTCATGGTATTTATTGAACAAACGATTCCTGGATAGTAAAGTTCGATTATTAAGGTTTATGTCAATTTTTGATTTTTACATTTTTGATTTTAATGAATATTTGGTTCCTTAGATGTTAGGGCTTTGATTATACAGTTCATAAACTTTAATTTTCACTTTAGAACGTGAAGTTTCATGTATAGATGAGTGAAATCGATGTTTTACCGGAGATGAAGTCGGTTTGATCGGAGAATGAGATTCAGGGATGTTTTTGGTTCGTTTTGGCCGGAAATAAGTTGCTATAGTTGATTAGGATTAAAACCCTGTGAAAAACAGACCAAAAGATGTCGATTTTGGCGTAAAATTGGGCCACCAGAATCTGCTCCGGTGACCGGATTCTGGGCAAAATCCGGCGTGTTCTTCACAACCCGGATTTTGACCCGTTTGACCCATCCAGTTGACTCATGTTTGATCTGTTTTGTCAAAAATTTCAGTTCTGACAAATGTTTCTGGAAAAAATTTCAGGTATGGATCTGCACTATATCTTGGCTGATCAGCAGGATATAGGTGCGAACTTGTGTCCAGTTTAGTTTATTGATACTCGCCAATAATGGACTTTGTTCTTTTCTTGCGAGGTTATATCTTTGCAGATGTAACCAAATTACCGATTAATTTAGCTTATTATAACAAGGTCTATATATTATGGACTTATTGAGCAGTTTATGACTCACCCCCTTTTTGTTGTTATTTACCTTATTGTTTTCAGTTAAGAAGGAGAATGAAACCTACCAGGACTTGAGTGGTAAAGAAACGAGTCAACTTGCGGGATCCTCTCATACCAAAAGTGTTGATCCCAATTCAGGAGGAAAGTTTTGAGTTGTCTGTGCAGGTGTAGTGTAGATAGTTAATGTGTGTGTTTCAATAAACAAGAAATGTAGTTTAAAACTTGTTAGACAATGGTTTGAAATAAAGAGAGTTTTGTGAGATTTTAAATTTAGATTGTAATAAGAGTAGAATGTGGTTCTTGTTTTCATACTTAAACCTAAAAAGATCCTAGTTAGTATTAAAGGGGTTAGATATATATCTTCCTAATTATTATACAAGTTTGGTTATTAGCTAGTAACCCCCAGAATTAGACCCCGGGTTTGGAGGGTGTTACAGGTTTGGCATCAGAGCTGTAGGTTTAGTCCCTGAAAAGAAGAACATTAAGATTAAGATAAGATATGAAGATCACATAAGATAGGAATAAGAAGGTTAGGATTTAGTTAGTTTTAGATTATGAGTTTATAAATTCTAGGAATGCTAAGTGACCCTTTTTCTTTCTTGGTTATATTATCAGATGGCATCATCAGCATCTTTCGAGAGGACTGTTACCGGGCCGGTTGCATCGGTTATACCGCCAGTGTCAGCTGAGATACCAGCTCAGATACCTCCGCCACTTCAACCATATTTACCCCAGGAGCCAGCACCTCCAGCTCCTGAGCAGATACCAGATCCCATGGAGATGTTTGATCCTTTAAAGTTCTTTCAGCCGTTGCTTCCACCTCCACTCCCTGTAGAGTATCAGTTTATACCAGAGGTTGAGGCAGAGTTTCCCCCAGCCGTAGTGTTACCTCTTATACCAGTATATGCTCCAGAGCCAGAGATATTTCATATGGCCTCGGTCGAGGGGATGGATAAACATGACGTGGGATTACAACTAGGGTTGCCGTAACAGGGTGTTGCAGGGATACCTAGGGTTCCATCCCAGGAGTTTGTTGGACAGATTGCAGAACCACATATGGTACCCTATCATGAGTACAGTATTGTGAGAGAGGATGTTCGGTATTGGAGATCCCAATGTAGAGAGATCATGGGTTTGTTTGACTAGAGAGATAGAGGGTCGTTAGCTACACTTCAGCCAGATTACATGATGAGGCGGCGACTACAACAGACAGTGTATAGTGCTACTCTTGAGTTAGATGCCTAATGCATGATGGGCAGCATACTTACGCAGAGTTTCATAGAGACACCCTTCGCGCACAGTCGGTTATCGAGATGCTTCGTGATGAGCTGAGGTGCATTCCTCCAGGGTTTTGATGATTGACAGGGGAGCCAGTTTTTGTATTATATGTGACATATGTAGATAAAGGCAGCATAGTATGGTATGTTTAGGTGTGTATGTGTGTAGTATCCAGTTTTGACATGTATCAGCAGTATCCATGACATATCTAATGTAGACCTTTTGAACCCAGCACTAATACCTGAGGCTGGTATCATATATATATAAAATAAACTTTTTCAGCGTTTTCTTTTTTTTTTTTATATAAATTCCCATCTTTACAGTATTTACATTTATTTTATTATTTTACAGTTTTCCATATCTTAAATTTTGTTTAATTTAAAACAATGTTATATCATTATCATTCAAAACTTTAAAATCATTTCAACTGATTGTTTAAATTTTTAATCATTTAAATTTCTTATTTTAATATTAGTCAAATTGATTTCTTTCCATTATCCATTGTTTAAATTTCTTGTTTTAATACCAGACAAATTATTTCTTTATCTATTATCAATTGTTTAATAAATGTTTAACCTCCAACAGCAACTCTGAGGGTCAGAACAATGATACCATGAACCAAATGTTCCATCTGCTGCAACAACAGATGGTAATGATGCAGCAGCAGATGCAACAACAACAACAACAGATTCAACAACAAATGTTACAACAACCACCTCGTCTTGTACCTCATATACCCCCAGTTGTGCTTGTTGTTACCTTTAAGCACTTTTAGTCAGTTAAGCCTCCAGAATTTGAAGGTACAAAGGATCCTACTAAAGCTAGGGCTTGGTTGAAAGAAATGGAGCAAGCGTTTGCACTTGTGAAAGTTGGAGAGGACCAGAAAACTGATTTTGCTAGCTATTTCCTGAAAGGAGAAGCGAACTATTGGTGGGAATCCAGGAGAGCTTTAGAGGGGGGAGATATCGTAACTTGGGATAGGTTTACGGAATTATTTCTGGAGAAATATTTTCCTCGCTATATGAAGAACCAGATGGAAATTAAGTTCTTGGAACTAAAGCAAGGGAATATGTCGGTAATCGAATATGAATCCAAGTTTACGGAATTGGCTAGGTTTATTCCGGAGCAGGTTGATACTGAAGAGAAACGGGCTAAGAGATTCCAACAAGGATTACAGCCATGGATTCGTAGTATAGTGACAGTTTTTGAATTGACGGCTTATACCACCGTGGTTCAGAAAGCCATGATTATTGAAGGGGAAAGTAAAATGTCCCAAAAGGAAAAGGGACAAGGAAATTTTCAGAACCGTGCCAACAGGAAGTCGGGATTTCAAGCCCGGACAAATATAAATTTTAAAAGGACAGGGCAAGGCAACCAGAGAGCAGGTAATAATTTCCAAGCTTCCAACCAGCAGGGAATCATCAGACCCCATTGCCATACTGTAAGACATGTGGTCAAAAACTTACGAGCGTCTGTAATAAGGCAAATGTGATATGTTTCAGGTGCAAACAGAAAGGGCACTACTCCAATGAATGTCCAGTAGGAAGAATAGAGGTTACTTGTTTCCAGTGTGGGAAGAAAGGACATGTTGCTAGGGATTGCAGAGGACCAGCTATGGCAGCTAGTGTTCCGAAGGTGTTGGCATTACCTCCACCAACACAGCACCATCGGCCTAGAGCAAGAACTTTTAATATGACGATGAAGGAAGCTGTACAGAGTCCTAGTGTGATTGCAGGTACGCTTTCTGTGAATTCAGTAGATGCAAAAGTATTGATTGATTCTGGAGCCACAAAATCTTTTATTTCTGAAGAATTCATTGATAAGATAAGTTGTGAAATTCAACGGTTGGGCGAGACGTTAATTATAAAATTAGCGAATGATGATCAAGTTCCTGTAAATCGAGTATGTCCCGAATGTGATATTGATATAGCCGGACATCATTTCTCTGTGGGTTTGATTCCTTTAAAGTTAGGAGATTTTGATGTTATTTTAAGAATGAATTGGTTAGCTTGTCATAATGCTCAGATCCATTGTGCAAACAAGAAAGTGAAGTTGCGAGCTGCGGAAAATGCAACGGTAATATTTATGGGTGAGAAACAGCGGAAGTAATTCCTGACAATGATGCAGACTAAACAATTGTTACGATAAGGATATAAAGTTTATATAGCTTATGTGTTGGATACTGAAATACCGCTAGACCGAGAATTGAGTTTACTATCGATTTAGCACCAGGTACGGAACTAGTTTTGAAAGCTCTGTATCGGATGACACCAGTTGAAATGAATAAATTGTCAACGCAATTACAAGATCTCCTGGAAAGAGGAATTATAAGACCCAGTGTATCCCCATGGGGTGCACCGGTATTGTTTGTGAAGAAGAAAGACAGCAACATACGACTATGTATTGATTATCGCGAGTTGAAAAAGTTGACTATTAAGAATAAGTATCCTTTGCCACGAATCGATGATTTGTGTGATCAACTGAAAGGAGCCGCATGGTTTTCCAAGATAGACTTGAGGTTGGGATACCATCAATTGAAGATCAAAGCTGAAGATATTCCCAAGACTGCTTTTCATACCAGATATGGACATTCTGAATTTCTCGTAATGGCATTCGGTTTGACTAACGCACCAGTAGCGTTCATGGATTTAATGAACAGGGTATTCAAGAGGTACTTGGATAAATTTGTAATTGTATTTATTGATGACATCTTGATTTACTTAAAAACTGAAGAAGAACATGCCGAGCATTTGAGGATTTCTTTGTAAATTTTAAGGAAAGAACAGCTTTACGCGAAGTTTTCAAAATGCAAATTCTGGTTAAAAGAAGTACAATTTCTGGGCCATATTATCAGCATTGAAGGATTCAAAGTTGATTCAGCAAAGATTGAAGATGTATTACACTGGGAAAGACCAAAGACACTGACATAAGTTAGAAGTTTCTTAGTATTAACAGGTTATTACAGAAGATTTGCCAAATATTTTGCGAAAAGAGCTACGCCACTAACCAAGTTAACTCGAAAGAATGAAAAGTTCATATAAGATGACAAGTGTGAAGAAAGTTTTCAAGAACTGAAGAATAGATTAGTAACTACACCGGTACTTGTGTTACCAGATGAGCAAGGAGATTTTGTCATTTACAACGATGCTACATATCGAGGATTAGGATGTGTATTGATGCAGCATGGTAACTTAATCGCATATGCTTCTAGACAATTGAAACCTCATGAATAGAAATATCATACGCATGATCTGGAACTAGCAGCAATCGTATTCGCACTGCAACTATGGAGACACTATCTTTACGGAGAGAAATGCGAAATCTATACGATTCATAAAAGTTTAAAGTATATCTTTACGTAGAAGGAACTTAACATGAGACAACGGCGATGGCTAGAGTTGATTAAAGATTATGATGTTACAATCAGCTATCATCTAGGAAAAGCGAACGTCATGGAAGATGCGCTAAGCCGAAAAGAGAAATTAAATATGTTAACTTTTTTAGAAGAATTAGTCAGAGAATTCGAGAAGTTGGAAATTGAGGTTCGTATTCCAGGTGAGTCCACTGAAGTTATTTATGCAATGACATTCCAGCCAAAATTATTAGAAAATATTAGAAGATGTCAAGAAGAGGTGATGAGTCGAGAAGACGATAACTTAACTGGAGAGGAAATCACAAATCATAAAGATGATAAAGGAATTCTATGATTTTTATCAAGAATCTGGGTACCTAATGTGCCAGGATTGAAAGAAGAAATCTTACAAGACGCTCACAACTCAAGATATTCCATACATCTCGGAAGCACAAAAATGTATCGAGATTTGAAAGAAAGCTTTTGGTGGCCGAATATGAAGAAAGAAATAGCGAAGTGGGTAAGTAAATGCTACACATGTCAACGAGTCAAAGCAAAACACCAACGTCCAAGTGGAGATATTCCAGAATGGAAATGGGAACATTTAGCCATGGATTTCGTGGTAGGACTTCCAAGGACCAAAGCATATCATGACGTAATTTGGGTGATTATCGACAGAGTAACGAAGTCAGCACATTTTCTTCCAATCAATGAAATATTTTCACTCGACAAATTAGTGCACTTATATCTTAAGAAGATGTGATGCGATATGGAGTTCCTGTATCGATTGTATGTGATCGAGATCCACGTTTTAATTCAAGATTCTAGAGACAATTTCAAGAATGCCTTGGTACCAAATTAAACATGAGTACCGATTATCATCCAAAAATGGACGGATAAAGTGAAAGAACTGTCCAAATAATTGAAGATATGTTACGAGTCTGTGCAGTTGATTTTGAAGGCAATTGGGACGAGCATTTACCGCTAGTAGAATTTTTGTACAACAATAACTATCACGCAAGTACTGGAATGCCACCTTATGAAGCTTTATACGGAAGGAAATGTAGATCACTTATGTATTGGGATGAAGTTGGTGAACGCAAAATCTTAGGTCCAGAATTGATCCAGCAAACCAAGGAAAAGATAGAACTTATCCGAAAGTGACTTGAAGCAACGCAAAATCGACAACACAAATATGCAGATCAAGCCAGGAAGGATATGGACTACCAAGAAGGAGAGCATGTGTTACTCAAGATATCGCCATGGAAGGGGTTGACCAGATTTGGCAACAAAGATAAACTGAAGCCACGATATGTTGGTCCATTTGAAATCGTGAAGAAAGTCGGGAAAGTTGCTTACGATTTAGCTTTACCGGCTTACATGCAACATATCCATAATATGTTTCACGTGTCGATGCTTAAAAAATATAATCCTGATTCAAGACATGTAATAGAATACGAGCCGATAGAGATTCAGCCTGTTTTATCTTATGTAGAACAACCAATAAGAATTCTAGATCGGCAAGAAAGAGTATTGAGAAATAAGTTTGTACCTTTAGTGCAGGTTTTGTGGAGAAATCCTATGGTTAAAGAGTCAACCTGGGAACTTGAAAGTGAAATGTTAAAAAAGTATCCCCAGTTATTTTTTAGCGAGATTCTGAGGACCGAATCCTATTAAGGGGGAAGGATGTAACGACTGGGAAATTACGCTTGTATTATATCGTAATAAAGATAAATTATGTGTTTTACTATGTCATTTATGTGTAATTAGTTATAAAACCCTAACTGCTATGTGCTACGTGTAATCAGTATCATCAGGATATTTTCCGAGTATTTATCGGATATTTTGTTTCATATTTAAAGCCTTTGTATCAAAAGTTATACGACCCGAACTATGTTTTAATAGCTAATATTTCAAATAAAATAATTGGCCTTATTTTTCTTAGAACGGCTTGTACCATCGCATTATTCTAAACATCTAGATATTTTATAAATTTTCTTGTTTCACGAAAAATGACTTTTTCAGGCTTCATTGGGTGTTAAAAATCCAACAAAAATCACATTTTTTGGGAATTTTTGGCATATATATTGTACATATTAAATATTTAAAAATTAAAAATTAATACTAAAAAATTATAGAGTTTGGGGCCAATTAATTTTAATAGATGTATAATTAGGGCCTTAATTTCAATTAGGAGTATTATTTTACTTACTATAAATAGTTTAATTTTTATTTAATTATTATTAATTAATTAACAAAAATCAAAAAAATTATCAAAATTCTCTGTTTTCGGGTCCGATATTCCATAGTTGGGTCGAAGAATCAATCCGTGATTTTGATTTGATTTATGCATCAAATCGATCGATGTAAGTATCAGAATTCATCCTCTTGATCTGTTCTTTCGATTTGTGGTATTAATTTCAAGTTTTGATTCATTATTGTTCAATTTTAATTTCTAGGGTTTATACCCGAATTAGGACTTTTTGATTCTAGGGTTATTAGGATGATTTGATGTTATGAATAGCTTTATATGATGATTTCTGATCGATTCATGGTATTTAATTGAACAAACGATTCCTGGATAATGAAGTTCGATTATTAGGGTTTATGTCAATTTTTGATTTATACGTTTTTTATTTTGATGAATATTTGGTTCGTTAGATGTTAGGGATTTGATTATACAGTTCTTAAGCTCTGATTTGCACTATAAAACGTGAAGTTTCATGTACAGATGAGTGAAATCGATGTTTCGCCGGAGATGAAGTCGGTTTGATCGGAGAATGAGATTCAGGGATGTTTTTGGTTCGTTTTGGCCGGAAATAAGTTGCTATGGTTGATTAGGATTGAAACCCTGTGAAAAACAGACCAAAAGATATCAATTTTGGCCTGAAATTGGGCCACCAGAATCTGCTCCGGTGACCGGATTCTGGGCAAAATCCGGTGTGTTCTTCACGACCCGGATTTTGACCCGTTTGACCTGTCCACTTGACCCGTGTTTGATCTGTTTTATCAGAAATTTCAGTTCTGACAAAGGAATGATTTAGTGTTTAATTTTGTTGATTTTGGTTAAGAAATGATGAAGTTCGAGTTCTTGATTTTTCAATTCAATTTTTGAGGTTATATTGATGTTTTTGATAATGTTTGATGATTGGGTTAGTTTTTAATTATTCAGGGCTTCGTTTTGATACCGAGAACTCGAGTTTAGTGTTGATTTAGTTGAAATCGATTTTCCGATTTGGTTCATCGGAAAGGAGTCGAATTTTGTCAGAATTAGAGTTCTATAGGTTGTTTGTGGTTGTTGATGAGTTCTGTAGGTTGTTTGTGGTTGTTGATGTTAAGAATGAACTGGAGTAATGAATTGGAATCGATTTGGCTTGAAAACTAGACTGAAACCAGGCGAAACAGAGCAGTGAAGGGGTTGCCGGAACGCGGACGGAGTTGGCGGGTCACCGGTCGGATTCTGGAAAACCCGGAACTCGGGCGGTGTTCTTCCCCAACCCACCTGGGTTCTTGGTGACCCGGTTGGGTCCAAAACCAACCCGGGTTTGATCCCCCTCTTTCTGAAAATCTATTCTAAAAAGTGTTTTTGGAATTTTCTTTTTATTTTTAATTTAGAAATTCAATTTTAGTTTTAAAAATCATTTATTTGATTTCCAAAAATCATTTATTTATTATTTTTAAATTCTAAAAATTATTTTCTTAATTTTTTTAAATTCTTAAAATTATTTTCTTTTATTATTTTTAAAAATTCAATTTGATTTATTTATTTATGATTTAATTTTAGTTAATTAATTATAAATTTAATTAATTAATTAATTCAATTAATCAATTAATCAATTAATTTTATTTATAATTAGTTAGATAAAGATAAATTATTGATAATTAATTCAAATAAATTCCTAAAAATTATTTTTAAACTTTTAAAAATTATCTTTTGGTATTTAAAAATCATTTAATATTATTATTAATTGATTTAATTCTATTTAATTCTGATTTTATTCATAATAATTAAACCGTTCGTCCGTTTAATACGAATCGAACGCGTATAGACTCAGAAAAACATTACGCTTTCAATAAAAATACTTTTGAGACCTAATTCCTTTTGTATTACAATGTTGTATGATTTGTGAGTCATTTTGAGTCGGTAAGCGGTGTATACTATTAATGACCCGATTTCAATTCTGAACGTACTGAAACATACCTTTTAACGATTTGACTTATGTGTTACATGAAATATGTGATTACGTGTTATATGAATACCATGATTACGTTCTATGTGATATGCATGCTATTTGTTTACAGTTTTAAAATGCCATGATTAGTTATAAATGATCGAGTAGACGTCAACACGTATAATTACGTCATTTGAGTTTGGTTTTGTCAATTAAGATAATCCTTTTATTTATAAAATCGAGTAGCAAGGAGTGCGGTCAAGTGTTAGATGGAGATAGTAGCCAGCAGCTATAAACCAGAGTAATAGTAAGAAGTTATCGAGCATACCAGGCAAGTACCCCTAATTTCACTTATCGTTCAAGTGACGTTTATTTCAAATTATATTATGCAAGTATACATACCTTCACTTATTGTTCAAGTGATACTATTATGAATTTTATTCTGCAAATATCTGTATCTTCACTTATCGTTCAAGTGATGATTATTCTGACTTTATTATTCAATTTCTATACTATTCTAAGTTCAGAATAGTTAAATATTTTTACATTTCGCTACAACTTACTCTATACAGTGAAGCTTTGAATTGAGATTAACGAATAACTAATTGTTCTGGTTATTTCGCCATTGGTTATTGAGATAACTCTGGACCATGAGAAATGGGAAGTTATGTGGTTAAGGATGTCATTTGATTCGACTCCTTTGATTAAAAAATTTTTATGGGTTGGATGGTTGCGTAAAAGGCCGTGGCGGCGGTCCAGTATGAGCTATGTGTTATACAGGATATAACACCTTTCTAGGCTGATATGTGCCTTGGGTACCCTTTTGTTTAGTTGGATATGCTTCGGCATACCGGTGTTGCTCCGCGGCTGATCACCGACGGCAACACACCATCGTTCGAGGATTCCAATCCCAAAATAAAATACATATGCAAATGTTGTGTATTATCAAAATATATATCAGTTTTTGATACTGTTCAGGTATTGTGGTTTGGTTTTGTTCATCAGATATATTGTTGTTGTTGTTCTAAATCATAAGCTATATACTGCTTATTAAGCATTTCTTTCGCTCATACTTGTTTCATACCCTGATTCTTTCAGCTAGGTCAGGGCAAGCTTGAGTTCCAGGTCTGACCAAAAGTTGTGTGTTTGTAGATAGTTTGGTATGTTTTCCAGGTAGACAGTTTGGGACGCTTAGCTAGTCTAGATGTATGTAATAAAATTTGAATAATCTGTAAAACTAATTAGACTTGTGGTTTGTAATAACAGTTGGTTTGTATTAGTGTCCATTTCATACTATAACCTGTGATCGATCCAGTTGCATGCAAGGGGTCATCTTTATTATATTATTCCGCTGTGATTATTTTATTATGGTTTATTGGCTAGTGACCCCCAAATCTAGACCCCGGGTTTGGAGGGCGTCATATCTTCAATTTCCATCTTCTTTTCTATAAATACAATCTTTCACTCTCAAACTTATCATTATCCTTTTCACTCATAAATACCCATCTTACTCATCAAAATGGCTCAACCTCAGTTTTACAAACGTAGCGGTGGTTGTTACCTACCGATTTTTAACCCTAGTGATAAGAATATATACTTTGATCCTTACGGTCATAAGGTTCGTATTCATGGTGAAGTCTACCATCCAACTGAAGTTCCTACTTCAGTCTATGATCATCTCTCTTGGGATGATCAGTTAGAAATACAATTCTTCACTAGCGAGGTTCTTCTTCAAGAAAAACTTCAGGATGAGTTGGCAGAACGTGCTCAACAAGCAGCTCTTGAGATGCAAGAGAATATTATCTCTCTTGCAGGCATAATGAGTAGGATCTACCATCGCAAGGCGATGAAAGTGGAGCGAGCGGCAAAAAAGCAGAAGAAAACTAAGTAGATAGATTGTATTAGGATTTTATCTTAAATTTCTATAAAATCCTGTACTTTGTTTCTTCATAATTAATGAAAATCTTTAAGCTTCTTTATTTTCTAAGTGAATTCTTGATTACTTTCTTGTTAATGTGCTTGAATGTTCTTAAATGTTAAATGATTAATCAGTACTGCATGTTAAATTTCAAATATGTTTATAGTGCATTTGAATAAACTAATCACTGTTTGAGTTCATATGACACTTCAGTACAGATTGAGCAAAACAAGAAGTAAATACTGGTTGAGAAGAAAATTTAAGAAGATTTAATTCTTAATCACTAAGAGTTACAATCTTTGAGTGTTGCTTACCATACAAAATCTTATGAAACTTTCTTTTCTTATCAAGAAAGTTGTCCACACTCAATCTCAAAATTCTATATATCTTATATCTTAAATTACTTTTTACAACTGAAACACTTGAATTCTTTTTTCAAATGTTGCCAAAAATCAAGTGTCATAATTCTTGAATTATGTTCACCACTCAGAAACAACATTTAATTAGTTGGTTAGAGACTACTTGCTGAGGTAGATCTTGATGATACTAACAGAGACACAGAGGTTTCCTCAGTCTTTACTAAAGACTCTGTGATAGCTTTTATTATAGACATTCCAAGTAATTAGTTCTTTGTAAGAAGAACAAAGGTTTGAGATCATGGTACATGACAGTAACCTGATCAAATCCTCTCCAATTCAATTGGAGGTTCTCATTATCGATGAACAACAACTATCACAACCACAATATCTACTGTGAGTCTAATTGTGAATCCATAAGGTATAAATACTGGTATTACTTTATCAACATTTAATTTAAATACTGATTTAGTTCTTTCATCATTTATAGTATGCTTTTTATGATATAAATCCTATTGATATGATTACATCTAGACCTTAGTTAAGGACTACCTCTAGTCGTATGATCATAGATCACCCTTCTTTAGCTACCTCTTATTTCTATAGGACAATCTTTTTGAGCCTTTTTTCTGTGAGATGTTTGAAAAGATTGAGAGAAAAACATAATTTAAGAGAAGCAAGATCCTTCCTGGCAAAAGGAGAGGTAGATGAGAGATAGGATTTAGTAATCCTTGTGAGGAAGCTTTGACTATTAAAAGTCATGAGATGTTTGGCGTAAGGAGTAGTGATACTACTTTAAAAGAATAGAGAGATTAAGTTTAATTTGCTACATGTTTGCAGATGCTCAGAGTTCTCAAGGAACAGATGCTGAACAACAGTCTGTTGAATCTCAGGAACACTCTGATGTATCAAAGGCTATTGATCTCCCTGCAATTCTAAGTACTGATACTTTCTTGCAGTCCATATATTCTACTATTCCACCACATGAGATAATCCATGTTTTTGTTGAAAAATAGTCCATTCATTCTTCTATACCATCAAATGAGATAATCCTTGTTATTACTGAAGATGTAGTAGCACAACAGTCCATTCATAAAGATTCATCCATTTCAGAATCACCACAGCATGTTACAGGAACTGAAGTTCTGAAAGATCTTGAAGCTCCAATTCATTTATCTGTAATATTTGAAGATGTGGAGATAACTGCTGTAGGTGTTGAAGCTTCTGAAGCCACTGGATCAATTTCTCATTCTATTATGTATAATAAAGTTGAAGATCAAATTTAAAAATTAGTGCAAGATCCAGCTGCTATTGAAGAATCTAATGATGGTAAGAAACTCATGTATCTAATGCTATGTTAGATCTTGAGAATGATCTTTTCTTTCCTGAACATATGCCTATGCATGTTCGACAACAGATAATGACAGAGTTAGATGCTAAGAAGAAGCAGGATTATTCTGATAATCTCTGGAATGCTTATTGGAAAGATTCTACATTCCAGAACTCAAGTTGTTGAACATCTGAAAATAGCAAAACAGAAGATTACAAATCCTGATGCGCTGAATCATTTGAAATCATCTACTTTGTTGTCAGATCCTTACACACAACTCATGAAGCAAAAACAACTCAAATAAATCAGATTAAAGAATCATTTATTGCTTCAAAGCTGCTTACACATCGGGAAATTCAGAAACAAATTTCACCAATAGTTGCCAGACAAATTTCAATTGAAGCCAGTCAAGCTATATTGGAAGCAAATCAAGTTCAAATGTCTGATCAACTTAATGAAGTACAGAATTCAATGGAGCTGATTCTTTCTCCACTACTTGGTGATGATGCCAAAAAGGCGGAGAAAATTGATAAATCTAAATGCAAACAGCTGTCATTGGTAAGTACTGCTAATGAAAATTCTGATGAAGGTAATAAGGGGGAACATAAGGAGATTAGAAGAAGAAGCAAGAGGAATGATAGAAAAGTTGAAGAATTGACCGTGGCTACTAAAATGCAAAAACCTTAACAAGTCACAATTGTTGCTGAAGAAGACCAAGGTATTCGGGAGAAAGAAACTGGTGCTAAAGCAAGCTAATATCTTCAAACTTTGAATGTTAAAGGAAGAAAGAAAACTTTATTCTAAAAAAATCCAAAGATTCAATTATTTGATTCTGAAGTAAGTAGAAGAATATTTGCAAAGGAAAATCCTGGAGTTGATCTTGAACAGCTAAGGAAAACGGAGGAAGACTTTAGAAATTCTATGATGACAACAAATGCTGATATTGCTATTAATTCTCAAGTACTTTATGAAGATGAACCTTCTAACAGACCAACCAAAGGTATAGTTATAAGGGAAATCAGTCAGGCAGAAGGTGAAAGATCTCTCAGATCACAAGCTATTGGAACTGCTGACATGAACCTAAAAGGAAAGGAGAATATAGAAGAAAAGTCAAAGAATTTCAAAGATTAAAAGCCAAAGCTGAAGAAAATCTTATCGAAGCAGAAATCATTCAAGCTAGTGTTTAAAGGAAGATTTCTGGAAGCATTCTGAGCTGAGGAAGTGAAGTTAACCTCTGACATTGCTCAAGTTAAAGAAGCAGTTCAGGATGAAGAGTTAAAGTCTGATATTTACTGAAGCAACATTGAATATGCATACTTGGTTCCCGCATTTAGATAGTTTTGACATCATCAATTGGAACTTGTCCATAAGTCCATAATGAAAAAGTAGGGGGAGACTGTTAGGAGAAATTGATGATATCAAACAAAAACTATCAGAAGCATCAATGGATGATGATTACAAACATCAATGGATGATGAGTATAAGCATCAATGGATGATGATGACATCAACGGATGTTAGTATTCAACGGATGATGATGTCAACGGATGATGAGATCAGTATTTGTCACATCAGTTGATCTTTGAAGAAGAAAAGGAAATAAGAATTTCAAGTCGGTGGAGGACTTTATCTCAGAAGCAATAATATAGGTTTCCTTGTTGTTAATAGAATATGATTCCTTATACATTGTTAGTTGTGCTCTATAAAAGCATAGTTTAGGTTCATTCTATAAGCATTGCTATATTGTTATATCTTTCGCATAACCTAGCAGCTCTCAAGGATATTTGTTCATCCTTTCGAGAGAGTACTTGTGTAATAAGTTTTTATAAGTTTAATATAAAAACTGTTTGATTCTGTTGAAGCTTTGTCTAGTTGATCGTATTAACTGTATTCACCCCCCTCTACAGTTGATTAAGGGCCTAACATCAAAACTTGTGGAGACCCTGGCTTCATATAAACTACCATGTCTCACACCAGTCAATGTGATCCTGTCATCAGAATTACTAACAATTCCAGAATATTCCTTATAAAAGTTGACATGGTAACCTCTGTCACAGATTTGACTCACACTAATCAGTTTATGCTTGAGTCTTGCAACTAGAGCTACATTTTCAATGATGACATTTACAACTTTGATTTTGCCATATCCCAAGATTTTTCCTAAGTTGCCATCTCCATAAGAAACGCTTGGGCCAGCCTTCTCCTCAAATTCTGATAGCAAGGATTTATAACCAGTCATATGTCCTGAGCATCCACTGTCCAAGACTAGAGCATTCCTCCTATCACCCTACAATCATTAATTTGAACTAGTTACTATTTTTAAGGACCCATACTTGCTTGGATCCTTTGGCCTTTTTAATTTTGTTAACATATGCAGCAGGAGACTTTTTTTCAGAATTTATGTTAACATCCTTACTATCAGTATTTATACATGCAGAAACAGATTTTGCTTTAATTAAAGAGGGTTATAGTTTATAATAATCATAATACAAACTATGATACTCTTTCAATGTATAAATAGAATGCCAAACACTTCCACAATGAAAACAAGGACTATGTGGTTTATATCATAATAGTCATAATGCCGAACTGTGATACTCTTGCTAGTTCCTTTTCTAGATAAACATGTTTTTCTACCAGTTTTTCCTTAACATAAACAATATTATCTCTTTCTTTTTAAAGTTCTAGCATGGAAAGCAACTTAGTTTCTAGGTGATCATTCCTTTTCATTAACACAAAGTTTTCACTCTTAATTCTATTATTCTCTAAGGTTTGATCCCTAAAACTAACATGCAGAGACTTAAGAAATAATCTTAATTCATAGATATCATCAGTATCAACAGCAAGAGTAGTCTGAGGTACCTTTAATTCAGCATTTTCAGCCTTAGCATCAGCTTTTTCCATGAGAGCATAATTGACTCCATTATCCGAATCTGATAAATCATCCCAGTTTCTCTTCCTTGAGATCAAGGCTTGTTTCTTCTCAGCTCTGGATTTTCCACAGTCAGCTGCAAAGTGTCCAATTCCATCACAGTTGTAATATCTCTCTTTTCACTTGTCAAGTTTTCCAGATCTTGATTCCTTCCCATCAATATTTCTTCTGTTGTTCCTCTTATCAGAGTTTGAGGAACTGGAACCTTTTCTGGAAAACCATCTCCCTTTCTTGAAGTTCTTGTAGACCATCTTCTTGAAGCTTTTAACCAGTAGGGCAGCCATCTATTCCATATCTTCATTGTTGTTATGATCACTATCAGTATCTGATTCAGTATCATTATTTGATGATTCAGTATCTGACTTCGCAATCATGGCTTTCCCTTTGGGGTAGCTTTTTCTCCTAACTTTCTCTTTTGGCTTCTCTTCAACCTTGAGTGCAACTGGTCTAGCTTTTGATCCTTTCCTCTTACTTCTTTGCTCCATCTCTAGTTCATGAGTTTTCAGAACTCCATAATCTCATCTAGAGGTGTGATATCAAGTTGATAGTTATCCCTTATTGATGTGACTTTATAGTCCCACTTTTCAGGGAGAGCAAGTAGGAACTTCAAGTTTGAGTCCTCCAAATCATATTCTTTGTCGACAAGGGATAAGTCATTCAGCAACTTCTGAAATATGTCATAGATCTCAGTTAGGGACTCATTGTCCCTTGAGTCAAAGTGCTCATATTCTTGAGAAAGTATTGTGCTCATGTTCTTCTTGATAGCAGTTGTACCTTGACACTTTACTTCAAAAGCATCCCGTATCTCTTTTGTTATTTTATATCCAATGACTCTATTGAACATAACACTATCAAGACTGTTGTGCAGGATATGTCTAACCTTAGCATCCTTCATGATAGATGAGATTTCCTCAGGAGAGTAGTCATTCATGTCTCTGTCTATCATCTTTTCTGGTTCTTTTGCAAGCGAAACAGCTACCTTCATCGGTCTGTGAGGACCATCATAGATCCTGTTCAAATTTTCAAGATCTGTGGCTTCCAAGCGCATGGCCATCATGACTTTCCAGATTGGATATTCATGTATCTTCAGGATAGGCACTTTGATTGCTTCATACCTACTCATGTTGTTGCTTATCTGTGATGTGGCTGGGGGTTGTGGCTTCGTATTCGGATTCTATGTTTCTTCTTCTCCTTTGTCCTACATGGTTGATTGATTTTTAGATCTTAAACTGTTTGTACGTTAATAGGAAGCTCTGATACCAATTGTTAGGCCCTTAATCAACTATAGAGGGGGTGAATACAGTTAATACAATCAATTTGACAAAGCTTCAACAGAATCAACAGTTTTTATATTAACTGATAAAAACTTATTACAATCATACTCTCTCAAAAGGATGAACAAATATCCTTGAGAGTTGCTAGGTTATGCGAAAGATATAACAATATCGCAATACTTTTAGCATACACCTAATATGTGCTTTATATAGAGCACGACTACCAATGTATAAGGAATCCTATTCTATTAACAACAAGGAAACCTATACAATTGCTTCTGAGATAAAGTCCTTCACCACCTTGAGTTCCTATTTCCTTTTCCTTCTCGAAGATCAACTGTTATGACAAATACTGATTTCATCATCCGTTGACATCATCGTCCATTGATATCATTATCCGTTGATTATCAACATCCGTCGATGTCATCATCATCCGTCGATTCTTGTAGTCATCATCCGTCGATGCTTGTAGTCATCATTCATCGATGCTTGTAGTCATCATCCATCAATGCTTTTGATATTTTCTGTTTGATATCATCCATTGCTCCTAACATGCCCCCACCACCACCTCTAACTGAATATAAAAGACAGAGGGCAGTAAGAGTGAAGATGAATAATGAGGTTCTATATGCTCTCAAGTTGCCTACACTATCAGCGGGATTAAAATGCAAGGGAAGTGATAAATCCCGAGAAGAAAGTGAGGATTATGATCCAAGAAAGCATGTAGGACAAGATGTTAGTGAAGATGATGCAGCAGTGACTCCATTGAAGGTTTGTCGTAGCCATAGTTCTCTTTTTTTGAGTTTCTATTAATTGTTTGGATTCATGGGAAACTGGTGGGCATATTTACTGCAGTAGCCAATTGAAATATTTATCATTTTCTAATTATGAACAATAAATTAGTAGATTGGTTAAGTGGGGAAAAATCTAAAATCTTATTTAAAAATAAGATTTAAATGTGATATCATATAACAAAAAACCTAAAATGATAGTAAAAACCCTAAAAATATAAACATAAGCATGTAAATCAAATGCACAGTGAGTAATATAAGCTGAAGATTTGGAATATCTATTGTACTTAAATACATAGCTAGCTTAAGTTATAATTTAGTTGTACAGACAGTCGGCCATAGTTTCTTTTTATAAATCGATTTAACATTAATATATTTCCTGTCAAGTTTATAATCATGTTCTTCCTTCCATTGACTTTGATTCAGTAGGTATCTGTCATATGCCTTTGTTCAATTCAAACTGCATTTTCCTCTTATATGCATCTATCTAATATGCTAGACTTGAGGTTTTGATATGAAGTTCTCTTGCTCAGGGTCCAGTTGAAATGATTCCAGTGGCGTATTTTTCATTTTTTATTTTTCATTATTTTTCATTTTTTACTTATAGAATTAAATTGAGCTACATACAGGACTGTAAAATTACACACAGTTTTTATTTTGCCAAAATGTTTTTATTTTGCCAAAATCTTAGTTAAAAATAAGATTTAAATGTGATATTATTTAACAAAAAACCTAAAATGATAGTAAGAAGAACACAATATTTAAATTACTAATATTTGAAAAAACCAAAATGTAAATAGCATCTGCTTTGAATAAATATGTGTAAATATTTGTGTAGTTTCATGTTTTTGCAAGGTCCTTTCAGAGGTACATCAATTAAGTAGAAAAACATGCACCCTGGCTGCATATTTTTAATTTTGTCCCAAAGGCCATACTACATCCGTACATAGGTTTTAGTTTGACCCTTCTTTTAGGGTTTTGATCATGCAGGCAGTTGTGACCCTTTTTAATTTTTTAATCAAGATTATTGGTACCTAATAAATTGTATTTTGCACGGTAAAAAAAGACAAACAAGAAAAAGTTGTTAATGGGACACGGACCAATAACACGTTCCAGAGCCAATTTAGCAGCCAAGCCTGCAACTCGGAATGCAAGTGAGAAGGAGGATAAATGTCGATCTGTACCTGTAATATCTCCAGCTCCTATAGTTGACTTACCAAAAGCAGATGACGTCAAAGGTTCAATGGCTTCTTTTTGGGCTATGCGAAAATGCCAAAAGGAACAGGCTGGAAAGGAAAAAGCTTAACAAGAAATAGTTGAAAAGGAAAAAGTAGCTGTAAGTGCAAGTAAGAATGTTGTCGAGGAGAATATAATGCCTGATATTGAATTTGAGGAAGGCGATGAGCAAGGTTAGCCTATTTTCTTTCTTTTCATTTTAAATTTTAAAATTGGTCCCGCCTGCCTGTTATTATACAAAAAAATTCAAAAAATGCAGTTGTAATTCCTCAAAGGATGAGAGGAAAAACTGGGACGGACAGAGTTGATACGAGAAGCTTGGAGCAGAGAATTGACTTCGAGATGAATGATGATTACCAGACCATTGCAGAAAATGATAAAGTATTATCAGAATTAAGTAGCTTCATTGGAATGCTTGCTAAGCGATGCGTGTCTCTAACTTATGTTACTTGGTGCCCTGTCCCAATATAGTTGAGGCAAACTTTGTGGAATTACGTCAAGGTATTTATGACCATATATCATTGTTTATCTTTACTTGGTTGTTAATGTACCTTGTTAAATGTTACATTTTGCTTTTTCATGCTAAATGTTCTCTAAGTAGTCATGTTAAATTTTCTATTAATTTTATTTGGTCTACAATGAGACAACCCTTAGTATCCCAGCAGCCTCTGGTCTTTTCTTTATTGAATACACTCGCACACTCGAAGTAACATTGCAGCTATAATAATGCTCAAAGAAAGAATGTTGAAAATATGTCACTAAATCAATCAAATTGAATGCTTAATTAGTTAATTTTCCACTTATATTAGCCTGTAAACTATTTTTTAGTTAATTGATTAGTTAATTTTGAACTGAAATGGTAAAATTCAAGTATGCCGGGTAATTGGTCTGTATCACCTTTATTGAATGCTAAAGACAGATGAAAGAAGAAGCATATACGTCATCTATCTTTGAAGAATATAATTAGACACGTCTTATTAATTATCATTTATAATTATGAGGATAATTTCTGAAAAACTAATTAGGGAGGACTATTTTATTAATTTATTCTCATTAATGTTTGTAAGGCCTGATATATAATTCCTGATGAGTTGGAAAATTGGGTGATCGAGACAATTTATTCATGTTGGAAGACGTACAAGAGTCGAATTAAGGCGAGTCATTTTCCACCCTTTGAAAATGATGAACTGGGGTTGGCAAATAGACCGGATGAAATTCCATGAGAGACTTTTAAAATGCTCCTGGAATACTGGAATGATGAGAGTGTTCAGGTATACTTGTGTGATTTTAAGCATTTAGGCTATCTTGGTATCATGATAATATCATTTTTCATTATTTCTGTTGGAGAGAGCAAAGAAAGATGCAGTAAGTCGTAAGGTGTATGTTGAGACTCATACTCTTGGTCCGAAAAGTTTTGCACAACAGCGGAATAAGATGGTATGTGAGTAATTTATATTATTTCTTTGTTTACTTGATTGTGTTGTTCAATTTCATTATATGTGTCTAAATAATGCCACAATTTTGCTCATTTTATCTTGTTCGTTCTCTTTGGTAGAAAAATAAGGTGGTAGATGAGCCTGACTATGAATCATGTGATGCAGAGGTTTTTTCTTGCTCGATTTCAGTATTTCACTGTATATGTCCTAAGTATTACAACAATGTTGCTCATTTTGTCTTGTTCATTCTTTTTTTCTAGAAAAAGAAGGCGGCAACTGAGTGTGAACCTTGTGATGCAGAGGTTTTGATAAAAACTCGGGAGCGAGTTCAAGGACGTGTGTACAAGACCAATCCAGAAATAATCAAAAAGAAAATTATACATATTTTATTTCATAGTTTATTGCAGATTTGTTGTATGTTTTGGTATTTAGTTTTTGATGACCATTTTTCTTTTATATCTTTGTTTTATAGGAAAACATTAAAAGAAAACTCAGCACCGGAGATGCTGCTTATGATGAACTTGGTGTAATACATGGTCCAAATTGGCTGAAAGGGATATGCATTAAGTCAAATAAGGCGCAAACATAACGTACGTCAAAGAGCTTACCGCAAAGATAAAGGAAGGCCTTGCTTCTGAATTGGAGGAGAAAGTGAAGAAAGTCGAGTCTGAATTCCAGGAGAAAGTAAAGAAAGTTGAAAAAAGTGTTGAGCAAAAGGTACATCAAAATATGGCAGTTATTCTTAAAATACTTGCGGAAGCCAACCTGTACATCAGAATTGATATCCAGGACTTGTGCGTGATGGCTGCAAGTGACAATGATGATGGTACACCAATAACTGGCTGCAGTAGCTTCTAATACCAGTTTTTTTTAAGTTTATAAGCATATAACGCTATCTATTAAGTCCTAAACTAGTTTAACTTAATAATATTATGGTTGTCGTTCTTGTAGTTTAAGTAGTTTAACTTTTGTTGGATGTTGGATGGTGGATGTTTTGGTAGGATGGTTGTTGGATGGCTGGATGTTTTGGTAGTTGGTTGTTGGATGGCTTGGTTTTTATGGATGTTTTACTAATTTAGGATTGCTTAAATACCAATAGCACATTTACAATTTTTTATTTGTCAAGGTGTTACATTAGCTTCATAAATGTTACCATAGGCAATGTAAATATTTCAGTAGCTTACATACATATGTTACATTAGGTATTAAAGTGTTATAATAGCTACTAAAAAATACCAGTAAAATGGGTCCCACATGCCACGTCTCCACTGTGGGACCCCCATGGCACGTCACCACTGTGGGAACCACATGCCACGTCACCAAAGTGGGATCCACTTGCAACATCACCACTGTGGGACCCGCATACCACGTCACTGTAGTGGGACCCACATGCTACGTCACCACTGTGGGCCCCATGTAATATCTGCATGCCACATCACAATAGCCCACATTGTTAAATATTTTGTGCCACTCCAAGGTAACATATATTTTAGATTACATTAGGATTGATTTATGTTACCTTAGGGGTCTAGGGTAATAGAAAAACCCGTGTTACAGTAGGGGGTATTATATGTTTGCTTAGGTACCCTAAGGTATCAGCGAAAAAACTAAAATAAAATTTATGTTACCTTAGGCTATTTTTAGCCTAAGTAACATTTTAAGGGCCCTATTGTATTATTTTTTTCTTATACATAAGGTTGTTTTTGGTGGATACAGACTGAGTTGTTTGTCTTTTGGAAGTTCTTGTCTCTGTATTAGATGATTGTGCAGATTGTTGATGAGAGACATCTTCATACTTGTCCTCATTTCTTAGCTCCCTTAGTCTGTCAAGTCTTCTTTTCACTTTATCCCGAGTAAGAGTCTCCAAGGGATTTCTAGGTGATAGTTTTTCCAGTTTCTACAAAAGTATGCTTAGCCATTGGATATTTTGAATTGTGTGGAGTTGATCAAGCAGCAGTGAAGATTTCTTTGAGAGCACATAAATTGTAACTCTTTGAGGATGATCTTGCATTCTATGTGTGTTGTAGATCATTTCTTCCTCCAACACTTCCTTGTAGGATGGCATTATTATCTTCAATGCTAGTTCATCTTCTTTGCATACAAACCTTTTGATCCTGATCAATACTTGATTGATTGCCCATGATGTGCTTAACCTGAAGTCTGAGATCCTTATCTTGCGGTCACTTATCTTGAAGACCATTTGATCTTCTTTATCCTTGAAGATGAGAGGTTCATTATCTTTTATTGAGTTGATCTCAGCTATGTCACCTACATATACTAGTTGATAGCACTTCCTGGTGACCTTTCTTTTATCTCTCTCTTCATCATACAACATTTTGCAATTCAAACTGTAGGCATATAGAAGTTCAGCCGCAGAGACATCAGTATTAGACCTTTTTACTCCATCAAAACTTATTTCTGCTCTGACTCTTCTCGACCTACTTTCCAAAAAGGATAAATACTATTACTATACTCTCTTCAAACTAGCATGCGTCAGGGTAAGATTATGCGTTGTATTATCTCTGAAGATTTTGATCACTTTGGGTTGTGCAAATTCTTGAGGAGACACTTCTCTGATGGCTTGATAGATTTGATCCCTGAGGTATTCATTCACAATAAAATTGGTTTTAAAAGTTGATATCTTCTGGGCCAGGACAAATAGCTCAACTATATTCATCTTCTTTAGAAATATAGATGCTATTTTCATTAGATGGTCAGATGAATGATTCACACACAACCTCCATCCTTTTGAGAGAACAGTCGATGATACGTTCATGATCACCTAAATGAGCTCATGACAAAATTCATGAATGTTTTTGTTCTAATTCCTTAAGACCACTAAGATATCTAAAAGATCTTTATTGCCTCTATCATTGTCTAAATATGTTCCTGGTTTTTCCATCTTTTTTACTTCTTCCCATATCTTACCTTGCCTTGTTTCCCTCAATGTCTTCTCTCACTCTACTCTGGCTGCTTTCCTCACCAATGCTCTCTGAATTATTTCCCTTGTCCTACCAATTGAATTCTAAACTTTAGCATAAGTGCGGTTCATGATGTCTTCAGTGCCATATAGTAAGCTGTCATTAGAGAAAGCATCTTCATTTTTAAATTCTTCCTCTTCAGTGACCTTGACTTTTTTCTCTTTACACTTGAAAAGAGGTTCAAATGTAATAGGATCATTTCTCTCATCTATATGACCTTCTTCCATTTCTTCTTCAACTTAATCTTCTAGATTAGAAGGAAAGATTTCCGTAAGTAGTTGCCTCAATTATTTTACTATTTTAGTGATATGATCCTCCTTTGATATTGATTTCTCCCCCTGAGGTGTTTTGTCTTTTTCAGTTTCTAAGTTCTTCCAGAATTTCTCTTCTGCTTCTTTCTTCACCCAAACCTCAATTGCTTCCTCCCTCACTATTTCTTCTTATTTTTCTTCAAACGAGGTGTATGCGAATGGATCACTGATTTGTGTTTCTGGAATACTTGCAGCTTCAGCTTTCTTCAACCCTGCCATATCTTCTTTCTCCATTGTTGATTGAATAACAGGAGCAACAGACTCAATAAACTTTATTATTGCTTCAACCATGGTTTCCTTTTTTAAGGACTTATCTTTCTGAATTTGAGATACTTGGGGTACTTTTTCTTTAGCAGCTTCCTTTTTTCTCCCCTTCAGTTAGGTTATCCTTCTAAATTAGAGCAGGGGTTTGATTGAGATTGAAGTTTTGGTTCAACAAGATCAAATCTATGGCCATATATTTTAGCCACCTTTAATGTTGTTCAATGAGTTGTTTTCATCTGTGCCATTACTGTGTCCAACTTTCAGTTGATCCTTTCCATCTCGTTCTTGTTCTGAAGTTTAAGATCAACAATATCCTTTTCATGTTCCATATGAATTCGCTGAATGTTGTTTCGAATATCCGCATCTCTTTGTTTAATCAATCTTATGAATCTTTTTTCATTTTCAAGTAAAATTGCTTCCATATCATATTTAAGAATGTATTGTGACATATTAGGTTGTGGTGCTGTTTGGATGGTGGGTGTCTCACTAGGCTGCTCACCAAGTGTTTCTCTCTGCACTCTTTCACTCGGCTTAGAGTCAGGGATGTACTCAACCTCTCAGGTAGTGTATCACTCCGCTCAGAGCTCCTTAGAATAGATGTACATGCATGAGAAATCACCGGACCCATCATTAAAGAGGTCACCAATGGTGCAATGGGGTTTCGAAAATCCATGTCCTTGCCTAAGAAAAGTTGCCTATCATCTGAAGATGATTCAATCAGGGTTAGAATCCCTGTGAGAGTAACTGAAGCCGTCACATTTGGAATATGTGCCTCAGTTCTCTCTAGTGTCAGTGAAGACACTTTCCCGTTAGGCTCAACAGGTGAATCTGATTTATCATCAATGGGTTGCTGACTTCCACTCATGACAAGTCCCCTGTCCGCGGATGCATTTAGGGTAGTTTGTTTTGGGGAGGTAGGTGTTGTACTCTTGATGGCACTAACCACAACACCCTCTTCTAACACCTGTGAAGCAAATGGTTCCATTGAAGGAACGATGCCAGTAAATGTCCCCGGTAATGCTTCCTGAGTGTGTGCAACCTCACTTTGTCCGATAAGAGTTGTGGATTGAGGTAGTGACACTCGTTCAGATGCCATATATAACTGGAAAATTTTAATAGATTCATCTTATTGAGAAGATGAATCTAGTAACTATTTATGTGACATTTTAGCCTGTACATCTTATTGAAAAGATGTAAGGGGGTCAGTAGTTATCTCAAGGATACTGTTTTCTTCTTGGAGAGACAGAGCTATGGGTTCTCTCATTACATCATCAATATTTACTATAATGTCTGTAGTTACTCCCTTAACACTCTCATTAAGTAATGGTTCCTTTTGCATCAGGGGTTGTGAAGAGAGGAGAAGTGTTTCAGTGTTTGGTTTTAAGGATGGGTTCTGAATATATGAGATTTCATATTTGGTATCCAACCTAACATCTTCTGTGAGAAGTTGTGTGCAATATTGTGCATGTAACACCCCCAAATCCGGGGTCGGGGATTTGGGTTGTCACGAGTTCCATTTCCTTTAATAATACTTAATCTTAATAATCAGCCAACTACTGAGTACTGTGACCCCACTATACACACACACCACAAGTTATAGTCTCAGAGATGAATATCCAAAAATAACATAAGTCATTTTATTCCACAATTATAAACCATTACACCTTAAAAGGGTTTCTGAATAAATTTACATATTCTTTGCCATTATTACAATTCATAAATATACATAAGTCTGGTACATTAAAAGTTGAAAGCCTAGCCTATTGGTAGTTCCTACCTCAGCTACAACGGCATCAACGCCTACAGAAAACTGCGGAACATTTCCTATCCGCTCACGAATTGGGAGCTTGGTCCTGTTCATCTTGTCTATCTGTTGTTGTGTGATGAAAGAAGAAAGCAAGGGTGAGCAACAAGCTCACCAAAATAATATGTATAATGATTTACAATATGTGAGGATCCTCATAGTACTCATAAAAGTCTTGATCAAGTAAAAATGAACCAAGTTTGATCTCTTAATGCGACCAAGTCGCAAAATATTTAGTATATATGTATATGTACTTTTCAAAATCTTGAAATCCTCTGCCATGTATAATATACACAGAGTTCCAGTTTATAACTGTATAAAAAAATATCGTTGCGAGGTGATCTCATATATCTAACCTTATCTCAACGTTTTTCTGATAATCTTTGTCATGCATAAGATAATCATTAACCAGATATAAGTTGAAAAGGTGAAGTTACGAGATACTCCAATATAATTGTATCTTTTCCGAATATTGCTTGAACTACCACCGTTCAAGGTATAATCAGTTTCAAAAGTTTATCACATAGATGCGACTACAATAAAAGACTTGAATAGATTCAATCTTTGAAATATCATAATAAATAATGAAGTTACGAGATACTTCATTAAGTCCCGATATATATATTCACCTATATATATACATTTCATACACTCCTTGAAAACCTCTGTTATGAAAATTATAAAAAGAGTTGCAATATCCAATAAATTTGGAAAGGAAAAAACCTTGGCATAAACCTGATATCTTGCTGATCAGGCAAAGATACCAATAAGTAACCTTTTCTACTAGTAGATGGACGAATTCCCCACTGGTCATCACCCTGGCCGCATTAGGACGTATGATGGACTGCCACTCAGCCACTTACGCATTGATGGACTCCCACTGAGCCCTTTACACTTTCATGGACGCCCACTGAGCCCATGTTGCTTATGCCGACTCAAATAGATGGACTTACTTCCCAAACGTTGGGCAAGTAATCAAAATGTTTTCTCAAAACAGCAACCTTGTTGCGAATATAAAATACACCACAGAGCCGGATCCCTCAGATTTTGAGCGAGTATTTAAATCCCCTTCGAAAGGAAGATCTTAAATCAAAAAAATGAGTTTTGGGATCCGCTCTAACTTTTAAAAATCATTTTGAAGACTCGAAAAAATTTTAAAGAATGTTTGGAGTAATGCTGATTTAATAAAATAAATCAGTCCTGATATGTTGGAGAATATCTTAATATTATTATTTAAATAATATTCCCATAAAGGATAATCCTTATAAAAATAATTGAAGTAGAAGTTTTAAAACTCATACTTGAAATGAATAATAAATAACCAAAGATATACTTATACGAAAGCACGATCTTTATTTTGAATAATCGAAAATAAGTTTGATTATCAAAACATTATTCTTTAATAAAATAAAGAATATTATTTCATAAAATAAGCGGAGTCATAAGTCCTTGAATGCATATTCAAAAAATAATATTCATTAAATAAAGTAACCGGAGTCATAAGTCCTCGAATGAATATTCAAAAATAATATTCATTAAATAAAGTAAGCAGAGTCATAAGTCCTCAAATGAATATTCAAAAATAATATTCATTAAATAAAGTAAGCGGAGTCATAAGTCCTCGAATGAATATTCAAAAAATATTCATTAAATAAAATAAAGTTATCGAATAAACCTTATTCGATTAATAGTTTTGAAAAATATATCAATATATATATAAATATATATATATATTATACTCGGGAACAGCGACTCCCGGTTTAGAAAATGTTCACCATTGGGTCCCCTATACTAATGGTATACGCAACTACTGCTTATCTCTAGCATGGGTATTATGCAGTTTATAAGCATTTGAATTGATAATAGAATACTAAGATTACAAAACAGGCATGCATATATATATCATATCATATGCTCCAATATATCGCAAGATTTTGCTAATAACAATCATGCACTTATCACAAGATAATGCATATACATATATACATCACAACAACAGTATAACGGGTAGAAAACTTGCCTGAGTGTTCCCGGATAGACTTAAGCTTAGAGTGGGTCCGATAACCTATGAACAACAACATAAGTCGGAATTAAACCCTGGTCGCTTAAGAAACTAGACTTTAACCAATTGAACCCTAAAGTTCGCTTATGGTCACTCCTACGCTTAACGAATCACATAAGTCGTTCGAGTACCCTCGGCTCCACCATTTTTAATAAATTAACCATTAAGAATTTTAAGGAGATTCTTTCGCAAGTACTCTACCAACTGCCTAATCCACTTTACATAATTGTTTCATACTCCAATTAGTCATTTAAGGGCCATAACCAAGGTTTCAAAGTAAGGCGAGGGGTAATGGTTCGTTCGCGAAACGCCGTTACTTAAAATGGTCGTTTCTCCTAAACCGTACATCGGATTCAAGCGAACCATATATCAAAATGAAGCTCGTAACATGAACTATCAAAACATGGCAATGGTCAGAATCTTACAGTGAGTTCATGGTTCCTAAAGTTAAGAACTAAAACAGTCTAAGGTAAATCGGGCATTACGACGACGATATTTACGCGATTACCAAATTTATACCACTCCAATCAATCCACAAATCAACCCACAATCATTACTACAACCAAACTCCATCCATACTTTACTACAACAGCCCCAACATCTCAAGATTTCCAATTTATACTACCCTCAAACATGAACTAAAAGCTATACTTAAGTTCATTAACCAATAATCAAGATTTACAACTTCAAACTCATCACAAATCCAACCACACTCTAAGTATACAAGAATCATGCTTCTCATGAACCATACCAAACATAAAAACTCTAAATATTCAAAAGTAGGGCTAGGGTATGAGATTATACCTTCCTTGGTGAGTAGAAGTAACTAAGGAGCTTGGAACCACCCTTGAAAATCCTTACAAAAGCTATATCTAAACAAAAACACAAGATCAAAATTTTCAAGATCTTGAAAACACTATTCACCCTCTTCTTCCATGAATTATTGGATTAGATTGTGAAGGAAATGGAAGCTTAGATTCATAGGATAGCTATATCTATGCATAAGGAACCTTGGATAATTACCTCACAAATTATCAAAGCTTGGATCTTGGAAATTGATTTTCTTCTCCTTGAAGAAATGAAGAAGCCGGGAGCTTCTTTCTTTAAAATGAAAGTCAACTTATGTTTTTGTGTTATGATTTGTTTTGGCTTGGTTGATATACTTTTGTAGTTAATTAGTTTCTACCATGGTGAAAAATGAATGGTTCACAATCAACCAACCAATCCCTCTTTTTTGTCATGCTTAAGTCATCATGCTTATGTCATCTTCTTACACTTGTTTTCTTCTTGTTGGTGTGATGACATCATCATCCACTAACCTCTTTGATTAACTCCTAATTACTTGGCTAATGATCGCTGATCTGTTATACGGTTCGCTTAACTTTCATTCTCATTTATCGTTTGAGGGATCATAACCGGGATCTTATTACTTGGGTTCCCCTAAACCCTTCTCAATATTTTATATTCCTTTTTATGATCCCCTCTTAAAATCCTTGAATTTAAATCCTTTTTATCCTGTTACCTTATACTCAATTCTTTCTGTATCTGGTGGATTTTCGAGAAAAATCAAGGTGTTCGAATTTGAATTTTGACGATCTTTACATACACTTATATACCACATAGAGTACTAATAAGATCTCAGAATATCAATAAAAGAACCCCTACATAGTGTGGCATGAAAAGTTTTCTTATTCAGCATAATCAGTAAAATCACTATTCATAAGGGTTACAAAAAGTCCAAAATTTTGGGCTTATTATAGTGCATGTATATCTATATCTTGAAATTCAAACAAACCAGTAAAAATGTCCGAAGTATTACTCGGAGAGAGAAATGGTATGTAGACATTGTCATCTTGTTGTTGTGCACCAACTCTAGCTCTGGAGCTTCTGTAGGAATGACTGGTTCTTGTTCTGGTTCAATTTCCAATGGTTCAGCTTCCAAATTTTCAGCTCCAAGATTTTGTGCTTGAAGAAATGCCTCTTGCATTGTAATGCCTCGAGCATCTTCATCTGCTTGAGGTTGAATATCTTCTTCTTAAGCTTGGACCTGTTGTGCAATCAAAGGGAATGTATTCTGTAGATGTTCTATTAAAAATACATTGTCTCTTCCATGATTTTTCCTATAGGTGGCATCATTGATAAGAATCATTATGGTTGATCCCTTTTGAACTGAAGGATCAATAGGATTTTTCACCAGGAAAGGCTGCAAGCTATTCTTCTGTGAGCTTCTTGGAGAAAGCAATTTGAAGAAACCTTGGATAGATTATGAAGTTTGCATTGATAGCTAGATGTTCATAAATCCTTTGCATGATCAAACGTCCATAATTGATTCTGAGGTTTTGAGCAACAATAACCCCAAATTATTGAACCATTGTAGCCATATTTACCCAGTCTCCTATCTTTGGTCCTATCGAGTATGATATGATAGTGAATAATAAGTTTCACCATTTAGGCAAATAACTTTTGTAGAATTTCCATGAAATTTGTCAATTTTCAAGTGTAGCATTAATTCCTTGGAAGAAAGTAAGCAGCTCTCAGGGATGGGCATTGACTCCTACCCGACTGATCTCGCCCCGATCCCCGCACCGAAAGTGACGAGGATTTGGGGATTTTTGCGTGTACGGGCCGGGGACAAGGATGATTTCAGAAAAAAATCGGGGAACGGGTTGGGGATGGTTTTTTTATGTCTACCCGGCCCGATCCCCGTCCCCAACCAAATTTTCCCTCGCTCTACAATATATTTATATATTCTTATTTATCTTCAAAAAATATGTAAGTGTTAGGGATAATTTACATTTTCTATGTTGTTAGAGATGTTTTTAGATACTATCTTTTTCAAAGTATATTGTCTGAGTGAATTACTATAAATGTATTTTGATTTTACATAAATATTTCAAGTATCAAAAGACAAAATTATTAGAACTTGCAGTATGATATTTAGTTTTTGCTACTTTTTTTTCTACATCTTGCATGCAAAAAATTATTTAATAAAAATTTTGATTTAAATAAAATATCCCCGTTCATATAGGAACTACCCAAGTGACCCGACGCCCATCCCTAGCAGCTCTGCATTAGTGGGTGGCTCAACAAAATTATCTCTCGGCAAACCGAGATGTTCATTAAGATCATCTTCTGAAAGTCTGATTAGTTCATTATCCAGTGTAAACTCAATGCCAAGGTTATCTTCGTTGTTATAAACATGAGAATTATATTGAATGAAATGAAGCAAATTGACATTTAGTTGCACGTTGACAGTTAAGGCTGTACTAACATGCGAATGCTGATTCATATAATGTACCCAATAATAAAAATGACCATGTTTAGCATAAGTACAATCTAGAATAAACACAAAATTTGTTTGCTTAATTACAAAATTATCACCCATTTTTAGAAAATGATTATTAATTATTTCGAGATTAAGTTTATGTAATTTTGTACCGACACCACCACACAAAAATGAAATAAATACGTTACAATCAAACTTCGCATAGAAGTACCAAAATCAAGTACGATAAAGCTTGTGAAATTTGTTACACAACCACGAGATTAAATCAATTAAACATTTAGCAATTATGGTCCAAAATAAAGCCTAAAGTCCTAGTAAGTCCATATATAAATTTCACAAACTACTCGGTCAAACCCTATCAAACTACAGCCCAATGAAAGATATTGTAATGGGCTACACAATTCTGTAGTCCAAAAGAAATTTGGGAAGAGTTTCGGTTCATAAAAAGCAATGTAAAAATTGATCTTTGCGGAACTCGATAATGAAGTAAGTATATGGGTAGATCTTCTGAGAGTGGATAGTTGTGAAGAAGATAACAAAACATTAATAGTTTAACTACTAATCGACAATACAAGGTTACTAATCGAAAAAACAAAAGAAATTAAAAATAATCTGTACAACTACTAATCAACAGTTCTAACTTGTCGATTTGTAGGATATTTACACTATTCTTGCTGCAGAAATCAACAATAAACTGAACATATTAAAAACACTAATCGAAAATAAAGAATTAGAAATGTACATTAATAAATAACCGGAAATCGTTCTTGGGTAAATGTTCTTTTATTTGCTACTAATCGACAATGGAAAATCAATTATTTTCCACTTGTAGAATTCTAGAAAATAATAGATAATTAATTTGTCGATTTCCAGGATTTAAGACTTTCAGTTTTTAGATAAGTAATTTATCAATTTCTAGAATTTAGACCTGTTAATTTTCAAGAAATTAGACTTGTCGATTTCTAGAGATTGACTTGTCAATTTGCAAACACGCATACAAATTTATAATCCTTGTGAATATTTTGAAATATTGAACTATTTGAAATTTCAAAAATTAATGAATCACAATCTTTATATATAAAATATTACAATAATTATCATGTAACTGATAATATCATAATTCTTGATTTTAAATTATGCTGCTATTTAATTTTACCATGATTTAATTATTGACAACTAAATCACTTTCAAATAAATTGAGAATATTAATGTGCTTAAATAATTATCGATTAGTGTTAGATATATTTGATAATGTCATGGCTAATATGTTTTATGTTTAGATTTCAGATCTTATTTGAACAGAACAAATCAGTACTTAACTGATCAGTACTTATACTGGAAGTCAGAACTTAAGGGATATCAGTACTTATGTTATCAGGAGATAGATATCAGAACTTAAGTGCTGAAGGACGATCAGATAAGGACAGTAGCTGATTAAAGTTAAGAAGATCAAGATAAACATAAGAAGAGATATGCATGAAGAAGGAATTCCGTGAAGAATGGAATACTTGGAATAGAAGATATCTGATTGATATATTTTAGGAAGCAGAATTATATTCCATATCAATTAGCGAATATCTTGTAACTGTGTAGTATATAAACACAGACATAGGGTTTACACTATAAGTGTTATCATTATCGAGAATATTATTTATTATAACCCTAGCAGCTCTCGTGATATTTTGTTCATCACTGAGAGATAACAGTTCCAGATTGTAACAGAGTTTATTGTTTAAATAAAGTTTGTTTTCTGTTACATAAGTTCTTGAAGTTTGATTTGATTGTAATAAACACTGTATTCACCCCCTCTACAGTGAAAGTGTGACCTAACAAGTGGTATCAGAGCTATCTGTTAACACACATACAGTTAAAGATCCAAACACAATCATGTCTGACACAGAAACTCCAACTAAGCCTACCAAAACTGAGGAATCATCAAAGACATCAACTCAGAGTCGATATGAGACTATCAGAGTTCCCATATTGAGACCATCTGAATATCCCATATGGAAGGTAAGGATGACCATGTTTCTGGAAGCAACAGATCCAGAATACCTTGATAGAATCAAGGAAGGGCCTCACAAACCTACCAAGCTCGCTGTTGTAGTTGCAGGTGAAGCAGCAATGACCGTACCAAAGGAAAAGAATGATTACACTGCTGAAGATATAGCATCTATTGCTAAGGATGCCAAGGTACGTCACTTATTGCATAGTGCCATTGATAATGTAATGTCAAACAGGGTAATCAACTGCAAGACTGCTAAGGAGATATGGGATGCACTGGAGACAAGGTGTCAAGGAACTGAAACAGTTAAGAAGAACAGGAAGACAATACTCACTCAAGAGTATGAACACTTTGACTCTAGGACTAATGAGTCATTGACTGATGTATATGATAGATTTGTCAAACTCTTGAATGACTTGTCATTAGTAAATAAGGAGTATGATCTTGAAGATACAAACCTCAAATTCCTGTTAGCTCTTCCTGAATGTTGGGATTTGAAGGCAACAACAATAAGAGACAACTACAATCTTGATGAAACAACTCTTGATGAAATCTATGGAATGCTCAAGACTCATGAACTTGAGATGGAACAAAGAAGCAAGAGGAAAGGAGGAAAGTCAAGGACAGTTGCTCTCAAGGTTGAAGAGGAATCCCCCAAACCACCTTCCTCAAAGAAAGATAAGGGTAAAGCTCTTATCATAAAATCTGATACTGAGTCATCAAGTTCTGAGAGTGATGATGACTCAGATTCTGAAAGCTTGCCTGAAACTGATGCTGATGAGGAGATGATGAAGCTGTGTGCTCTTATGGTGAAAGGAATCACAAAGATTGCATACAGGAAGTTCAGGAAGGGAAAGAAGTTTTCCAGGAAAGGCATAAGTTCTGATAAGAAGAATTTCAGAAGATCTGAAGGAAGAGGAGGAAAGTCTGACAGAGGAGATTACGCTAATGTTAAATGTTATAATTGTGGTGAGAAAGGCCACATATCTCCTGATTGCAAGAAGACCAAGAATGACAAAGGCAAAGCTCTTGTCACAAAGCAGAAAAGCTGGACAGACACCTCAGACTCTGAAAGTGAGGAGAACTATGCATTGATGGCAAATGCTGATAAATCAAGTTCTGAGAGCAGTTCTGAAGCTGCTGAAACAAAGGTACCTCAGACTACTTATGCTTTTCATACTGATGATATTAATGAGTTGAGAAGATATCTTAAAACCATGTTTGTTAGTTATAGAGATCAAACTTTAACATGTGAAAGATTAACTTCTGAAAATCTTGCTTTTAGGAAAAGAAATGATTTCTTAGAAAAAGAGTTAGTCATGTTTCATCAAACTCAGCAGGATAGAGATGATGCTTTTTATGTTAGGGATGAAGTGCTAAAAATGAATGAATCTCTAAAAACTGAGTTAGAAAAGGAGAGAGAGATTATCAGAACTTGGACTAACTCTGGCAAAACAACTCAAAATTTGCTAAGCAGTGGAAACTGGAAAGAGGGCTTAGGCTATGGAGAAAATAAAAAAGGAACTGTAGAAATTAAGCCTGTTGATAAGCAAAAGCCGAAGTTAAAACCTGTTAAGTTTGTAACTGAAAAATCCGAAAATGAGAAATCAGAAGTTAAAAAGGAATTAGCTTCTGACAAACTAAAACAGGAAAAGACAGCTGAAGTTAACATAGGCTTAATGACAAAGAAGCAGCTTAAGCATAAGCTGAAAGATGTTAAGAATGCAAACAAGGTAAAATCACCTAGGAAAAACAGGAATGGAAAGGAAGGTGTGAATAAAAGCAATAACTATAAATCTGTTCCTGATGCTCCTAGGAAAGCATGTCATAACTGTGGAAGTTCTAACCATCTGGCTTTTTTTTGCAGGAAGAATAAGAATATTAACTCCTTATCTACAAAGTCAGGAGTTAAGAGTCAGTCTGTTAGATACAAACCACAAAATCCTTGTTTTCATTGTGGTAGTTTATGGCATTCCATTTATACTTGTAAGGAATATCATAGTTTGTACTATGATTATTATCAAATAAAACCTTCTTTAAAGAAAGTTTCTGTTGTTCCTTCTAGTATAAGTTCTGATAAGAAAACTGTTAACATAAAATCTGATGTTAAATCCGCTGCAAATGTTAATAAACCTAAAAAGGCCAAAGGATCCAAGCAAGTCTGGGTCCTTAAAACTAATAATTAGTGGTCTTTTTGATTGCAGGGCAACAGGAAAAATATTTTAGTTCTGGACAGTGGATGTTCAGGACATATGACTGGAAATAAGGCCCTACTATCAGACTTTGTGGAGAAAGCTGGCCCAAGTGTTTCTTATGGAGATGGCAACATTGGAAAAACTTTGGGATATGGCAATATCAATCTTGGGAATGTCATTATTAAAGATGTAGCTCTGGTCTCAGGACTTAAACACAACTTACTGAGTATAAGTCAAATCTGTGACAGAGGTTATCATGTTGATTTCTTTGCAGAACATTGTGAAATAGTTAGTAAATCTAAAGGAAAAATTGTTCTGAAGGGATTCAGGCGTGGTAACATTTATGAAGCTAAGCTTTCAACAAGTTCTGATGGTTCTGCAATCTGTTTAGTGAGTAGAGCCTCAACTGAAGAAAGCTGGAATTGGCACAAGAAACTCTCTCATTTAAACTTCAACAAGATAAATGAACTGATCAAGAAAGATCTTGTGAGAGGACTGCCAAAATCAGTGTTTGTTCCTGATGGTCTTTGTGACTCATGTCAGAAGGCTAAACAAAGAAAATCTTCGTTCAAGAGCAAGACTGAATCATCAATTCTTGAGCCTTATTATCTACTTCATGTTGATCTATTTGGTCCAGTGAATGTCATGTCTATTGCAAAGAAGAAATATGCGTTGGTCATAGTAGATGAGTTCACCAGATACACATGGGTGTATTTCTTGCACACAAAAAGTGAAACTGCATCTATCCTGATTGATCATGTCAAACATCTGGATAAATTGATCAAAGATTCTGTGAAAATTTTGAGGAGTGATAATGGCACTGAATTCAAGAATTTGATAATGGAAGAGTTCTGCAAAAATCATGGAATAAAGCAGGAATTTTCTGCTCCTGGAACTCCACAGCAAAATGGAGTTGTTGAAAGGAAGAATAGAACTCTAATTGAAGCTGCACGAACAATGCTTGAAGAAGCAAAGCTTCCAACCTATTTCTGGGCTGAAGCTGTGCAGACTGCTTGTTTTACTCAAAATGCAACACTCATTAACAAGCATGGAAAAACACCATATGAGATGGTGAAGAACAAAAAGCCAAATCTCAAATACTTTCATGTATTTGGATGTAAGTGTTTTGTTCTCAAGACTCATCCTGAACAGCTATCCAAGTTTGATCTAAAAGCTGATGAGGGAATCTTTGTAGGATATCCACTTTCTACAAAAGCCTTCAGAGTCTATAATTTGAGAACAAAAGTGGTCATGGAATCTATCAATGTCTCTTTTGATGACAAGAAGATCACTGGACTTGAAGATTGCATTGATCATGATAAGCTGAGATTTGAAAATGAAGATTCATATTCTGATACCTCAAGTCCTGACAGTCTAACTCCTGATACTGTAAATTCTGATGGATTAAACTCTGATGTTATTGAAACTGTGGTGACTACGTCAAAGGAAGATGCACCAATGCAGGGGGAGCATACTCAAGATATTATCACATCTCAAGAAGCATCAGAACATACATCTGGCTCTTCAAATTCTGATTCGTCAAGTTCTGATAAGCCAAGTACTGACAGTGCTGAAAATCTAAATACTGAAGGATCCAACTCAGAGAGCATAGTTTCAGGGGGAGCATCAGAAAATGAAACCGAAGACAGCATGAATCATGGGGGAGCATCCAGTTCTAGAGAAAATCTTCCATCTGCAAGGAAGTGGACAAAATCACATACACCTGATTTAATAATTGGAAATCCTGAGGCAGGTGTCAGAACTAGAACAGGTACTTCGAATGAATGTCTTTACAATTCTTTTCTCTCTCAGTCTGAGCCAAAGAAAGTGGAAGAAGCTCTTCAAGATGCTGATTGGGTGCAAGCAATGCAGGAAGAGTTGAATGAATTTGAAAGAAACAAAGTCTGGACCTTAGTGCCAAGACCCAAGAATAGATCGGTTGTTGGTACAAAGTGGGTATTCAGAAACAAAACTGACAGTGATGGCATAATTGTAAGGAACAAGGCAAGGCTGGTTGCAAAAGGATATTCTCAACAGGAGGGAATTGACTATGATGAAACATTTGCTCCAGTTGCTAGGTTAGAAGCCATAAGGATATTCATGGCTTATGCTGCTCACAAAAAGTTTACTGTCTTTCAAATGGATGTGAAAAGTGCTTTTCTCAATGGAGAATTGGAAGAGGAAGTATATGTTGAACAACCTCCAGGCTTTGTAGATTCCAAACATCCAGATTATGTCTACAGGCTTGATAAAGCACTTTATGGACTTAAGCAAGCTCCTAGAGCATGGTATGAGACATTAGCTCAGTTTCTTCTGGAAAGTGGATTCAACAGAGGAACTGTTGACAAAACATTGTTCTATCTCAACCATGGCAAGGACTTACTTTTGATCCAGATTTATGTTGATGATATTATTTTTGGGTCTCCAAATGACAAACTTTGCAAAAAGTTTGCCAACCTAATGCAGTCAAGATATCAGATGAGTATGATGGGAGAACTTAGTTATTTTCTGGGCCTTCAAGTCAAGCAGAGTGAAGAAGGAACTTTTATTTGTCAATCTAAGTACACCAGAAACTTGCTGAAAAAATTTGGAATGCAAGACTGTTCAAGTGCATCCACTCCCATGGCCACTGCAACAAAACTGGATAAGGATACTGGTAATTCAGTAGATATTACTGATTACAGAGGTATGATTGGCTCACTTCTTTATCTAACTGCTAGTAGACCAGATATCATGTTTGCTACCTGTCTTTGTGCAAGATTTCAAGCAGATCCAAGAGAACCTCACTTAACAGCTGTAAAAAGAATCTTTAAGTATCTTAAAGGAACAACTGATCTAGGATTATGGTATCCTAGAGAATCAGATTTTAAATTAATAGGTTACTCAGATGCAGATTTTGCAGGTTGCAAAATTGACAGGAAAAGCACAAGTGGTAGCTGCCAATTTCTTGGAGGCAGGTTGGTTTCTTGGTATAGCAAGAAACAAAAGTCAATTTCCACATCAACTGCAGAAGCAGAGTATATTGCTGCAGGAAGCTGCTGTGCACAGATTCTCTGGATGAAGAATCAGTTACTAGATTATGGGTTAACGTATTTCAAAATCCCTATTTACTGTGATAATCAAAGTGCTATTGCTATGACAGGTAATCCAGTTCAACACTCTATGACAAAGCACATCAGCATCAGGTACCATTTCATCAGGGAACATGTGGATGAAGGTACAGTGGAATTGCATTTTGTTCCCACAGATCAACAAGTAGCAGATATCTTCACAAAACCACTGTGTGAAGCTACCTTTTCAAAATTGGTAAATGAACTTGGAATGATTTCAGGTTCTTTCTCTAAATCTGCTTAAACTTGTTCTATGTTATCAGACTTTATGATCAGTATTTACAGAATTAATCTCTTTGTATATTCTGTGCATTAATTGATAAATGTCTTTAAGTACTGACTGTTGTCTGATATATATTTCTAAACTCTGATAAGTGATATGTCTGTTTCAGTAACTATTCAATCCTATGAGGATAACTGTGCTAGATACTGACCTACTAGTCTTCAATAAACAAATGATCCCATGAAAGAAGTAATTATTTCTGTGGAAATCTTATGACACAAGCAAATTCTGATAACTGAGCTTAGTTAAGTTTACTTTGTATATCTTATTACTAAGTCACAAATTAGAATAATGCTACTCATCTGTTTAAGTTCTGATTCTAGTAAAACTGCTGAATGTACTAAGTGCTGATAAACCTCACTTATCAAAAGAAGAAGAACAATAATCAAAGAATAATATCAGGTACTCCTTTGAGATCTAGAGTAAAAATGTGAAAGGGACGACCCAAGTGCATTGCTGGTATTAAGTAAATATGCATTAGAAAAGCAAAATATTTTCTTGGTGACTTTTCACACTCTATGATTACTGGAGAAATACTCTGATAATAGCATAAATTCTGATAAACAGTCGTGACTCACTTACACTGAGAAGCCTCTGTAAAATAGAATTTCAAAAGATGCATAAAATTAGCACAAAAACAGTAGAGGTGAACTCATGCATGAACTCATTTATCAGTAGGTTTCAGGATAATGACAGCTCTTTAGCAAAATTTTAATTATGACTTATTTCTAAGATGTACTGAAGTAGATCAGACTTTACTCTTTGTCTGTTATTTAGCTTAATGCACACACACATCACTCCATATGAATGATGAAATTTCTGTGGTGGTCTATGTTATTTTAGATCAACAGTCATTGTGTCACTTTTGCACAAATTCTGAGGACAAGTTCTAGTTACACGTTCTGATGATTAAGTTCTGACGTTCATAACTAAGAACTTGTATGAGTATTTACTAAGATAGATATTCCTTGTTCGAGTTAAGACATTATGTTCTGATGACTGTTAAGTTCTGGTATAGGTCTAAGTTCTGACTTTTCAGTCTAACCCTTTACTTGACTTATCTGTGAGTAAATTTTGGTAACAGTCTCAGCTCAATTTCGAAATGTTGAAGTGGAAGATTAATAGTCTATGGTTAAAACATAATGGCACTCGTCCTTGAACAGTTCACTCTTGTTACATGTGTACATTCCTTTTCCAATGACTGTTATTCTTTTTCAAAGTCTAGGGAGACGAGGTAGAATTAATTCTACCTGTCTGCATTCAATATCTTTGTGTCTCTTGGCATTTTCTTGCCTATATATGCAACCACTTCACATCAGTCTTTCCATCACATTCTTCTCACACACTTATCCTCCTTCTTCTGTCAAAAACACAATGGTTCGATACAACATGTTTTTGAACACACAAACCTTCACAATGGAGCTCAGTTGTGCCGAGTGGCAGCAGGAGTGGCATATAACAGCCATTCCTGAGGAGATCTGGGACTCTGTCCCACAGGAGGTGCTGGCTCACCTTCTATTCTTCGAGATGGATTACCATCGCCATCTGGAGCGCCTGGAGGAGGAAAGGCGGGAAGCTATCCGTCAGCAAGAGCGAATCATTCGACTCGCTATCTTGTTTGTCGAAGATAGGAAGAGGAGGATGACTTAATCTCGTCTTCTTCCTGTTCTTCCTCATCCTCAGCTTTGTCAGGCTTCTTAGCTAAGACTAAAGCTGTTGACGTTAGGATTAGAAGCTTAGGGAAAATCTTGTATTGATGTAATTTCTATTTCATATATGTATTGACTTGATATATTAATGAAAACTGTTTTTACTTCAAGATTTTGTCTCTGAGTTATTTTATCTGTGTTGTTAAATCCTGCTTGATATTCTGATGACCATTTAAATTTTGTCTTTATTTAAGTTCTGATTCTTTGTCAGCACTTATTCATCGAAATTATCTCGGTCATTTTTAACATGATTCATTTTCAGAATATTAATGTTGCAGTGAAAAACAATTCAATCAGTGCTAACGGTTTCAATTCAGAATATTATTTTCTGAGATGAATCAGATTCTGAGGATCAGATTCCCTCTTCAGAACCTATGATAGATGAAGCTGAGAAGGCAACTTCTCAGAAGGATTCTGCAATTGGGGGTTCTAGGCTTCTCAAGAGGCTTAGACGTATGACGGTTCCTGTAACTCCCAAGGAATCCAAATCAACAAGGAAGTACAAGAAACAGAGGGCACAGAGGCCAGTTTCAGATGATGAGGAGGAAGCAGCTAAGGAAGGGGATCAGGAATCTCTGATCTCACAAGACAAGGAATTTGCTCCAGTCACTTCTTCTCCATCAACTCTATCTCAGGAACCTGTATCTGACAAGGCTAATTCACCTTCTATATCTCTTGTTGATCCAGGCACAAGTGCTGAAATTGATATTCAGAACTTGGTTGTGCCTAAAATACTTTTCTTAGAAGCTCCAACAGCAAATAATCCTTCCACAACACCTGTTACTGATGCTGTTCAAACTCCTGAGTTATCACTAACACCTTCTCTGCATCAAGATGATGATCAGATTTTAGGTGAGCATCAGGATATGGCTGTTGATCAGAACTTAGTATCAGATCAGCAATTAGAGGATGTTGAAGCCTCCATTGCTACTCATACAGTTGTCTTATCAGAAGATACTGATTCTTTAAGTTCTGATGCTGCAAATGTTGGAGATACTGGTGAAGCTGCTACAACTGTAGATGCTGATGAAGCAGGTCCTTCAGGACATACTCCTCCACTGACTCTTCCTAAGTCTGAACTGCTAAAGGAGTTTGTTATCAGGGATGCACCAGTACCTTGGAGTGAAACTCCTGCAGGTCAGGAGTGGACTAAGGAATGGAACTCAGTTTCATGTGTTCCAAATGCTTTACATCTTGCTGAGCACTTGACTAAAGCTGATGAAATGTTACATTCTGATGATTTTAAAATCCAGCTTAGAGTCACTGCATTGAGTACTAAACATCTACAAGGTCTTCATTCCAACACTCATGCAGAGCTACACAAGATTCAGGAGAACTTTATTAAACAGGAACAAGTTTGGAAACTTGATAAGAAAAAGTTCTTCCAACCTACCATTGACAGGGTTGCTTATATTGAGAAAACTCAAGAGAAGCAACAAGCTCAGATTGATCAAATTCTGACAAATCAAGCTTCTCAGCAATCGCAACTTACTGAAATCCAGACCTCAGTGGAACTACTTATCTCTCTTTTATTACCTGCTGATGCCAAAAAGGGGGAGAAGGTAATTAAGTCCAAATGCAAAACCAACAAGTCACTGCAAGGAAAGGATGATGGAAAAGATGACCAAGGAAACTCTGGAATGGGTAGTGGTCATAGTCAAGGTAGAAGGTTTACATCAAGACAAGCTAGTCACAGAACAAGTTTTGATACTGGGAAAAGAATAAGTTCTGCTGCTGGTAAAAGGATAAGTTCTGATGAACTTCTAGATCTTGATGAGGAAATGTCAAGACAGTTATTTCTTCAAGAAAATCCAGGGATGGACTTGGAAAGTTTAAAGGAAGAAGAAGCCAGACTTAAATCAGAGAAAGTCACATCTAAATCTGAAGCTTCTGGTAAAAAGTTACTTCCAAAACCTAAAGGCATTGTGATCAAAGAAAGGATACATACTGAAGAAACTTTGGCTAGATCACAACCACAGATAGATCCAAGATCCAAGGGTAAAGAAAAGGTTGGTGAACCTATCAAGCCTTATGTACCTCCTGAGGAAGAAGAAATTACTGATGGAAAAGATAATCTTGCTCTGACTTCAAGAAAAGTTCTTAAAACAACCTCTGACATGGCTCAAGTTGTTCAGAGTCAAGAAATTGTAAGTTCTGATATTCAGAAGAAGCAAGTAACCTCTGACAGTGCTCAAGTTAACTTGATATCAGAAAATAAATCTAAAACACTCCTACCAGGATTCACTAAAGCAAAACAGACTCAATCTTTGAAGACTACTTCAAGTGGTTTTGAAGCAAGAGTAGTTACTGGAAAGGAAGCTAGAGATAAAACTGGATTGGGAAGTGCTGATGAAAGAAGAGTACACAACACTACCGATGATCCAACTTCCTTGAGTGAACCAGGTATTGGAGCAACTCCTGAGAGATTGAATCAACTAGAATCTGTACAGATGGTTTACCATACCTTCTTGAAAGAATACATCATGTTGTATTTCATGACAGATGGTAGGGTTTATCATATAAGACAAAATGCCATTCCATTGAAGTATTTTGAAGAATTGGAGCATGTATTATTCTTACTTCAAGTGGATGACAGAATAACAGAGACTGCTGCAAACTACTTAAAGGAACAGATTCAGAGACAGAAAAGACTTTATTCTGTTAAGTCTGACAGCAGATATGTTCCAAAGTACAGAAATCACAATGGTGATATTGTTGATATGAAGCCTAATACTGCACAGATCAGAACATATCTTGGTATTAAGGGGCTTGAATTCAATCTAGAGTCTAATAAAGCTTATGTCATAAGACTAGATCGGGAGTTGAGAAAAGCAAAGATTAATGATCTCAGAGCTGCAATATTTCAAACTGGTGAAGATACTGCAGAGCTTAAAGATGTCAAACGGAGAATGATTGAAGAACTCAGATATGCTGAGAAATGTTTGTTGAAGAATTATCTCAGAACAACTCCTGACATCAGAGAGATCAGAAAATGATGAAGCCAAGTCGAAGATCTACAACTGCTTAAATTCTGATATTTATACAGATTGAAGTTGTTATCAGAAGTTGAATTGGTAAAAACTTTAAGGACTGTAAGTTGTAGTTATCTTGTCTATTTCTCATGCATTTGTACTTAATGTTTTTGACATCATCAAATATCTGTTAAACTTGTATATTTTGTTAATTTACAAGTTGGGGGAGATTGTTAGATATATTTGATAATGTCATGGCTAATATGTTTTATGTTTAGATTTCAGATCTTATTTGAACAGAACAAATCAGTACTTAACTGATCAGTACTTATACTGGAAGTCAGAACTTAAGGGATATCAGTACTTATGTTATCAGGAGATAGATATCAGAACTTAAGTGCTGAAGGACGATCAGATAAGGACAGTAGCTGATTAAAGTTAAGAAGATCAAGATAAACATAAGAAGAGATATGCATGAAGAAGGAATTCCGTGAAGAATGGAATACTTGGAATAGAAGATATCTGATTGATATATTTTAGGAAGCAGAATTATATTCCATATCAATTAGCGAATATCTTGTAACTGTGTAGTATATAAACACAGACATAGGGTTTACACTATAAGTGTTATCATTATCGAGAATATTATTTATTATAACCCTAGCAGCTCTCGTGATATTTTGTTCATCACTGAGAGATAACAGTTCCAGATTGTAACAGAGTTTATTGTTTAAATAAAGTTTGTTTTCTGTTACATAAGTTCTTGAAGTTTGATTTGATTGTAATAAACACTGTATTCACCC